>NC_071473.1:1328928-1659285 GCF_028500815.1 Rissa tridactyla
CAGATTAATGTGGTTTTTGATCTATGTACCTTAGTGATTCATACAGCTCCATGTTCTTTATAAAACTACCATTAATTTAACTGAAGTAACAGCTTCGTCTCTTTTGGCATCACTACCTGTTTGCCGTGTTATCCTGTCAAAGTGACTGACTGGAGTGCAGTCTCTTCGTCTTACATATTGGAAGAAAATAAAAGGTTGCCTGTGCATAAAGAAGGAAAGGGAATCTTCCGCTTGAGGGCTATTTTTTCCTTGTTGAATACACTGTCCGCTTTCGTGGTGTCTTTACAGCACAGACCGTCCTTTGCAGAGGGTTGCAGGATTTGGTCTGCCACGAGCGTGGGGAAAGGCAATGATTGTTCACAACCCAGCAGCACTAATTCAGCTGAAACTCTAAACAGGAGGAAACTGCATCCTTTGGAAAAGGACCCCCAAAGTAAAACCTTTGTGGTGGGTCCGTCCTTCCTCCAGTGCCTCCTTCAGGAGCCCAGTTCAAAGGCAGCGGCTGCATCTCCCAGGACAGCCCGAGACAAGTAGATTAGCGAGCAATGCAGGTGGATTTTAAAATCCGACCTTCTCTCTCCAGCAATAAAACACTGCTGTTCATTGTATATGTATAAATTATATAAAATATAAGAAATACGCTGTTCCTACAAAGCAGGACATGTCTTCTTACCTCTGCCTCTCGGAGCTCAGGGCCTGTGTGCGGTGGTTCTGCCTGTGTTCACACAATTAGTGGTACGCTTTGTTTCTGTGTTTGGGCCATATGGCTGAATCTCAACCCACGTGTTACAGCGACGCTACTGAAGGAGATTTGGAAAGACACCCGAATTAAACAGCACAGTTGGCTAGCTAGGAAATTCAACACTGTGACTTAATATCACAGTAGGAGGCAGTCTGGAGAGGTGGCTTTGTCTGGGGGAACTCAAGAGATGTTTGGTTCTGATAGCTGAATTAAGCATGCAAGAAGCAGAGCCCATATGCATAGGGCCACGTTTTTTAAAAAAGACAAAAGCACAAAAAACTTACCTGTAGGAGGTGAACTTCAGTTTTGTTTGCAGGCCATCGGTAGATATGTCCTAGAGGAAGACATTATATGTCTGCATATAATTACCTGTGGCAAACCTGACAAGAATTCAAATTTGCGTCACCTTGCATTGCACCAGTAGAAAACCCAAAAGAACAGCTTCCAGTGCAATTTGCCACTGAACGCACTTCAGATAACACATAAACTCACTGAAATGAGGCCAAAAGTTTATGGAAGATTTACATCTTTGATGTTCTGGTTCGACGTAAGTGGCAGAGTGATCCAGAGAAACGCTGCACTGCAATATCTCTTCATTGCTGAGGACCTACGGAAAAGGAACAAAGAAATGTAAACTAGGACCCTACCTACACGACTGCTGCTGTGAGAATTGCAATCGTTAGGCCAGTCCAGGTCATGAATGAAAGCTGCAAGCCATCTTCTGCGAAATAATGGGTCATCAGGTCAAGTCCAATAAGCATTAATGCACAGCAATTTTCTGCTGCCCCAAATCCAAATTGATACGACAGCTGAATTGCAACTGTAATTCAGAGGAATAGAGAAAACAAAACATTCCCTCGCTGACAATGAAAGGAAAGGAAAAAAACTGTGCAAAACCACAGGGGGCACCGACTTTGCAAAAACACGGTTGTTCTTGTCAGCTTCCTTTGACTTAGTCTTCTGCCCTCATCTCCACAAGGAGTGTTTAGAACCAGCGCCCACTAACACTCAATGATATTAGCGCTTAGCCTGGTTTTTGGGCTATTTCTTACTGCAGTCATTGAGTAAAACCTTAGTTCTGTTAAACGCTTTCATTCTTTCAAAGGAAAAAGAAAGGCACAATAGGGACTATTACAGAAGTATCCTGGGGTGACATTTTATCCTCCTTCTGTCATGAGCCGAGAGGTAAAAGAACCAAAAAAAAGAGAAATGAGCCATAAAAAAATGAGCAAAAGATGACACTCGGATCATTGCATGTCAGAAATGCCATACAGGACCAGGATATTGTCTTCAGTCAGCAATGACATCAGTTTGTCAGTGTCCTCACCATTGTTCTACTGGGTCCACCAGAGCTAACTGGACACAGCGCTACTCAATCATCACCTATCAATCACATTCTAAAAATAAAGTTCAACCGTCATCAAGTGACTGAAATTCTGGACTAT
The DNA here is from genome assembly GCF_028500815.1 of Rissa tridactyla. Classification (NCBI taxonomy): domain Eukaryota; kingdom Metazoa; phylum Chordata; class Aves; order Charadriiformes; family Laridae; genus Rissa; species Rissa tridactyla. The sequence goes on from NC_071473.1 coordinate 1,331,116, forward strand.
TTTATATGCTGGCCACCCTGTCACTTTAATCCCCTGCACCACTCCCGTGTCCTGTGCGGTACAAGCTTCTCAGGTAAGTTGCAATGTGAGACGTATTGAACCCCAGGGACTGGGTAACTCAAGGAGTTTTGGTAATAACTATAATAAATATACAAAGAAATTGTGAAAAGGAAGTTTTAATCAGCATCCACTAACACGGGTTTTTTTCCATACTGGTTTCCTGCTTTGACATGTCCTTTACCAAAACCCTTTTGTGGTTTGCAAAAGATGTGCTTGATATTTTTACCTCATCCTTCCAGATTCCAGCTGGGATCAAACACTGAGGTTCTCAGTATAGCAGCTGCATATAAAAACTTGCCAGTTTCTGGGAAAAAATAACAGCCTGGATAAATTTCTTTTTTGCCTTTTCTGTTCCTAGTATTATAGCTGTTATCAACCTGTAGCGAGAGATAAGTTGTACGAATATTGTACCGTGACCTTGGTATCCACCACTGGCTTGCGAGGCACTAACGGGTTAATGGGAACCCACCAAGAGGTTCCGGACTCGGGGAGAAAAGGTGCAAGTTGAGAGCAGCTGAAAGGGGAAAAGCTCATTTTTAAGCCTGTGACAGCTCCATGGAGGAGAGACTGATGGGTAACTATCTGCATTATTTTTTAGGAATTCCCTTGGGATTTGGGTCGTACAGGACCAGTTTGGATGGTGCCAGTTTGCTCCCCTCTCTTTCCTTCCCCTTCTCCCAAGTTTCTGAGGAAGGAACCAACCTCAGCTGGCTCCTGCTGGTCCGAGCAGCAGGAACGCCGATCCCACAGCAGTTTGTCACAAACCCCAAAGCACCCACAGACACCTGCAGAAGAGACACTGGTTACAGCCAGTCAAAGCGTAGATCATCTTGCCAGAGGCAGAATTCTTGCTAATTCTCCTGTTTCGCTCCACATGTTATTAAACATAAAATACCAGCCCAGCACAAAGCTCACGAAAGAACACCACCACAGAGACATTTCTGAGATGCTGGGGAAAAAAAGCTCTAGGTTCACTTAAACAATTACTCAATTCCTGGAGGAGATGCAGCATGTACTTCTGTCTCTCTGCATATTTATATTATTTCTACCTCCTGTGCCCTTGGTGAAGTATCCAAGCAAGGCAGCAGAAGGTTCATCTGAAAGGCACGGAAGTTTTGCATCCAGATTTTCCTTCAATATAAATTTGTGAGACTGAGTCTTTGAACACACCCAGGCGCCTGGTTTTATTTTTACTTTTTTTTTTTAACTCTGATGTCTTGCTTTCTTCTTTATCTTCTCCGCAACAGCTGGCAGTACTGCTGCCAGATGCCACCAAAGTCTACAGAGTATTAAAATCAGGCCAGCCCTAACCCTGGGCTTGCAAGAGTGACGATGCCTCCGCAGCCAGAGGACACGGAGGAAACCAGTGAGACAGAAGGAGCTTGTCAGAGAGTTACGACTTCAAACTAACAGAGTAACAAACCTGAGATTCAAAATGCAGCTTGGTAGCCCCAACAACAAGCAGATGTTCGTACATACTTTTTTTAGTTAGTGTTCTTTGGTGGCAATTAATTTTCTTAGGCAGTTCTTGGACATCACACGGAACTTTGCAGAATACGTCTGAATTTTATAGACAAGAAAAGAGAACGGGTCTGGAGGTGTCATGCACAGACAAATCTTTTCCGAAGCCAGATACCCGTCCGAAGGCAAACGTATGCTATTTTCATAGAATCATAGAATCATAGAATCATAGAATCATTTTGATGAAGAATCCGGTCTGGCCGATAGCCATTTCCACGCTGGATACCTCTCACGTGTCTGGTGAGGTCAAGGCACGCTGGTCCTACAGTCAATAAGAGCCAAGGTGGTGCAAACCCACAGGTACATCCTCTCTTAATCAAACCAATGGAACCACAGCCTTTAGCACAAGCTCAGAGCCAGGCTCGGCCACCCCCACAATCTACATCTTGGTGTCTCTCTGCTCCATCGGAAACCGGCCTGGTCACCCCTACGAGTGGCAGCAATATACCACAGCAATGTGATTTTCCAGCAGCTGATTCACAGCGAGGGTTCGTTTGCCTTCCACTTCAGAGGTTTCTGGAAACTTCCACAGGGTGGTGGTGGAGCTACCCCTTTTGATCCCCTCTCCGAGTTGCACCACGTGGTGCACCACTGAAGCCAACTAGCCTGAAAGTTGGCAGAAGAGGATTTCCAGGGTATTGGCTACTCACTGGGAGCTAAAGCTGAGGCAGCGGCTACTGCGAAGCTGACTGGAATAGGTAACGAGAGGAGCTGGAGCCAAGGCAATCCAAGCCAACAGGATCACTGGAAGCCAGCGAGAGCTGTCTCTGGGGACCGCCCTGCTGCACATACGTTTGGAGCTCAAAAAAGGGAAGGAGGGTCTCGAGGGACGTGACTCAGACTAGTTGAGCAACGCTGGGAACTTGAACATCGCTCCAAAGCCAAAACCTCTTTGCCTTATCATATCCCAAGCTTATTACAGCAAAATACTGCAAAATGGCAGAGAAACAAAGTCAGATCGAAATCAATATTTGGAAGAAACAGTTGACAAAGAGCATAATATATATGCCAAGCATCCTCTTAGGAACAGACTAATTTTGTGCAGACATTCCCGAGTAGGAGATACATTCATAAAAATGTCTCGTCACTGGGTTTCCGAACAGCACGGGAACTCCTTACAGAATTAGTTTCCAGGCGCGACTCAGCCCTCTCCTTCCTCTCCTTCTCCCCCATGACCAGTTAAGAGCAGCCACCCCTCCTCGGGCTCTCCACAGGGGTTCATTCATCCATCGGTGGTACGCAGACACTGGGATTGCCCTGAGAGTTTCCAAGGTACAAAGGGAAAGCGGAAAAAAAAAAAAGCAGCTCCCTGCATGATTTGTGAAACATGCAAAATACAATAGCAATAAAAATAGTAATGAGCTCATTACAATGGAAATGGTCTCATTAGCAGTGCAAATGCCAGTCATATACGTGGCCAGGTTCCTGATGGTGCAGGGAGTCCTTTGAACACGGTCCTTCCCAGCTCCAGCAATGCAAGTCCTATTTAAAAGCATGTAATCCTTCCTCTGCTGGGGCTGCTCCCCGCTCCCCAAAGGTCGCTGGGCAGCATGGAATGCCTGGAAACACGGCAGATGGGGGTTGGCTGCTCGGCTGCGGCAGCGCGCGTCCCCGTGCACTGCTATGGGCAGAGGAGCCATCCCCCCCTTCAGGCTTTCGCTGCCACGAGAGCAGGGGGTAGAGGACTCCATTTGCTGGCAAGAAATGCCTTGGGCATACAATGGGAAAACATATTCGGAAATATTTTAAGCGGGAGGAAAAGAGTTTTCATCAACATGCCGGTAGTGAATTCAGTTGCCGATGAAGAGCAAGAACGGGGATTACAGCGCAGGTTCAGAGGCGTTAGGCCAATGAGTCGGAGCGCAGCACACAGACGGCGCGTGTCCGGCTGCTCCAGACCTGCCTCTCAGGGAAACGCAGCGAAGGATGATGGCACCTGCCCGGCGCCGGAGCACGGCCTCATCGCTCCTGCTCACTGCAGCCAGGTGGTGTGGTTTCTTTGCTTTCAAAGTTTCAGGCACAAATATTGCCTTAGCTGAGAACGCGCTGGCCAACGGTCCCGCCGGGTGCCAAAGAGCAGCCAGTGGATGGCAGAAGATGGGGCAGGCGCTGGGAAAAGGCGTAGGAAGGGCATCGCTCCGGGGGGCTGGGAGCCTTCTGCAAAGCAAAACTCAGTCACTCCCGTCCTGGTTACTCCTAGATTCCGTATTGTGCAGGGAAAGAGCACGGCCAAGCTCTGCAACACATGCTGTGTGGATATTAGTTGAAAAGAAAATGTCCATTTCACCCTTTTTCTATTAGATGTCTACATACACACCTCTTGAAAGCTAGAGCTGAGTTCCTTGTATCAATGTATTTACCTGTGTACGTGAGAAGACACCTACTATCTTCATTTTATAGATCAGCAGTTGCACCGCAGGAAGTGCAGAGCTCGATTGGCAACAGGACGCGCTGGGCTCGTGGCTGGAGGTCCCAGAAGTTATTTCTCTGGGCAGCAGCGAAGCTGACGCGGAGCCTTTTCTGCTGGCTGACATCCATAATGCGCCGTCTACGCGCAGCCTCCCGGGGGTCACTCTTGTTCTCATTACACATTACATGCCTTGGGGATCAGACGTCACAGGACATAGGTCTTAGGGCACCTGAACCTGTAGGCGCTGCAGCACCAGAGTCCCTCCGTACACGGATCTCCGTGACTTTTCCATGGTCGTTCCAAAGCCCACAGCACAGCGGGGAGCCAAAGCCCTGCCCCCGCAGGCCCGGCGGTGCTGTAATTGCCAACCAGGACCCACCGTACACAAAATTCTTTTTTCATTTGTAATCTAGGCTACCAGGAACGTACAGCTCCATCAAGATCTGCAAGGTAATAATGAGCCACACTCTTCAAAAATGTACTTAAAGCTGAAAGTGATTAAAGATGCTCCAGCCTGCAATTACCTATTACTCACTGGTGCTCTAAATGGTTCATTTTTCACATCATTGCAGGAAGTTGTAACTTCTTAAAGCAATGTTTCTGGTAATTATGGGAGAGCAGCAGCAGCAGCCACCGAGCATTATCTAACGCCGCAGCAGTCAGCAGCGCTGCCTCCCGCGGATGACACCGCGAGCGCGGGGAGCTGCAGAGAGGCAGGGGCTGGTGCTCGGGCTCTCGCTGCTCAGGGCTGCAGACCCCTCGCCAGGGCTTCGGTGCCCTTCAGAGAAATACCGGACCTGGGAACGCTTCACCCGCTCGGCGTGTTCCCGGCGCAGGCTTCAGCCTCCCCACGTGGGAGCTCCCGAGATGTGGCCCTCCCTCTCCCTGGGGCTAAGGCAAATCCCTGCCTCTCCGAAGCCAGCCCAGGAATCGGAAAAGGCTTTAGGAATGTATTTTTAGGCTCTTCACATTTAAATTTTGAAATGTAGTTGAAGTAGCTACGACAGACACATCGGAACACTAACCCTCCACAACCTGCCTTCACCTTCAGGGCCTTTACTCCGTTAACGTTTTTTTATTTATCAATTTTAAGTTTCAGACAAAGTTAAATGGGACCTGGTTTTCTTGCAGTAAAAGTAGTGCCACTTTGGTCTGATAAACATATTGGAGAGATGCCTAAAGAAAAACAGAAATACAAATAGACAAATAAAAATCCCAGGCACCCGAGACAAGGACCCCGTCCCAGACACTGCAATTGCAGGAGCAAACGCTGTGGCTGCCTCTTCGCGTAACCCAGGCCAAGGAATGAACCCTAACGATGGTTATATCAAGCGCAACAGTTTGTGACAGCGAAGAATGTAGCTTTTATGGCTACGGGCTCCTCTGGCTGGGAGCTGCCTTGCCTTAGGGACATACCTATGACATACAGAGCATTGGTTTCACGCATGCTGTGGTGTTTTCACTGTCTCTTCTCGTTTTGCTGCTCAACTCATCACTGGGATGTCCTCACCCCCCTTTCCTGGGGCTGCTGCCACCTCTGGCACAGTGTGATGGGTCACACCTCCTGAAAAGAGAAAGAGGAGAGCAAGGAGCAGCGCTGGCAGACCAAAGCCGGGTCGGTGACGGAGGGCTTCGGGCTCGGCTCATTGCGCCGGGTGCCGCTGGGCTGCGGTACGTCTCTGATGAAAACAGCCCCACGCTTCTTGAAGACAGAAGTCACACACGGCCATTCCCTGCCTTGTGCTACTTTGGCCGTGAAGCTGAACACGCAGAAAAAAATGAATTATTTGCTGCTGGTTCTGCTACACGTTTTGACTTGGAGAGAGAAAAGGTGCAGATGGGTTCCCAGTGCAGGTCCCGGCTCGGCGCCGAGCTCCAGCCTGCTCCTCCGGGCATCCTCCTGCCATGGGCTCTCACCCCTCCCATCGCCCTCCCCGGTACCTCGCAAACACCCTGGGATCAAGTGCCCCACCAGGACGGTCCAGACCCATCGCTCACTTCACACCTGCCTTCTTTGGCTCGGAAACGTGGTGATGGTTCATTTTAGCTTGGGAGGGGATATCGTTTTGACAAAGATGTTATTTCATTCTCAAACAGGGCAGTGACCACAGCTGCTGGCTTTGCGAATTTTATCACAATAAAATAACAACAATAATTTTTACCTGTTTGGAACGTACTGCGCACACACACAACAATGTATAAACACTAAATGACACTATTACTAATAATCACCCCTGTTACTAGTGACAGGAACGTATCTCAATAATAATAATAAGCTTTCCCAAGATGACTTCAGCTCATTTAATCCCATGAATTTATCTCAATAATAAGGGAAAAGATGTTAGAAGTAGAAATAGAAAAAAGACAGATGTGCCTAAGAACCGCAGAACTGTGTGTCTTCTGTGGTGAACAAACTAAACCTGCCTTCTTGCTGGGGTACGTGTCTGAGAAAAACCACCAGCCCACCCCCCAACCCTGCCTTCTGCGGGATGCATTTATGCAAGAAGAAAAGCTGGAAAGATGAGGGTGTTCTTTGGCTTTATGGGACGCCCCGCTGGTGCGGAGGGAGGCGGCAACACCGAGCAGCAGCGAGGTCACGCGTGGGCAGGTTCGGGCGAGCGGAAGGTTTCGGTTCCGAAGGGGCATGCCAGCCCGGCAGAGCCCTGCGCCGCACAGCCACGGGGAGCACCACCGCTCGCAGACACGGATCCAGCGGGGAGGGTTTCGTGATGGTTGGAGCCACTGCATACTTCCATACATACCGCCCTCGCCGCGGCGGCAGGTCTCCCTTCCCACGCTCAGGCTGAAGCTGCCTCTTATTCCTCCTGCCGGTCGGGTCGGTCGGGGAGATCTCTGCCTTGGGAGCAAAGGCAGCCGAGAACTCACGGTAGCAAAAGGAAACGAAGAAACAGCAACTACCAGATGATTAACGCTACCAATATGAACCTTGCTGACGGCTCAGAGCCTGGGCACCTCTGCTGAAGCAGATTGACAGTCCCTTGAAACACGGGAACTAAAGGAGAGGCAGCTATCCACTGGGAAACGTCTAAATCCACAGAGGAGCGATGAGCGTGTTTGGGCTGGGGGAACCGGCTGGAGAAAATTTCTGGCAACGGTTGCCACTCTGTCCGGGTGCTTAACACCCACTCGTCCCAGCGCGCAGATATGGGCTGCCGGTATCACATCTATTGGCTGAAAAGTCAAAGGCAGCGGCACATGAATTGACCTTCGTTTTTTCCCCAAGTAGTTTGGAAACATTTCCTGAGTTGTATTTTTCCACCCCGACCTATATTTCTGGTGATGATTTTTCTTGTCTGTATTATCCCCGCCTCGAGGAAGGCAGACTGCAAAAGCTGTGCGCCCCCAGCCCCGGCTGGGTTTTCCCACCCTCGCTGCCCACGGGCCACCGTCGCACCCTGGGGACAAATCGCTCCTGGACCGTCAGCCTCCCGCTTTGCTGACAGGCTCGGGGGATGCTCTGGAAATTCCAAAGGCATATAGAAAAGTCAAATACTTACCGAAATACTCGTTGCGCAAGCACATGCGAGCGTGAGACACGTGCCGAGCGTTCCCTCGGGGATTTATGGTGTATTTAGTCATGTCATAAAAAGAGCTGGCGAGCAGCAGGCAGCAGTCACCCGTGGGTCACGCCCCGGCGTGAAACTTCCCACAAAAAGTAAATAAGGGCTTGCCCCAGGTGTGGGGGTCAGGGCAGGGATCCGCACCCTGCCCTGCCCGAGAGCACCGAGCTCGGATTTTAAAGCGATGTGAAATAAAGGCCTGTGCTCCGCAGCCCCCGGCTTTGCCCCTCGCGGCCGCAGCACGACGCGCTCGTCGTCCCCAGGGGCTGGCTCCGCTCTGCGCGGCCGGGCAAAAGGGCCCAAGCGGAGAGACAGAAAATTAATTTCATTGCTTATCATTTTTCCTTCCCGCAGCACTCTCCCACTTCGCCCTCCTGAAGAAGTTACAAAACTTTAATATTGTCTCAAAATACTGGAGACCAGCAGGATTTTAAGGCCCGATTCGTAACTGGCAGGAACTTCAAAGGAGAAGTCCCAGTTCCCTGAGGTTCTTTTTCTCATCTTTGCATTCGGGGGCTGGTCACAGCTGATTTTGTGATAAGCGAAACAAGCCCAGCCCAAGCAGTCCGACTGCGGTGGCAGAAAAAGGCTCACGCAACATCTTCTAATGATTCCTATATCAGGGAGGAGGAACATCACCTCTAGGAATTCAGCTTTATTGGATACTCTAATCCAGAAGAGATAAAAGCACTTACTAATTACTGCTGGGTTTTGTTTCTTTGAAGAATTGGGTTTAATCTCTTTTGAAAGTAGATGTCTGTTTGTGCTCGTTAGATGTATAATTAAATTTGTTTAGGACTTTTTCCTCTTTTAGGGTTTTGTTCTAATGATATTTGTGCTTTTCTTCCTCTTCTTTCCCTCTCTTTTCTCCCCAAAGATATGAACTTTTGATTCACTCTAGATTTCTTTTTTTAATTTAAGAATGAACATCACCAAGCTGACGCATCTTCTTTGGGGCCTTATTTTTTCCTCTAGAATATTCATTCCCTTAAAAAAAAAACCAAACAAACAAAAAAGAAAAAAGGTTGCTCTGCTTGCTTGCCTCTTTAATAATTCTGAGATTTATCTGCTCATGGGATGTTTCCTGACTGAAACCTGTAGTCGTGCTACGCTGGAGAGAGAACTCAAAATACCTACTTTAGAAAAAAAAATTGTAATATTATAATTTATCTGCCAACCACTACGGTGCAACATCGCAGAAGCAGAGGAAATTGGGCTGAGAGGGAACTCGGGAGGTCATTTAATTCATACTCCTTCCCCAGCTCCGGACCAGCTCTGCCCACAGCGTTCCTGACAGATGTTTTTCTGACCTGTTCTTAAAAGCCCCCAGTGGCACCGGAGCGCAGCCTCCCACGGCAGCTTCTCGTAATACTCAACTGTCCTCACTGCTAGAAAGTTTTTTCCTAATGTTTAACCCAAATTTCCTGAGAGGCAGTTTAAGCCTGTGACTTCTCACCCTGTCCATGCGTGTTTGATCCTGCCTTGTCTGCCCGGCCGAGGGGAACGGTCCGGCCGAACTCCCAGGAGCACTTGTGTTCCTCTGCCATTGCAGAACGACTGAGGAAAACCCACCCACTGAGAGCTACGCCCAAAATTCAAATAGAGCTCAGCTGTTTGCCCTGCCCGTGCCTGACATCTATTGAGATTTTGCTGCGTCCAGGGGAAAAAAATAAAGCCTTACACATCACACCCCGCAGTTCATTGCGCAACTGCCTTCCCCGTGCACCCCACCACGCAGCACGGCAGCGTTCTTCACTCCTGCTCTAGGTCACACACTGCCGTATTTGAGTATTAACCAGCTCCTCCTGCATTGAGCACACTAATATTTTGATGATGTATTACAAATAAACTGTCCCCCCACCCCTGGAAACAACACCCCAAAATAAGTAATACATCTCGTTTGCTATACAAATAAAGAAAAACTTCGACTGACTGTCCTGTTTCTTATCTGTAGGATGGGAATATATACAGTGCTACTGACTCATAGGTGCTCCCACGGCTCTACAAATGAAGACTAATGTCTCAGTTGGCTTTGCCACCCGCCTGGTAGATTCATTTGGGTCAGCCAATTAACCCTTCCTTTACCTGACTTCCTATGTTAAAGGGAATGATTAAAAAAGATGTATTTGCAAAATGCTCTGAGATGCGTGTCTGAGGCGCGCTCTGTTTTACTGTTCTCAGGTCTAGGGACCATCACGTGAGTCCGTCAAACTCCTTGGTGCAAAATACAGCAAAAGTGGAAGTAGCTCAGGGCTTCACGGCCAAGTACCCATAACAGTTTCCTCCGGCGAGGGCCTGAGAGGGATCCCCCTTCTGGCAGGCGCCGCTGCCCCTCAGCCTTTTCTCTTTCTCCCTGCAGCCGCAGCCAGGGCTGGCCCGGGCTCTTCCAAGGCAGCCACGGGCCAGCGGGGCAAAGCCGGCCGGGGCACAGCTCTTGTGCTGCTCCCAGCAGTTTTGCCTGCCCCCAGGGCTGGCCCTGTCTGGTTATTAATATTTGTTTTCATTATTATTACTACTACTAAATAACAATGGAACAAATTCCTTCCCAGATTTTTTTTTTTTAAGTTACTACATCTTGCGGCGATGAAAAGAGAAATATTCTTCTTGTATTAACGGGTGAGATTCCTGCGTGCTGGATGGTGGGGGCACGAGGAGTTATGGTTGGAACGAATTGGGTGTTGGGGTCAGACAGCGCAGGGAGACACTGCCTCAGGCACCCAGAAACCCCGGATCCCCCCATCCCAGAGCAGCTGTAGCCCTGAAGGCACAAACCCTGGAAACGGGGAGGCCCCGCAGTGTGACAGACCAGAGTGGAAGGGAAGCAGGGAGGATCTATCAGACCACAAATGGGCAAAGAATTGAAAGCATTTTTTGATTGATGCCAAATGATTGTGCTGCTGGCCTCGGGAAAATGAAACACTGAGCAACAGAACACCATCATTTGGGGCCAATCAAAGATTTCTTGCTCAGCCCCGAGCTGAAACACTTTTGGTTTGTTTGATCTTCTGGGAAAAATAATAAAAAAAAAGTATCATGGACACATTTAAAAATGGGGTATTTTGGAATGGGAAAAGAAGGAGGACTAAAATCTTTGTTTTCTTTTCCAAGCTTTGACCAGCTTTCTTGTGTGAAGCTGTTTCACAAGTTTGCCTCAAATAGTTTTTGTCCAAGAAAAAAAAGAATATATACAATCACAACATCTCTTGCTTTAACTCAAACTTTTTTCCTTTGGCATCACACCCTAAATACATTGTAGGGACGGTGTTTCCACCAGACACATCACTTCCAGTGAAGCAGGCATTGATGTTGAAAAGCTGCTGGGTTTGGCTCAGCGCTCCCCGCACCTGGGGCTGGAGCATCGTGTCCCCGGCCGAGGGGATGGTCGGTGCCTCTCTTGGAGGATGCTTCTGAGGCCAGATAACAGAATCAACGGTCGGGGCAGCATAGACAGAGCTGAGCCGGCCTCCAGGCACGACTCCACTGGCCCCTGGATGACTCCTGCAGCCCTGGGATCCCTTGGTGACTCGGGTAAAGCCTCAGGTCCCCCGGTGCAGACCAAGGTCTGGCTGCGCCCGGAGTCACAGACAAATAACAAAAGAAATCCCGGTCATAAGGAGCTCACATTTAATTTTCATTGCCTGTTGAAAAGAGCTAACGAGCTTTGGCCTGAAAAGCCTGAGGCTTCTCCAAAAAGACCTTCAACTTCTGCCTTTCTGCAGCCGAGGTGGCCGCAGCAGACGCCGTGCTGAGGCTCGGGCGCCAGAGAGATCTCGATGAGCAAGAAGGATAGCTTATCACTTCTCTCGAGTGACGAATCAATAAAGGCTCTTCAAAATTAAGCCCCATAGGTCAAACTGCATCAGCAAGTCTGCAAGCACAGCCATGGCTCTCGGTCTCACGAGGCGGGACAAGGGGACCAATGCCACAACACAAACGCTCAGAAGCACAGGGACAAAAGAAAGCAGCACAAAAACAAGAAATGCACAGTAATTTCCACAGAAATAGTTTTAAAAGTTATCATTGCTTTTTTTTGTCCCTTAGCTCATCCTCCAGCCACGCACAGAGCAATCTGTTAACAAAGCAAGCACAAACGTACTGGCAAATTCCTCTATACCTTACGCACCATCGCACTTCGCAGCCTCCACCACCACTCAGCTTGCAGCACACCCCTGAGGCAGGGAGGTGCTGGGACTCCAAATTTACTGGCAGAAAACAAAGACACAATTTCTGCAAAATACCAGGTCCTGATGCTGCACCGCACCACTGCGAGCAACCGCCCTCCAGGCTGCAAACGCAGGCAGGACAGAAGGTGAAGGGCTAATGGAGGACCTGAGGCAGCTGGGCCTGAGCTTTGAGCATGTCAGAGGCCACCTGGGGCCATTTAAGAGCCTGATTAACTCCCCTCAAGGAGGCTGAGAATGTCCCCAGGACACACCTGAGCTGGGCTCCTCCCTCCCACCCATATGGCTCGTGGCATCACCCCACGCGATCTGGCTCGCCTGAAATTAAGTGTTTAGCAATCTCCTGTAAATACTGAAACAGATCTAATTATTCACATAATCAGGGAAAAGAAACCTCCCAAAAAGCAGGCAAAATGGCCCACTGCAACAATGCAGGAGAGAGGGGCACGTGCCACCCCAATCCCATATGGAGTGTGTGCGGAAAGTCTCTCGCTCGCCCTGCAGTCTGCTGCCAGCCCCACACCTCTCTTCAGAAATGCTTGTACAGCACAAAATCCAAGGGGTTTTGGGGTTTTTTTTGCTACTCAATAAAACACACAAGCCCAAACCAGTGAATTCTCCAAATCGAAACGCTACTCGTGCAGAGCAACCCAGCCACAGCCTCATCCATCAGCTGCCCCCGAGCCCGAGGAGGGTAAATCAGGGCTGTGCTGGGGTGTCCAGGCAGCCCGGTGCCCCCATCCTCCCTCGCCTTGCTTCGCTCCTCTGGAGCTCATGGAGCTGAAAATAGGAGCGATGGCAGCACAAGTGGCATTGCTCCGTGGCTTCCCAGCAGCTTGCTTGGACGGGAATGGATGGGAAGTGTCAGCTCCGAGGGCTGTGGAGCTGCAGGTCTCTCGTACACCCGCGGGAGGGCACAGGACAGGGTGCAAAGACTCTGCTTTTAGCCACCTTGTGTGGTACCAGCTCCCCTCTGCCTCACATGGGGAAGATGGATGTCTTTGGGTTGCCAGCTCCTGACAGCGCTGCCCTCGTTGCTCCCTCTCTGAGCTTCCTTTCTCAGTTTTGTTTTTCCATATTTCACTTTCTTTCTCTTTCCCCCCTGCTGCCCTTCCTCTCCCGGGGTGTCCTGGCCTCCACACAGGGCGCAGGGACAAGCTCTGCTCCGTGGAGCACAGCCCTTTCCCAAGGGAGCAGCGTGTCCCTGCCCCAGGGAACCCCTTCCAGCCTGCTGGGGGGGCTCAGGAGAGCCAAATTATTATTTTTTTTTCCTTTCCCCCTCCTTCATGAATTCTCTTTTCCAGCCCTTGGGTGGCTGTTGAACACCCCCCTGGCCATTCCCCGCTGGGGTTTTGCTCTGCCTGCCCTTGCGTGTGCCCTCGTGCCACAGGTGCCCCTGCACCGCGCCTGCGGAGGCCGGGATGGATCCCGGGATGCTCCCTGCATTAGGCAGCGCCGGGGGGAAGGAAAGCCCCAAAGCCCAGCAGGTGCCGTCGCCAGGATGGCGAGGCGGGAGGGGACCCCCGCGCAGGGCAGGGGGCTGCGCACGGGTGGTTCAAGCAGGGCGGGAGGCAGTAACGGCACAAACCCTCCTCTTCCAGACGGGGCGTGAGCCAGCTGGGGCGCAGCGGGGACGGAGGAGCGGGTCCAGCAGCACCAAGCACAGACAATGGACTCCCCTCCGCAGCAACTGCATTAACTCCTTTATAGCTTGCTTTCAAGCCCAGAAATAATCAGTTATTAAGTTAGAGAAAATACTAAATTATCTCTTACTTATTTTTCTAAAATTGTGTATAACTTTATGAGCTTCTTGTCAACACCAACTGTCAGAAAGGCAAACTAGTAGAGTCAGTGACCTCTGCTTCAAGAACTTGACCATCTAATTTCTTTTCAATTAATAAGATTTTTGAGACTAACACAACCTGTGCCTCCTTTAATTTAATTTTTTTTGTTATTATTTCTGTTTCTCAGCCATCCACCTACGCCAGTGTCACATTTTCATGCCTTTCTCTGCAACCACAAAGGTAAAAGCATTTTTTTTTTTTTAATTACAGCTTTTATTGTGTGTTCCAGAAATGGGTGCTGTCAGTCAATATTTGAAAGTTCACAGTAGGTTTGTGACAGAGAGCGATCCTGAATCATCCCCGTTTGTGCAGGAATTCAGACTGTGTCTAGTTTACTCCCATCCAGCAAAAGAGACGTCGTCAGGGGCACGGCCGCTACAGCCAGAGCTGGCAGGTGGGTGCACAGTTCAGTTCCTGACCGTGGGCTCGATGTCCTGCTGGCCACCAGCCTGGGCGGGTGTTACGGGACCACCCTCCGCTCAGCTCTGTGCTGTTGCAATGCATATTCCTGAGGGGTGGGATCAGAGTCAAGTCTCAGCCACCATCGGTTGCAGGGGAGGCAAAAACCTTTTCCTATCGCAAAAGGGGACGCGCGCAGGGAGAGGAGTTGGTGCTGTGGCCCAGACATCAATCAGCGCTGGGAACTTGCAATTAAGACTTTGCTTCGGTGATGAGTAATCTCTTTGCATAATTCCCCTCTGGATGTTTTGGATACAGCGACATGTTTCTCCTGTAGCAGCAGATTTTGGAGGGTCTCGCTTACTAATTCACATCAAGTCTAGTTGGGCTGCAAGTCTGTCTCAGTCAAATGAAAAAAACTGCTCGTACTTGGGGACTTTGACAAACATACAAATGTTCTTAGAAAAATGAGTCTCCCATTTTAAAACATATGTGTTTTCTCCGTTTATCTGTTTTGTCTTTGGTTTTTTTGCAAACTTCTTAGCAAATGTGTTGGCATGAACAATATGTTTCAAGCAAAGAGAGCAAATACTTTCAGAAAACAAAGTTTTTAAAAGTCATAATAGTTGATTCATCATTGTAAACATGTGATTTATGTATTTACTGTCCCTCCAGTGAGGGCGTCATAGTATTGCCCAAGACTGAATGGCCCAATAAAAACAGTTATCATTAACAGCAAATGCTGTAAATGATCTATGTACCATAAGCTACAGCCCAAAAACTTTTCACGGAAGGGTTTGCTATGATGACTTATTTCCAGGGAAGTTATCATCTGCTCAGTAGAACTTCAGGTGGCCAGGGAGAGGAAAGGTGTAAAATGAATCAAATAAAAATTAGCAATTATTCACCCTCTTTGACACCCACAGAGGTGACCCAGTTGGCTGTGTACACCTCACTCCTTCCCTATGGGGAGACAAAAGAGAGATAAAAGTAGAACAAGACTTCTCTGTTCCTTTGCAGCCACATTTATTTGTACTTCCCAAAACCATCCAGCTGCCAGCACAATGGTCACTTATGTCCAAGACTGTCCAGTGAAAAGCAGATCCTCCTCAGGAAATGGGGACTGAACAGAGCAGCTCATTAGTACAGGAGTGAACAGGCGCTTCTGAGCCTGCTCTGGACTGGACGCTGCTCCAGTCCCCAGAACCATGGAATGGTTGAGGTTGGAAGGGACCTCTGGAGGTCATCTGGTCCAGGCCCCTGCTCAAGCAGAGCCACCTGGAGTCAGTTGCCCAGGACCGTGTCCTGATGGCTTTCGAATATCTCCAGGGATGGAGAGTCCACAGCCTCCCTGGGCAACCTGTGCCAGTGCTCGGTCACCCTCACTTTACCCTGCACTGCCTATAGTTCAGATTTCCATCAGCTATGAAAAAAACATATCAAAGTTGTCAGAGAAACTAAATTCACACCTTCATTCCCACCTTTCCAGGCTACAGCAGGGGCTGAAGCAGTCCCATGTCAATAAGTAAGCAACCATGAATTGTCTGGTTTTAGTTGATTCCTCTTCTGCAGATTCAAGCCCTCTTGAGAGATTTGTTATTATCCAGGACATGCCTCTAGGAATCTTTCCTTTAAAATCCTTAAAGATTATATCTTACATGGTTTAACAGGCCACCACAGGGTCTCCGTTGTCAAAATCCACTGAAAACATTGAAAAATAAGGCTTATGTTGTGTTCCAGCCTAAGTTGAACTTTCATATGGGAGGAAGTTTCCCCCTAAAGTAATTTGTACCAGGCCCAACGCAACGTGTGTGATCTTTTCCAGCCGATTTCCCCGCTCTCTGTGCTCTGGATCGCACAGCTGGTTACGGGCTTGGTGAGTCGCAGAGAGGTTCCCCGTGCACCATTCCCTTCTGAAGAGCACCAGCCTGTTAGAAACAACGCTGCCATCATTTGTTTTATTTCCGCTAACCGTCTGCTCCTGAGCACCTTTATTAGAGGCTTCGAGCTTGGAGTTAAGAGCTAATTAAACTGACAGTGCTGCCTCGCTGCAATTCATTGCAAAACAATTGAGCTTTTATTTGATCTAATTTCTCGGCAGTGGAACCAGGCAGTGCTGGTGAGAGAGGGAGCGCTGTAAAACGCAGTCACAGGTGAGTGGAGTTACGTTCCCGTCGTTCGGCCGCAGGCAGAGGCTGGCCATGTGGATAGGCAGGCGGGCTGCGTGCGTGCTGCTGGAGGGCTGGGCATCAGGCAGGATGGGAGGGATTCGGCTGATGGTGGGAGATGGCTTCCAGGTGAAGCAGCACTGCACGACATCAGCGTCATCCTCTGCGAAGGGTCAGCGAGGCTGAGGAGATACAAATCATAGAATAGTTTAGGTTGGAAGGGACCTTAAAGACCAACTCATGTCCCCCCCCACCCCCCTGCCCTGGGCAGGGACACCTCCCACCAGCCCAGGTTGCTCCAAGCCCCGTCCAACCTGGCCTTGAACCCCTCCAGGGATGGGGCAGCCACAGCTTCTCTGGGCAGCCTGGGCCAGGGGCTCACCACCCTCAGAGGGAAAAATTTCATCCTGAGATCTCATCTAAATCTCCCCTCTTCCAGTTTGAAGCCATTACCCCTTGCTCTACCACCACATGCCCTTGTAAAATGTCACTCCCCAGCTTTCCCGGAGCCCCTTCAGGGACTGGAAGGGGCTGGAAGGTCTCCCCGGAGCCTTCTCTCCTCCAGGCTGAACCCCCCCAGCTCTCTCAGCCTGTCCTCCCAGCAGAGGGGCTCCAGCCCTCCCAGCAGCTCCGGGGCCTCCTCTGGACCTGTTACTCCAGGTGGGGTCTCCCCCGAGCGGAGCAGAGGGGCAGAATCCCCCCCCTTGCCCTGCTGCCCACGCTGCCGGGGATGCAGCCCGGGGTGCGGGGGGGGTTCTGTGCTGCCAGCACACATTGATGGAATGGGGGAATTCACTTAAGACAGAAACACTGACCCCAGAAAATCCTGTTCAAGAGAGTTATTTGAGCTCTTAACTGGAATCATGAAGAAAAGTCAGCCTGGCTGTTTGTGGTTATGTTTTGGAGTTTTTTGTTGTTTTTTTAACAAAGTGTTTAAAATCACAGAACTCAAAATTCCTGTTTAATATTTTTTGCTCATGAAAAAATAATTCATTTCTTAAATTACCTAGCAAGAGATCTTAGAGACACAGATCGGATGCTGAGGAATTATCTGTTCTCCACTAACATGGGCACGTCGTTGCTGTTGTGAAATCGCAGCTTGGCTGAGCACGGCGGGGTCCCTCTGCTCCACTCGCGGCATCCGTGTCGGCGGCTCTGTGCAGATTCCTTTTGAAGTGAAGTGGTATTCTGACTCGGTGGTAAGTCAAAGTCAGCTGACACTTGTTTCTCAAAGAATGGAATGACATGAAAACCTTATCATCATATTGAGGTAATAGCCAGGTTTGGGCAGGAGACAGTTTTTCTGTCAAAGTCAAGATGCAATTTGATAATGTCAACTCACTTTGGCAAATAGGAAAAAAATCTGAAAACCAGTAAAAGAATCTTCATCCATAGCTATCAGGAAGTTTCATTTTGTACATAAAGAGGTGCTTAACTTGCATTTAAACTTTTTAAAAAAACAAACAGATCAGTGCCCTTTTTGCTTATTTTTGTCTCATGCATCTGAAATGTTACTTAGAAAAATTCTAAGAGAGAAGAGCTTTTCAGATCGGGAGATCCAGCAGAGAACAGTCTTCTTTCTCAACAAATGGTGTGAGGCAAGAAAAGTTTTTCAGAATGTCCTAGCAACTAGGAGTAATTACTAATACCAATGGCTTTTAAAGCACCAACTATCAGCGTGATCAAACCACAGCTCTAACACAGTCTTTGGAAACAATTCTCTGTACTTTTTGTTACACAAAGCAGTAACAACAATCACAGTTTTTAACTCCGTGGAGTGAACAGCCTCTCTCCTCACGCTTGGCCAGGAACAATGCAAACCTCGGCACAGCAAGAGGGCAGGTTTGTATGGGCACGGTGAGACCAGAAGTGCCCCAGGTCTGACTGCCTGGCTCCTGGGTCTTGACCTGCCCATTCAGAGACCTCCGCCACCACTGCTGGCTGTTACTTACCACAGCTGTGAGGGGTCCACCTTACACTCTCGCATTTGAAACTCAGAGAAGGAACCTTCACTGTGTTCATGTGTTAACGCTGTTAATGTTGTTTAACCATTGTCCGTGTTGCAAGAACATCTTCTGGTCCCGAGCACTTCAATAGCCTTTGCTTGTGGCAGTTCTGGCCGCACACTGGCCTTGCAGCTGACAGACGCTTCTAGCCACACGTGGAAGCAACTGTAGCGCTCTCCTGCCTCTTCCTATGGCCGCCGAGACCCTGTTAAAGGAAGGTCTTTCACTTATTACTTTCCTGAGCAATTTGGGCGCTGGCAGCGCTTTAGCTCAGGGACTGCAATCTATTCTTCCGCCCTTTTAGCAGCTGTAAAACCAAACTATTTACAGGATGCCAAGTGCGTCCAACTTCTGTTTTGTTAAGGTCACGTTTTTTTCCAGAGTTTATGTGTAAGAACTTTCCACTGTGCTGTTCACCACCTCCTCTGACTAATCCACGTTTTTCCATAGCTAAAGATGAGGGGGGACACTAAAAAAACGTCTGCCTTAGCCTACTGATATAAGATAGTATACATAGATAAAGCTCTGTTTTCACTCTGTTCTGAATCCAAGCCTAACAATCTGTAAAGGTAAAGGTACCTTTACAACTACAGTTATTAACAAATACGGTTACTAAACAAATAACTGGAGTCTAAGACAACAGGTGCATAAATAATGACTGGGAAGGAAATAGCATAACAGTATGGTAGTTTTCTATGTTTACTTTACCATTTTTACATGACGAGCTCATCCAATATTATAAATACTATGTCCTTGTCTTACTGCAAAAGGATTTTCAACCATATTGCTCTGTAGACTATATGATTTTTCCTTAGTGTAACATTCAAGTTGAATTAACTATCTGTGCAGTCACTTAAGTAACAAGCCACTGCAATGAAAAATTGCTCAAAAATGCTTCGTTATCAAGTTATAAACATCGGATTTAAGAAGCAAACCAGGGTTTTCAACCTGACCTCTAGAACATTACAGTAAAGCCTCTTCCATGTTACAATGCTGCAACACGGCCACATCTCTGAGATGAGGACTCTTAAAATGCTGTTTGGCTGTACCGTGCCTCCACAAGAAATTCTCCATGTAAAAAGCCCTTTGAAGTTATTTTAAGCAGCAGTCAAAAGGATTGGGTTATTTTCTTTAATCATGATAGCAAATGAAGGCATGTGTTAGAGCCGTGCTCTCGAGGCGCCCGTGCTGTGACCGGGATGCTGAGGCTTGCTGGGAGAGCACGAGTGCAGCTTTATGGCTTTGCTGAATCAGGGCCTTGGGACTGACTGGTGAAAATGAGTAATTTTAAAAGTACGACCTCATTTTGTACTTCTGCTAATTGACACAAAACTGTTCTTGCTTAATACGGAAACTCACGAGCTATGAGGTGTCTTTCCTCCTCCCTCTTAAAACCAGGAGGGATGGCTATTCTCGGGTGCCCGCTGAGAACCAGTGGCACTGACTTAGCTGATCGGTGCCACACCTTTACGTACTTCCTCACACAGACTTTTCCTACTGATGACCTTTCGGAGCTGGAAACTCTGAACATTGTGGAGACAACGTAATTTCCTGCTACTGTAAGTGAACCGTGAAACAGCAGTCCTGCACAACAGCCTGTCAAAGAAAACATGTGAATAGTAAGATCAAATGAGGAACTGTGGTGAAACAAATAAATTAACAATGATCAAAGTCAGCTGAAGAGTCTGATCCTACAGGACAGGAGGAACTGGTGTGCTTTTTCTAACTCAGTTTTTAACTTGTGCTGTTGGAAGCAGAATTTCAAGCACCTTAAAGTCAAGAAAACTAGTAAAAATGGGGAGACTCTCTGTCCCTCTCAAGGGAAAAAAGTGATACTGCAGAAGTCTTTACCATTACAATAGAACAGATAGTTTGTAATTTGTAAGATATCTCTTAATAGTCATCACGAAGCACTTGGGTCCAGATGAAGGAGATCCCAGCATTTTATGCAGCATTTATGCAGTAAATGGGAGAAATAGGAAGGCCTATGGGGAAAAGGTTTAATATTTCAGCTCAAAGAGGTAGACAAAACTGGAAGACAGCGTGCTGCTTCCCATAACACCACACTCGGCTGGAAACATGCCAGCAGAAAGCACAGGGAGGGGAAGGAACTCCCACAAAGGATAGGATGAGAGCAACCAACGACAGGATGATTTCAATTAAGGACAGTGCGGACCCAGGCGTGCGTGAAAATATCTGTGGCAAAGAGTTAAATTGTTGGAGATTCCCCAGCACGTCTGCTCCCGCCCGGGCACAGGACAGGCTCTGGTGTTCAATCTCGCTCCTGGGGACGTGGGCTGGGAGGAAAGCACGGGCGGAAAGGCTGTGCCGCTCTGCTGGGGCTGCACAGCCCAACCGCTCCTTGGTCTTTGAGACTGGTGATGGCATGGAGAACACAAGAGGCCGCGCTAGAAAGCTTGGAAAGACAAAGAAGGCAAAGGGGTCAAAAAACCAGCCACCGTCTTAGTGCTAATGGCTTTTTGCCACTGTACTAAATGAAAAGCACAGTCTGTCTTCACGGGCACGATCAGCACAACAGCGCAGCAAAGGCACTGCAGAAGGCGTCAGAAACGCTGAGGTCTGCTGAGATGTCTAACTGCGGCGGGAGGGTTTTCACTCCCTCTGCCTTGAAGCCTCAGTCTTTGAGCACCGCACTGGGGATTTCTGCCCTTTGAAAGGCTGCTTTGAAGAGCCGTACCTGAATAAAGTGAAGATATCAGAAATGTACCGCAGATAATCTTGCTAGGAATCCACGTTCCCAAAAAGTCTAGTGTGTTCTCCTGATGAAATATACGTATTTTTTCCATGGATGAATTTCCAGAAGCGCACATCAGGAGTAATTCGACACATGAAATCCTGAGCACAGAAAATCAGCAAGTCCGCTGGGAGTCCTGACACTGAGCAGCAGGCGTTGTGCTCTGCTCCCCAGCGGTGCCACCAAGCAGCTTTTCTGCTTAACCCGAGGGAGCTCTGTGTACTTCAGGGAGAAGAGGAAAAAAGGGTGAGGAAAAAAAAATCTGTTTGTCATCATGGGGGCAAAACAGTGGTAGACAAATTCATCCATCTCACAAGATTCCTGTCATCATCTTCTCTACAGCTTTTATTTTTTCCCCTTTTCCAGTACATGTGTATAGAGAAGAACAGCAGAATGATGAAAGATGAAATAAGAACGAGTTGAATGACAAATTCAGTAGATATTATATAATGAGCACGTTCTTCAGAATTGCTTAGGAGCAAGATTTATCTTGTATAAATAAGATGGAGTATTTCAGCATAGCATGGGACCATTTCTGTCCATCTGGCTTTCCAAAAGAATTATGTGGGGAAAGTAGAATTACATTTCAAGCAGTAAAAAAAGAAGAACTGAAATTATAACGGTAAGAGTAAAACAAACAAAAAAGAATCCTGACTAATGCTATTTAAAAATGTGGAGCTGTTCTAGGAAATGTAAAAAGAAGTGGTAACTGATGGAAACGAAAAGAACTAAGCTTTGAATTTAGTAAACGATGCTTACTTGATTACACCCATATGCAGTCACTGATGAGCTCTTGAGCAGAACTGATGAAAAATTGGATTGTTTACATGTATTAAACCAAGCAAATGGGAATCTAAGCTCAATGTGCCAAAAAACCTTGAGAATAAAAATGCTAGCAATAATTGCTACATTTTATGTGTCAATGGCATGCCAGCAAGGATTCTGCATCAAATTCTGACCAATGGAAAAAGGTTGGGTATGTGAAACTGTAATATCACTTATCTACCAAGCAGGCCACCTGATGACTGACAACTTTAATTTTAGCGTGAAATTGGCTGACTAGCTGTTGAAACATCCATCCCTTTTGACAGGGATAGTAGTCTCCGGATATTTACCACTAGAAACTTCCAAAGTCAGCCTCCTGCTCTACTCGTCTTCATTTCAAGCAGCAGAGAGAGCAGCCTTAATTGAAATTACAGCTCTCCCGCAATGAGTGGGCCAGTGATTTTCTCAGGGTCTTGTCGGCACATACCGTGCCTGCCTCGATGGAAAGGTCCATGTGCTCAGGAGAAAATGGAAGCACTGGGGCGGTTGTGTACCCAGAGGAAAAAGCACGGTCCTCGAGGTAGGGGTGTGATTAAAATCGAAGAGACTTTATTTTATATGGAATGAATACGTGGTTTTTAACCAGAGCCCTCTCTGTGTTCTTCCCAGTCAAAAGTAGGCCCACCAAAGGAAAAGAGCTTGAATTTATTTTTGGTTTGTATGTACGTGATCTTGCATGAGAAAGCTACGAGTGTAATCTAGTAATGGGGTTATCACACACATTATCTCATGGCACCTGCAGAGAAAGCTACAATCTCTCTTTTCCAAATAAATACTAAGTGGAAGAGAGAATAGTCAAAATAACCATGACTGTTGTACATTTACTATATTACTAAATACCCTGAGTATTGCAGTGCTCTCCCGCCTGGACAGAAGAGGTATTTTAGTCTGAAAATAGCCGTGCTCCGGTGAGCTAGGAGAAAACTATATCTCATTTTTAAGCTGGGGGAAAAGTGTATCTCATTTTTAAGCTGCAATCTCATAAAGACCTGATGTGGTTCTAAAGCCCATTGCATTTGAATGTCTTTGCTTATTTAGGAACTTCATTAGCACTTGCAATCATTTAATCATCTGACTTTGATATTTGCCATCCACTCCGGGTTAAGGGAGTATTTACAGCTAAACAAGAATTAAAATAGGAGCCAGACAGCAAATTCCCAAATCCTTCCAAATCAGCCTTGAATGGTGAGCTGCCTTCCTCCAGGACTGTCTTCTACCAGAGAAACCTCCATCAATTCCAGGGACTTTGCCACAGCACCACGGGCAGATTTTGCTTTCCCTCCAATTCTACATTTAATCATACTAAGAGTTCTCCAGATCAGTCCAGGCACTTCTGAAATATTTGGTTTCACAGGGAAAAGGTCCAGAGAGGACATCCCTCCCTTCACTGCAACAAGGGACTTTCCATCAGCCTATGGCCAAGAGACCAAGACAGCCATCCCGTAGGGAAAGAGATGACATTAAAAAAACCCCAAACCTGAAAAAGCATCTGCCAAAATAAAAATCTTTCTTATGGATTTCTGGCTATTAGGATCCTATTTGCCATTGTGCTTCTGCTGTTTTGGCTGCCTGGAGCCCCAGAGTAGTTGTAAACCTTACCCATAGCAGCTCTGGAGTGACTTTGCTGTGCCAAAGCAGGACACAGGATACTAATGGTATTTAACTTTCCCACAAACGCCATCTAAACAACGGCCTAGGGGAATGGTGAAGTACATATGAAGCCTGAATGCTGCATTGACTTTTGGATTGCAACAGAAGGCTTCCACAGAATTGAAGGATTACTGCTAATTTTTATTCAGAAAGGAAAAATGGAACTGATGAGTATAACTTGTACACATAGAGTATGCTGAACGTTGCATCAGCCCAGAGACTATTAGCACATAATTAATTAAAATGGCTTGGCACTCAGGCTTCTGCTACTGACACTATGAGAGCTAATGTTGGCCCACTTTCTACTCTCATTACAATCCATGTCAGTAGGATGGACACATTTGAAACCATTTCCTGCTCTTTGTTACAGTATTTGCCAAAAGCAGGAGAAATTGATGCTGTAAAAGCGAGAAAGCATCTCCAGCATTGCAATGGAGGAATAAATTATTCTCTGTTACAGATTATAACTGCAACATATTTGGTGAGAAAAAAATAACTCCTCCTCCTGATATGGCCAAAGGAATTGTTTTGTGGTGCTGTGAAACGACGCTTTGATTTGTGGCATTAAGTAACGAAGGATTCCCATGAACAGCCTTAGCTATCTAAAGACGTGTTTGGGTGCGGTTGAGGTGCTCTCTCACCCCAAGCATATGAGTTTGCAAGCTTACTTGTCCTAGGACATGAACTCCATGAAGTCATCTCTCAGCAAGAAATTGTTCTCTCTTTCCAGAATCGGACCTTCAGAGCAGAACTTTCATTAGCGTTTTCTTAAGGACCCACTCCTGAAAAAACAACAGAAGAAAGGTGTGCAGTCCGCCCCCAGAGCCTGGTCAACAGCAGGGAGGGAGATGCTCTTGCGGGCGAGGGCCCCAGGCAGCTGCCAGAGCTTCTTGCCAGAGCATCCCATCAAGATCAGCCTTGCCCAGAGCCAAGGGTCTCCTGCTTTGGAAAACAAAGCAGGGAAGGTAGATGTGTATAATAATCAAACAGGGAATTAAAGAAAGAAAAGTCAGATTTTGATAAACTTCAAGAGAAAAAGTTTCAGCTTGTATTTTGGGGTGATAATTTAGCTCCTTTAAAAATCCACTGAATCAGAGTAGGCTCTCTTTGCCAGAAAAGATTTCCTTCTTACCTATTGTAGTCAAAGACTGTAGGAAGCCCAAAGGGCTCTTTCATTCTTAGGTTCAAGGACAAGGACTTGCTCTGCCACTGCCCGCACCGGCAGATCCTCCACGTGGACAAGTCTCCGAGCCCCTCGACCGCAGCCGCGCTGTGCTGTTACCCCGGCTCAGGCTCCGTCGGCAGCACAACCGTCTTGAAAACACCCGGGTCTGTGTATCTGCACAACACATTAAACGCAGCTCTTCAGGATTTATTAGTGTTGCAGTGTCACCAAGAGCTGATTAATTATCAAGGATTTCTGCATAGCAGCTAAAGGGAGAGAAACATGCTTTGAAGAACAGCATCATCCATGCCAGCCGTGTAGCAGAGAGCTAATTATTTCTGCCTATGTCATTGTTGTTGCCATCAGAGGGGAGAAGCTGGCATTCCTCCAGCTTCTGGTACTTTAAGGTAATAACGAAGAGTGTCTCAGCATGCTGCATGTTAGAAGGAGATTTAATGTGCTTGCTGAATATTGTATTGACTTCCTGATTTGTGTCAGCAAGACCTGCTAATTCATAAGAAAAAGTGTCATCAGGACTTCTTTTACATACATTTAGACACGGGTAAATTGCGCTGGAGAAAGCCTGACTGTAGCCATTAGTACTCACTGCAGATCTTGTCTGACTTGAAAGGTCGCTAAGGGATCCACCGAGGTGCAGACAGACCTCCAGGATACTGCTGGTCGTCCTCCAGAAAGGCTCAGGCGTTTTATTCCTGCTGCTCCTCTCTCTGCAGAGAAACCTCCCAGGACTCTGTCCCTACCGGACTGTGCTTCCCATTTCTGTGCAGGCTCCTGCTCCCCCACCACCCCCCGGACTCTCCAGCGGCGGCAGATCCCCTGGTGCTGCTGGGAGCACTCTCAAGCGGCTTTTGCAACTCCCTTTCCCTCTCCCCTGGTGTATATAAAACAAGGCCCACATTTGCCATCTAAAAATCACTCTCAAAATATGTAGGAACTCCACTAATACAAAATACTCTTTTCCTATTTACCACCAAAAAGGAAAAGTGCTGAGCCCTGACACGATTTGGATCGGGGGACAAAGGGACCCCTCTGCTCCCTGCTGTGGCCGCGACGGGCACCGCGGCTGGGACGGGGGAGCGAGGGGCTCCTGTGGCTCCCTACCGGAGCCTCCAGGGCTGCAACATGTATTTTGATACCAGAAAATCCCAGAACCCTTCATAAAATATTCATCACCTTTTTAGTGCCGCATCTTCTAATTTTGAAATTCATCCCCTAAATAATTTAGCAGACTTATGAAGAAAAATAAAGAAAAAATAAACAAGTCTCCAACAAACAAAACCCCCATTGAGGTTGTGGCATGGTTACTAAATTAAACTTGCCAAAGATTCCCAACACGTTACTTATTTCCCATGAGAGATTTATAGCTGTGCCCGCTACCTCCAGGCACTGAGCCTTTTTGCCGTCGGAAAGCCGGCAGCTCCTACCGGTGGCCTCGTCCCGCCCAAGGCAGGCTGGTGCTTCTGGACGTGCAACTGCTCATTTGCAGGGCTGTGAGCAAGCAGCTGGTGAGACCCTGCCGCAGCCCTGCCGTCACGCTTCGTCCCAGATCCCACCTTCTCAAGCCGCCACAAACTCTATAGCTTTGCACCATAAATCCTAAAATATTATTCCTCCCTGGATGCCCCATGCACGTCCTGGTTGCAGTCCCCGGGGGCCATTTGGCCACCCGCTCTGGACTCCTGCGTTACAGACACAAAGACACTTGGAGGTGGAGCGTTCAGACCTTTCTTCAGTACTCGGTTGCATAATTAAAACATCTAATTTGGTTTGAATTTGTGTGCTTTCAGCTTGCAGTTCTTGAGCCTTGTTACAGTTTTTCTATGCTAAACAAAACAGCCAGCGTAACCCAAACTGTCTCTTTTTCCTTGGACAGGAAATGCTGTCCCACAGATACAACCCAAGTGGGCTTCTCATAGCTATTTATCAACATACAAAAAGAATGACTAGTCTTAAAGACGAAATCAAAACACCAACCTCTCTAGCCATGAACATATTTTTCAGTAACCACATTTTGCCTCTGTGGTTTGCTGCTGTTCAGGGCTGACTTTGCATAGGTTACTCTTGTGAATGCAAACTCAATTCACCTCTCTGTAAAAATACAGTATGGCCCCTGAAATGGTAAATATGCCAGCTAACTTTCCCAATTTAATTAACTTTTCCCCAATGGCCTTGCTTAAATAGACTTCAAAGTTCAAAAGACAAAAAAAAATAAAATGAAGAATTGCATTTTAATAATGCACTTGACAAAAATGGGAAAAAAGAGTTTTCATTATTCAGTATTGAAGTCATGGAAACTCCGGTGCCTAGCGGCTGTTTTGCCTTTTATAACATCAATAATTTAAAACTTAATTATTGTGCATTATTTGGTTAAAGAAGATTATGACTCTAACATTTGCATTTATTTATCAGTAATGGTGAGACAGCTCTTCCTCAGTAAAAATATATTTGGAAATTCATTCACCCTGCAAACAAAATCACAGAGTAGCTCATCGCTAATGCTACTATTTAACCACCGAGAAATTAAGCCTCCCCGTTCTGCTGTATGATGAGAAATGTCTGTTTATTACCAAGCCATTTTGCTGACTTTTCTGCAGTGCACTTTCAAGCCATTAAAAAGGCATATTTTGAGGGTAATCTCTGGGAATAACAACCCCATTATACTGTGCTTAAGCTAAGTGAAATTTCTTGGTTGTATCTTCAAAGGGCAGGAGACATTTCTTAATGCCTTTCATTTATCAGAAGACATTAAACCTCCCCGGGAGCACTCTGGGTGCAAAGGACAGCGCTGCCAGCCTTCCGGACACCAATGCACGCAGCCGCACGCTGGCACTTGTCACATCTTGAAGGACTTTTATATTGGATATTAGGAAAAATTTTTACACTGAAAGAGTTATTAAGCATTGGAACAGGTTGCCCAGGGAAGTGGTGGAGCCACCATCCCTGGAGGTATTTAAAAGCCGGGTAGACGTGGTGCTTAGAGATATGGTTTAGATCAGTGATGGTTTTTTGACAGAGTTAGGCTGATGGTTGGACTAGATGATCTGAAAGGTCCCTTCCAACCCAGGTGATTCTATGATTCTATGACTTTACAGTTTGCAAGTTTGAAGTCCTGCCTTCCCCCTTAAAGACTGCACAGGGCCCATGGGCTGTATTTGAGCCGGGGGGAGGGCAGGGTACAAAACTACCGAGTACCTCGAGACTGTCCCGGGACTAAACCAACTCCCACCATAAATCTGCAAAGGCAGGGGAAACCTCCTTTTGCTTCCCAATGGCCCCGCGACGGGCAGTTTGCTCTGGGGACTTCTGCTTTCCCCCCTGCCCCTCAGCCGGGCGTGCTCCGTGCCAGCCCCGCGGGAGAGGCAGCAGACGGTGCTGCTGATGGGCCACCCCACACCCGGAGTCCTCCCTTGTCCTGCCGGCTTTGACCGCGAGAGCTGAAAATCCCATCTGCCATTAATTATGGGGAAGTTTCACCTGTTCACCTCAGAGGAGTGAAGGGTTGACTTAGCTTTCCAAAAATACCACCTGCGGTCCTGCAAAGCCCCAGCAGCTCCCACCCGATGCAGCATCACAGCACCACCACAGTGGCAGGAGGGGCGGCAGAGACTGGGAGGGAGAATGGGTCTTTCAGGATTAGAAAGCAAAATGTGAACTCGGCTGGGATTAAGTGGCACAGAAAATTCTTCCGCTGTTTTAAATCCAGCAATCTTGTAACATAAAGCACTCTTGAGAGCCTAATCAGAGCAAATCACTTTCAACTGTTGATTTAAAAAAAAAAAAGGACAGGAGCAAAAAGGCCTGTTATACCTTCTTTCTTTTACCAAGATGTACAAAGAAACCCAGAGAAGGTGGGAGGTAAAGATTTCAAAGAAAGTAATTTCAGTCCTCAAATCCTATCGACCATTTGTATACTTACACCCTTTTGAACATACCCCTGATGCAGAAAGGCGAGCACTACGGACCACGATCCTGCTGTATAGATCTGTAATTAGAAACAGAAAAAATTAATAGCTTTGAAAAGTTTACAGGTTCAAGAGGACCTCCAATTCTGAATTGGATGAGACTTGAATCTGCGAGCGCTTGCACACAGAGCAGAACATTTTCCACTGCCACACTACACACAAATCTGTATGTTCTGCAGAGCTCCGATGAATTCAACTCTGACAGCAATTAGTCTCACCACCTTATCATATACTGCAAAAAGTCAAGTCACACCAAGTACAAAACTAAAGGTTGGATTTTCTGAGGTTCCTAACGCCTGCTCAGGCATCTGTGCAGATTTTCAAAATGTGCAGTAATGAGACTCCACGGAAAACCTGAAGTTGCTGCAGAAAATGACTCCCCAAAATGCAGGTTACTGGGAAGGAGTTTGTTGGTGTGTTTTGGGCGGTAGGTACAGTCTGCTCTCTGAAAATAGGCGGCCTCAGCTAACCCTGCTAGTTACTGAGCCAGAAGACAGCAGGCAAGCTGATTACGACCATCTACAATAAAATGTAGAAATCCTCAGGAACAAAAATGCCCATAATAAAACTGGAAGGGAAAAGAATAACCAATGACCTTCCGAACACCTCATGTTAGAAATACGTGGAAGGTGGCAATCTGTCTGCAGACGGGTGAATCGTGATTAATAACAGGGCCGGGGTGTCAGGCTGCAAACCCCATTTTGGATGAGGCTCTCTCCTGCTGTCTTCTACCTCCGGAGAGTGATAATACCCGCAGAGGTGTCAGGAGACGATCTTGCCCCCGGCGCAGAGCTAACAAGGATCATTACGCTCTGATGAACATCCATTTAAATCGATCTTCCTCAGTCAAAACGCTGGCTCCTGTCCAGGGCGGCCCTTCCCCAGCGCCGGGCCTGCTGCGCCAGTTGCAGGTGGCCGGGCCGGCGGGGCGAGACAAGCTGAAAACAGGAGGCAAAAACACAGAGGGAACCTGTGTCCAAGAGATATTCCAGGCAAAAAGGCAGTGCCACGGTCATGGCAACCGGCAGAGGCAGGGTGGCCCCCACGGCAGGGCCAAACCTCAGCCATGCGGTTGTTCCTCCCCAGGGCAATGGCTGCTGCCCCGCAGCGCCCGGAGGGGTGAGCTGGGAGATACAGAATATTAACAGACGGGTTGCGACAGAGACAGAGGAGCTGGCAGGATCCCCAGCCCTCACCCCAGGCTAATGCAGACGCACCGAACGCGTGATTCCAGCGGTGGAAGGGGCACAGGGACCTGCCACACAGCAGCTCTGTGAGGACACTTCAGCCCAGAAAATGCAACATAAAAATCCACTAAGTCAGTTGGCATTCCCCTGCATGTTTAGCGTCTATAAAAGTACTTGCATGTGTTTAGCAAAGCATTTAATTAAGTGGAGCTGGGTGGTAATATTTACTCAGCTAATATTTCTTTATTGGCAATTGCTTTCACCTGTGCAATGCTCCTGTCTTTTGTTTTTAAAGGCCTGTGTTTTTATCACCACACCTTGCTCTTAGGAAGGATCCAAAGTCATCTGAAAATGACTGGTATTCCAAAACCTCGGGAAAAATTACCTGCTTTCTAGATAACCAATGCTATTTTCCTGGTTGCAAAGAATACAGACTGCCTTAGAATCATAGCCCCTCTATAATCTGCTATACTTTATTTTATATTTAAATGCTATATTTTCACTTCAGCAGATACATGTCATCAGTCTCACCTGGTCATTCACAGAGGAACACTTCACCATTCATTATCTACCAGCACAAATTACAGTTGCAAGTGGAGCATTATCTAATTATTGGTTTAGGCAGAGCAAACCAGTAAAAAAACCCCTCGAAATCCCAAAAGGTGATTTGGAGGCAGATTTAAAGGGAGACAATGCTTCAAGTTCATCTATTATTTATGCTCAGCTATGCTGACCTTTGAAAAATAACCTTAAGTCACACACAAAGAGCAGAGAAAGACCCGACCCAGACACCACTGAAAAAGCTTACACTGAGGTTTAGTGGGATCCAGATCAAGCTCAACACTAAATTAATTTCTGAGTTGTTATAATCTTTATCCCTGACTATCTTTCATGTTGCACCATATGGTTATCAAAACGTATTGCATTTCCATCTGGGTGTATGCAAGAGCTGTGCATTAACTGTCAAAACTGAACCTTCACTGTGAGGAGAAAGAGGGTGTTTTTAAGGGCTGAGAAGGTCTGAAGGTACAGCTCCACCATGCAGCAGTGCCACCAGCCTGCGTTCAGCCTGGTGTGTTTTATAAATGGGTCTGTTTCTTGATTTTTCTTCTTGCTTTATTTCTGTCTGGTACTACTGGATAATATTTACTCTGTGCCACTTCATAGCCTGGGAAATGGAAGGATAGTTCAGCTGACAGAAAAATAAAAAAAACCCCAAACCACAAAAATCCCCATCAGTCCAAACCACCCCCATGTCCGCATCATACGCATTCAGCGTTTGGCCGGAGGCTGCAGAGTTAATGGAGAGGATCAGCATTTCTCCCTCGACAGGTACTAATTTGGGAGACACTTATTTTCCTTTTGCAGAGTTTCCTGTGCAAATTACACACTCTTTGGAGAGGCAGGATCTAAGCTACAAGAAAGATCTTGTTATGCTCTGGCTTCATCAACGGGAGCTTCAAAAATCAACAGAGCCTTATTATATATGGGATAAACAGAAATGCCATGAAGGAACCCACTGTCTGTTGTAGATTCATGAAGTGAGAATGGGCAGGATTTTCCAGCAGATAGGAAGTCATTCACTGCCTTCAAAGTTTCTGGCTCCATAAAAATCAGAGATCCAGATGCCCGGTACCATTGCCTGCAAATACAAACTGGGAATTGTGGAAATGGGGGAAATCTTTTCATGCAGGAGTCAAGAGTCCTTCTCTGTCCAACAATCCTCAGTGTTTTAGATGTTTTTGACTAAAGTTTGGAAGGGAAGAGAGAAAGCGTAAGATGTGCAATAAATTACATTTATTTACAAATCTGCCTTAGTTTAGAACCCACTTAATTTATACCAAAAGCCCTTGGCTCAGAAACACTGTATATTTTGCATAATATACAAGTACTCAAAGAAAAATGTAGTATACAAAAAGTAGCCAAGATTTTTTAAAGTGACTAATGATTTTTGAGTGTTTAGATATAAATAACTTTAAAGGGAACATAATTTTCATAACCCTTGAATAAACCTTTTCAGCTCTTCTTAAAGTAGATACTACACTGCAGTGTGGAGGTACTCTTAGAAATCCAGGCCAGCTCCTCATTTTTAAATTCCATATTTTAAAATTAAGAGGTTTTTTGTCCTCCATGATGACTCTCAACCTACTGTCCTACACAATGTAAGTCCCTTTGAGATTTCTCCACATACCCTTGCAAGGGCATGGTATTTTCTTAAAATAACGGCTTAATCATTCTGTTAAACAGCCGTGGCATTTAAAAGCCTTTTTTCTTCAATTTTGCTTTGTTGTTTTTCTTTAAAAAAAACCCAAATAGACATGAGAAGAGTGTTCTGTAGTGAGCTTCTTGTCTCCTTTGCCAAGTGTATCTTCTGTTGATAAAGTCTTTGCCTAGTATAGCCCATAAACTTCATCCTCCATTTTATACCCTCCATGTTTTCATGCCAGTTCATGCCTTTACCATTTTTCCTTCTTCCATATTCAGTTATTCTACCCATTACTAGTTCTGTTCCCAAATACTCTTTTTCTGTTGGTTGTCTGACTGTGCTGTTCCCGTATCTCTGATACCTTCCTTTTACTCCACCTCTTTCCAACTCCTCCTCCTTCCAAACCTTATTAATTTAATTTCTACTTCTACTGCTCAGGTGGGTTCTGACACTCAGCATCTTCCACCCCATTTTCTCCTCTTCTCCAGCCCCCTCTTATCAATTATCTTCCCATAGTCTATTATCTTCCCTCACAATTTCCCCAAATAACACATTGACTGATAAATATTTCCATGCTCTATCCATCTTGTGTTTGTGACAACCCCAAAATGAGCTGCCTTGCTCACCCATTAATCCAGTCTCTCAGTTGTCTTCTACCATCAGTTCACCCTGTGTCATCCTCTTTGCTGTCAATCAGCTTTTCCGGGTGCGAACAGCTTGAATTTCCTCTTCGGTTTCCTTTGCACCACCAACTTCACACCCAGTTACTTTGGCATCACCTTGCTTCTCACAGTTCCCCCCCCCACCCCCAACCAAGATCCTAACTCACCTTTATCCCTTTCAGCATTCCCAACATCTATTCCAGCTCACTCTGTTACACTCTGTTTCAATATTCATATCAGGGGTAGGAAGCAACCAGCCCAAGATAAAAGTAGAGCAGAAATTCAGGGGATGGCTCGTGAAGCGTGCAGCTTTTAGCAATCATGGGCAATGACATTTTGAGGCTGCTCTGCTCAACCAAACGGCTGGAGGCATCTCCCCTGGGATTGTAATTGAGGAACTAACGCTGTCTTGCCAACAGCCTCTCTTTCCTGGTCTCTGCCCAACAGACATGACTTGGATATTATCCTTCCTCTGTGCCTTGAAATCTGGGCATACTAAGTAGTCATTTTCCCTCCTGTTCAGGTTTTAATTCAACCTCCCTGACCACAACAGGTGGTGATGTTGGAACCAGGTACTGAAGAGGTGCACATTGCTGTTCTCACAGGACATCATATTTGTAGTCCAGCAGCAGCTGTTTAGTAATATTTATATTTTTCCCCACTCATTTTAAGTGCATATTTAGCATCAGGCATTGCTCCCCTTTCAGTCTGTCTCCTGCATTTGCTCATTTTTTTTATTTGCTTAAGCCTGCATTGCTGAATTTGCCATTCCTCTACGTCCTACCGAACTCATACCTAAATTTGCACATGCTTGTGCCCGATTCCCCCTTCAACCAGTGACACTTGCACAGAGCAATGCTGACATGCGAGGAGCACATGGAGAGGATAGGGACAAGGAAAATGAGGAGAAAATTTCTCTGTCTCATTTATTTTTTCCTTCTAAGCAGGCAGGTGGTAGTGGGTCACAGTTGCATTGCTGAAGTTGCTGGCTAGGTTCATGAAGAGTGGAAGAGCAGAATAATAAACGAGATGAGAATGGCACCTGATGACAAATCTGTGTAATGGGAAATCTTTCCAAACCAATTTCCATAGGTGTATTTCACCAAGGAATCTTCATTTGAGTACTTGCACACTCCAGGAAAATCAGTTTATTTCTCCGTTAGAAGGTTGTACTCCTCCCCTCTGCGTCCGTCTCCAAAACAGCTTCTCCGGGCTGCAGCTCAGATGAGGAACCAAACAGCTTTCCTGAGCACTGGAGGAGCTGCCCGTGCAAATCCCGTGCCCAGCAGGCGCGTGCAAAGGGCTGGGTCGGGTGGCTGCACAGGTCAGAGGCGTTGACACCGATGGTGAGAACAGTCACCCCTGTCCTGTGGTGGTGTGCCAGCGGGATGTCCCCCTCCCCCCCACACTGTGGGGGACAGCCAGCCCTTCAAGAAAATAGCAAAGGGAATGGCAACAGCCTCTTCTGGGGTGGGATCAGAGCTGGGAAAAGGTGTAACAGTGGCTCTCACTTACTTTGTAGACCTGTTTCTCGAGTGTCTTTTAGATGTTGGCTTATCTATTCAAACATAAAGAATGAAGCTCTTTAGTTTGGTTGTTTTTTCTTGTATTTTTGTTGTATATCTATAGCCAATTAATTTCCTGGACTGCTTTTGCAGGGAGTGGAGAAACAATGTGAGTCAATTCAACAAATTGTTCCAGAGTGAGTAACCTGCTATGCCATGGAAAATTGGATTTGTTCTTTCTTTTCTGATGTGGAAGTCTGAAGTCTTGAGTATACATACGTATGCTGTGCACTTCCAGAGTGTAAAACTGGAACGGAATTATCTGATATTCCTGGCGGGAGGAAGGGTTTACTCCTTTTACCTCTGCCAAGTCAACCCAGCAGAGAGAGGGGGATTGTGCAGTGCCTTTCTCAGCCATGAGTACCAATGTCAGGTCCATTAGCTTGATTTTAATATTTCCCAACTTGATTAGAAGTGCTGGCAGTTGGGGAAAAAATGTCCTTGGACTAATAAACACAGCAAATCTGATAAGGGAGTAACAGAAAGACACTTGCTGCACAGCCTGACAAGTACGGCTTTCAGAGATGATGGTATTGCTTGTTTCAGTCTCTACAATAGTACATGGAATATGACTAATATTTAGCTCTTCGTGATGATACTGAGAACCCGGACTGTTGTCTGGAATAGCTGATTCTCTGAAGTGTGCACAGGAATTTGTTTTGGGTTGTTCTTTTTTGTTTTGTTGGTGTTTTTTTTTTTTGGGGGGGGTGGTCATGTTTTGGTTTGCTTTTTAAAAAAAAAAAAACCAAAAAAGACTGATACAAACATAGCCTTGGGGACAGCAATATACATTCTGCATCTTGACTCAAGAACTCATTCATCTTGACTCAAGAACAACCATTCTATGAAATGGTCTGTGGCCCTTTCCAAAGTGACGATAAATCTCTGCCTACCAAGGCACACACGCCTTATTGCAGATTGCCATAGTGAGAAATGATCACTACATTTAATTAACACATTATAAAAAACTCCTGTGCCAGGAGAGAGACAGTGAAATCAGTGAGAGCCCTGAGCACGCTCTGAGGACATTATATAGCTCGTGGATATTTTTTTTGACCTCTGCTTTACTTTGCCCTGCCTGCGTGAATGCTGCTGAACCGAAAAGTGAAACCAGCCCAAAATACAAACCTTACATTTACATTTTTTGAAAATGTTCCAGCTCTTGGTTCCATCTGTGCAAATCAAAACCCATGGTTGGATAATACACAAAACCTTATTAAAAAATACTAAGCTGAATTATATGCAAATCAGAGTTTCATTGTCTTTCATCTCGTAAAGGCTAATAACATTACACATGACAACCTTCTTATCAAAAATAGTTTCTAATACAAATTGCCTTTGACTATATTTACAATGTCACTTTTAATCAAGTAAATTGTCAGGCTGTTGCACTTCTGCGATCTACATTACGCAAAAAATATAATGAAGAGGGAAGCAGGTACAAGTGCTTTCAGCTTTAATGGGCTGCCCATTTCGTACCAATTGCTACCTATTTAGCAAGCTTACCCTTGTGTTCTTAGAAAAACGCTGGATATAAATGTATGGGTTCCTCTGAAGGAGACAACGTGCAGAAACAGCTTATTCCGCTTACCAAGAACATTTCTCTTCGTAATTACACTTACTTCTCTTACTCCTATGCAATTAGT
This sequence comes from Rissa tridactyla, assembly GCF_028500815.1. NCBI lineage: Eukaryota > Metazoa > Chordata > Aves > Charadriiformes > Laridae > Rissa > Rissa tridactyla. Next base: position 1,366,930 of record NC_071473.1, read on the forward strand.
AAATACAAGCTAAAAATAGTCACTTGAATGCCGATATGGTTCCTGGCTGCTTCTCTATTATGTCACTTTTAGGTGAGTTCAATGGTCCGTTTGTTTGTAAGTTAACAGCTTTATTCAGCTGTTTTTATCCCTGCAGGTATCCCTGCACACACTCCCGGCCACATGAGCATCTCCTGCGGGGACATAGGCAATTCCCGTTCCCTGGGTCTGGCCGCATCCCACGACTCGGCCACGCACCGGCACCTCCGCCGTGGTTTCACGCTGGGCGGGCTGAGACAGAGGTTTGCAAATACAGGAGCAAGGACTTACACAGTTTGTGCTTTTTTGTTGGTGGGGCTGGTTTTTACTTTTAAGCTCCGTACAGAAGCAGCAAGAGTTTAAAAGCAGAGTTTGAGCGCTGAGACTGAGTCTGTGACGGGCGGATGATGCAAAGAACAAAGACAAGAGCCTGAACCTGAGGAAATCAGGGACATGTCTCAGTTGGTTCAGATGGCTCGGAGGTCTCATTCCCAGGTTCTGAATCTCAAACCTAATTTTCAGAGATGTCCATTAAAAGCTCTAGCCCCTTCTGTCATCTCAAAGCCAGGCATATTGGAGCAGCTGGCCGTAACCTGGAATTTCGCCCTTGAGAATAGGACGGCTTCAGGTAATCCTGGGTGTTTAGACCTCCGTGGGTTTTTGCTAAGGGCAGTTAGCAGAAGGCAAGTGGCCAAAGGCTGCAAACAGCCCTTGAAACATGAAGGGAAGACCCAGCACTTATATACAGTGTCATGAAGGCTCTTGCAAAAGGTCTAGTTTATGATCCTTTGAAGCAAGCCTGGATGTCCATTTGAAATAGCTATTTTTAGGTATTTTTTGCATGTGAACATGTGGACCTGAACTAGTGGAGGGACTTTCACTGAGAGTCGATAGCTGGTTTCTTGATCCAGTGGCTGGATCAAGACAGTGGGCGAGGACTGCTGTAGATTTTGGGTTGACCTAACGAAAATTGTACTTTTCCACAAGATCTTAAAAATACTTCCATGTTGAACCTGAAACGGAGCTTAATTTTTGTGGGATTTTTGATTTGATATTGCTTTACTTTGCTCTCAATGCTTCCTCAAAAGGAAAGTTCAAAGTGCTTCATTTTGAACTGAACCACCATGCCTTCATTCACATTTTCTTCTGGCTAAAGCTTTCTACTTAGTTCAGCTCAAATCTGAGTATAATTTCTGCCCACTCAAAACTTGTATTTTGAGGAAATGACTGAGTTGCTTGCCTGTAGCTCTGAATCACGCGTGACTTCTGCCCAAGAGAAAGAAGCAACTCAAATCTGCAGGACCAGAGGACTGGTGACAGCCCTGCTCCTGCCAACCAAGGGGTGCCAGTCCCACCGTCTGGTCCCTCTCCTGCTGCCCTGCGGTAAGACAGGCCAGAGAACCAAGTTGCCAAATACTGACCCGGCACTAAGGAAAGAAGCCTTTTGACAAAATACGACTCATCAGAGAACACCCTTCCCTGCTTCCAAGGAGTGGAAAAGGGGAATTTCTTCCATACCCTCTGAAGGCAAACTTTCAAAGCCAGGCTTACAAAGGTCACTTCATGTGCAGAGCTGCTGTCCTCCCCCTGGCAGCTCTGGTCATAAATTGAGAGCTCCAAGATGAGGAAATAAAAGTTTTGATTATATGTACTAAATTTCTATGATAGTTTTCATCTCTTCCCTATCACCAGGCTCTATTCCCTGAAATCTGCCTCGTAAAAATAGTGGCCCTATCAAGTCTTGTGTATTGTCTCCAAGACGTGCTGATTTGGCCCCATACCTTCCTGGTAATGGGACTTGCAGCAATACCCAGCCCAATGCCCTGGCCCCGTCCTGCCTCGGACCACCCAGCTGTCATGGCAAACAGCCACGCTCTTCTCTAGCAGGGCACGTCCCCTTGATTTAGTGCCCAGTTCTCCTCCAGTAACGTCCCCTCTGTCACTGGGGGTACCAGCAGCCACTATCATCTCCTTCAGCAGTCATAACGTAGAGGTCATCCCCAGAAAGCTGTTAGAGCCTGGCCCCGGGACTGCTAAGAGAGACACGTCACCATCTTTGTGTTCAGCCTGAAGAGGCTTTCTGTTCTTTTAATAAGGTCAGTAATTCTCGCAGCCCCCTAAACACCTCTACCAGTGGCTGATGCAGCGCTTAACTGCCCTTCCTCGCTCCTCCTCACCTTCCAAAAATCCCAGCACAACACAGTAAAGCAGATTAGGGTACTTGGGGGGGAAGGTCTCTCCTTCCCCAGGTCCAGTCGGCTGAGGAAATAAAGATGAAGAATTGTTTACACCTCGTACTGGTCCCTGCCGGTGGCTGATAGTCCCTGTGGCAGAGACACCAATTCTGGCCTCAGGACAACTGGTTTCTAGCTTCAGTTTTCCTACAGATTTCCTCTGGGCAAGTCTTTTAATTTGTCAGTGTCTCAGGTCGCTGCCAGCTGAGTGGGGATCCCCATTGCTTTTCCCACTCCCCGGCACGTGCCGGTTTGAGCTCCCGGGGTTGCTGCACGGGGGGAGCCTGAGCCGGAGGCGGCAGCAGCCCCGATGCTGCGGGAGCACCAGCATCCCGCTCCTGCCGAGCCAAATGTTGTATTCCCATTTTCCCTATAGGATAAACAATAAAAGTAACAGTTGTCTGAATAAAAGAGACAGAAAACACATACAAGGAAGAGGAATAACAAATTTTAAAATTCCTAAAAAAGTCCTTTAAAATTCCTTTAAAAGTCCTAAAATTCTCCTGTGCATTTAAGCACCAAACACTCCGGAATCTGAACTTCCACCCTTTTCAGGGAATAATTTTCAATTTTTTTATCAGCCAACGATATTTGAAAAAAGTTTGGAGCTACAAACATTAAGTACTAGCTTAATTAGAATGTTAAAATGTATCTCATATATAAATATATATCCACAAGCACGCCCCTGCCTCTCACACATGAAGGTTTTCCACACAGGTCAGTTTGTTATTTCTGTTGCTTTTTATAGAACAGTTATTTTTATCTATAAGAACCCTGTTTTTCTTATTGAGAAAAATATTCTGCAGAAAAAAACAAAACATGCATTAAAATACTATAAAATGAGAAATACAGTATCAGTTTAAGAGTTGGATAGCACCTTTTTTTCCTAAATACAAAGAATTTAGAACATTGAAGAGGAAAGGACAAAAGAATTAAGTTAATATATCTAATATTCCTTTTCGTCAGGAAAAAATATTGCAGGACTAATTTTCTCAAATCCCAAAAGAGTGAAAACTCTTTCTTTCCCCTTTCTCAATGCAGTTTTCATTCTTTTGATAAATTAGAAAGACTTTAATTTCCTTTTTCATTATAGTTTGAATTATAAACACAGGCGCAAGCTTGCGGGGATTACATGTTGCACAGAAAAGCACCCCAAACCCAAACCATAGGCGGCCGTTCCAAACCGTTCGTTAGCGCGCAGCGAGGGGACATTGCTGCTGGTCCGGAGGTCGGCCTGCAGCCCCGAAGCGGGCGGCCACCTCCCCTCTGCCCCCAGCCCACGGAGCTCTGAACCCTCCTTCTATAATTTCTCCAGCTGGAAAACAAGTGACTTTGTCTCCTTCCAGGCAACGCTGCCGCTGCCATTCCCACGGGGAGTTCCGACGTTTATCCAGCGCCTCTGACCCCCACAGCTGGAAACCTGCCCTGCACCGAGCTCACAGTCCTGGTGCTTGCGCAGCGGAAAAGTTTCTCCTTCTTGAGGAGATCAAATCAGACATTTTCACCCCCAGATTTTTCTTAAGGATTGAAACCGGACCCTGAGCTACCACGCTATAGAGCTTTCTTTTTGCCAGATTAGAACTGCTGGCTGTAATCCTGGTCCTGACCTGCACCATGTCAAAGCTCCCATTACTTCAGTATTACACCCCCAGAACCCATTAGGAGTAACAGTAGAAACGTGCTGGCTTCTTCAGGGGCAAAGCCTCTAGCTTTCTAGTGAGTTAGGTTTCTGTCTTAAGGCCAAAGCCTCAGTATTTGACTCCCAGGTCCTTCCAGCAAAGGAGAGGTCTCAAGGGACCCAGCAGTGCGTTACCAGCCCCTACCAAAGAGCACAGGGATGATCTCAAAGAACCGACAGTTTGGGGAAGGAAGAAAAGAGGACGGCAACAGAGACTCGCCCCCATGGCAAGATCTGCCCGCCGTCACGCAGGAGCGGGGCTGGCTTGCTCCAGGGTGCAGGACAGCTTCCCAGCATCTTCCCTGACACACACCATGGCCAAATCTGCGCTCTCTAAGGGCTCCTAGACTACACATCACACATTTATAAACAGAGCTAAGCAAGAAACCACCTTTTCTAGCCCCAGAACATGCAGGCTTTCCAATAGTCTTTCCACATTTGCAAGCAAACAGATCAGTTTGTTTCACAAGCCTTCTCCTGTCTCCATTCAGCTGCCAGAAAGATGATCTCAGGGTAAAGCGTGCCAAACAACAGAGAATATTTTTTGGGGAAAAAACAGTGCCATTACAGAAATAGTCATGTCTGCTTGCCCCCCTTGAGCCTTTTAATTTACAAAAGTCTAATTAGGGAAGACATAATGTATAGCATACATAGGGAAGCTGAAACTTCTAAGAAAATATGCTCAGTACCGTTTTCTTCATGCTTCATTAATAAAGAACAAAATGTCTCTAGACTTTCTGTAACATATGCACAGAGTGATTTCAAACCAGACTGAGATTCTTTTCAAATGAGGGCTATAATATATTCAAGCAATAACAATGCATTTTTTTATTGCTTTGCTTGTAAAGTTGTTTGCATGTTCTGCTAGGACAAAGTTATTTGTCATTTTTGCAAAATATAACTTGTTACTTTGATGGTTTTTAGGACCTTTCTATTTCAGCTATCGATTCAAGGTTGAGTGTAGCCTACAGCAGAGCTGAGCTTGGGGAATCAGCGAGCAAGAGGAAGACTTGTATTTTTCTATAGAAATGATATCTTTTCATACAAATTAGAGACATGGGAAAACAAAGTTTTGCTTCATCTTCTAACTCCTATATAATGCGTAGGGCTCTGTGCCATCACATCACAGGAGAGCTAAAGCGATGCCTAGCTCTTCCACATTTGCTCGTCTTGCTCCGACTACAAACGAAACAGTCTGTTCATTGGATAGGTCTGAAACAAAGAACCTCCAAGAGACAAACGCAACCATTACAATTTCGACCAAAGACTATCAACAAAACCAAAGAGCGAAACAACAATCAACAGAACCAAACGCATTTTGCCCACGGATGCAAACCCGCCACTCTTGGCTGGCTGGCTGCACTGAAGAGCGGGGCTGCAGCAGCCTGGGCAAAAGAAATCCCTGCCCTGATACTGGTAAATGGGGCAAGCAGACGTGCAGAGCCGAAGAATTTCCCTCTTCATATCCATTTCCAGAAGGAATCAGACAGAGGCAGTTCCCCGGGTGATCTTTCACGGAACACAATCTTTCTCTGTGCGGGCAAAGGGGAATCAAAATGATCTCACGAGTATAAAAGATTTGATATAGTAAGACAATCTGGGGGAGAACGTTTGCCCAGGAGATTGAGAAAACCCAATTTCAACTAGCTTTGAAAACGCGTGTGTGCTCCTAGAGCGAGGTGTTAAATTGCATTGTAAGTATTGAGACATCAACGTTTACCAACGTTTGCAATTCAAATATAAGCACAGAGTGGAAAACTGTGAAACTGTTTAAAGGTGTCAGCGTGTGGATTTGTAAGCAGAGGTTTGTATATCATTTGATAGCTATTTATTTCTTGTTAATGTTTATGATGGCCTGACTTTCCATGTGGTGCGGATCATCTCTGATGGGTAAATGGCACCAAATCAGTGTTTTGCAAATACAGAATATTTTCATATTTAGCCAGTGAAACAAAAAGGCTTCCTAGAGCGAGCACACTATTAAAATGCTAATAGACTGTATTTGAGGAAGTTTACTCAGACCTCAGCAGGAAACACATATACCATTTACAAAGACCCAGATATGCGTTTTTAACATAAAAGGGTTTCCCTTCCCATGGAAGTTAAGAACCTTTAGAAGAGAGCCAGGGTAATGTGATAAACCCCATGCAAATGAAGAAAGAAGAAAAATACATGAAGGGCTAGTGAACTTAATTATGTTGAAATACGGGTATAATTGTGAGCAAGAAGTATGTGCATATAATGTGATAGCAACCTTTTATGTTTAATGTCCTAAAAGGAAATCAGTCCAGTCAACTGCTGGTGAGAAACACCACAGATACCGTCACGATATGTTTCATCCCATCAGAGATTTTAACCTAAAGATGCCCAAGTTTGACCCTTTTTGTACGTGAGAGCAGGCGCTGAGCAGAGCAGTGACCAGGGAAGGCCACAAGCGGAGGGGCTTGCTATACATTGCTATACATTGCCATACACTGCACGGCATTCAGCCACGAGTACCACCTTCCAGACCTCAGCGGGGTGTTTGAGAACTGCTGTGAGCTGTAACGCAAAGTTCAGAATGAGAAAGTAAAGAGGAAAATGTTGATGTACCGCTCAGTCCCGTCAGGGGCAAAGCTGGCGCTGGCTTCGGCAGGGGTGAGCGGCCTTGTTCTGTGTCCAGTAACTGAACTGAACCGAAGGCGGCGGGGTCAGAGAAAGCCGAGAATCCAAGAAGCCTACGAAACCAGAGTCCAGATCTGCTGGAGAGCTGCAACCTCCCAGAAATGTAATTAAACAAACACACAAGCAGTGTTTGGGATTGAAATCCGTTTAAACATCCACTGTTACTTTATTTGAATAGCAGAGTGGAAGATAGAGTTCAAATGTCGAAAAAGGCCAGAAGATTCCTTTTGTCTTCTTTTTGTCTTTTTTTCTTGGGTTTCTTTTTTTTCCACTCATTCTGAACACTGAATAAACATGACATTAATTGGATCGTGTCTGATGGTCAGTAGGGTGACAGGATTTGAACTCTTACATTAGGAAACAAATTCCTTGCCGAAAACAAATTCTTTTCCTCTGGCTCATACATTCCCAGCTCCATACAAATAAAATACACAAACTCAACTCACTGACAAATGGCATGGATATTCAAAGATATCGATGTCTCAGAAACATCTAATAAGCAGTTTGGATTTATTTAAACGTTTTGGCTCCACTTTCACCCTGAAACGTATGTACATAAATTATTTTATGCAAATGTCAGTACAATCCATCGCCATCAGCTTAACACATTTCCTCCAAATGGTTGAACTCCCTCCCGTTGTAGGGAAAGTGCAAGGTTTACGATTTCTCCCAGTCATTTAAAAAAAAAAATAAATGGAGGAGAAAATGAGAGATTATTTAGCTCATGGATTTGTTTTGCTTTCCTAAAACAAAATAATTCTGGATTCTACTTACTGGAAATCTGCTTGGTTAAGAAACATTTAAATGAAAACAGCATAGGGCTGTTTTGCTTTGTTGGCTTTTGTTGCTTAGGAATTTTGGAAAGGTTTACAGTGGAATTATAAAAACAAAATTAAACAGTAGTTTAGCATTTTGCAGAATCACAGAAGAACAAAACATTCTGATTAAGAAGGCTAAATCCCAGAAACAGAGCGTATCAAGAATTTTCTGATGAATGGTTGATTTCTAGAAAATGTTTCTTGGCCATAAAAATCTCTTTTTCTAGATACATATTGGTATTGTATTCTAGGTACATATTGGAACGAGCAATTCTTCTGAGAAACGGCCCCCCACATAACCGTCCCACCTGCTGCCTCCAGGGCTTCTGGGCCTGAAGGACGTCGAGGACTGATGCCTGCAGACCTGTGCTACTGCCTCCTGCCACCAGTCAGTAGCTCAGATGAAGAGGGATGTCCCCATTTTGTTCTCGGCCCTGCAGTGTTCCTTGTGAGACCCCAGCAAGGCCCAGCACACCCTCACTGAAACCACAGCCCTTGGAGCTACCAGGTTCCTTCTGGGAGCCCGCAAAGACAGGGCTCAGCTATTGGGTTTTGCAAAAGGGAAAGGGCAATCGTGTGAATCCTAGTGGAGCTAAGGGCGTGGGAAAGCCTACGTTTGCTAATGGTCTCGGCTCAGAGCAGGGCTCCAGGTTCTCCTCCCTGGTGCAGTGCTGAGGAGGTGGCAGAGCTGCTCTCCCAGCCCCGCTCGGCCGCGCTCCCCAGCTGCCCCAGCTCTTATGGCCACGACAACCCTTGGGCGTGCTGGTGGCCAAGAGTGTCCATCCCATGATCTCCATTCCTGACCCTGCCACTACCCCCACAGGAAGGTTTTCTCATCTCTATATATTCTTTTTTCCTCCTGCCCTTTTGGTGTGACTATTTATCTTCGGGGGTGGGGGGGGGGGAAGAAAATAATTAAAAATAAATGCCTATTTCTTTTGTGTGGGCACCTGCAGAGACTAGCACAATGGAGCCCTGATCTCATCTGAGGCCTTAAGGCATACGCTCCTTTAATGTAACTATCTCTTAGAATGTACACAACAAACAGACCAGAGAAAAACTAATTTTCTGCTTTCTTTCTATTTAAATATACTGCCAATTCAAAAGACAGGATCCTTTCATCATCTAAATGTCTTTCCCGTGTACGGCGTTCCAGCGATTACAGAGAGAAAAAAAGCCAAAGCCGTGCAGTAGTTTCAGCAGCTGAAGTTCACAGTCTGGGAGAGACACTGTGTCCGGCAGCTGGCTGAAATCAAAGTGAATGGCTGGAAAACCTTCCCGAGCCTGGAAATCACACCGTTTCCAGGATCCAGGAGTACGTGCTGCTGGTCGGCGTGCGTAGCTCGTACACAAGCCTTGTACTGCTATGGGAAATTTATCAGCCTGAATGACAGTAAATGTATATTTACTGTATTTCCCCAACCTGCATTATCAGTTTATGTATTAAATTCATGCACTTGAATATCCTAGAAACCTTGAGTCATAAAAGCCACGCAGTGGAATATTGATCTGAATTATTATTTTGTAACAGGTTCATTAATTTTTTTCAATAGGCCTTAATTATACTGAAATAATGGCACTATGAAGGTGCCCATTTCACTTATATCGGTATCGTGTTATCTTGAATATTATTTTTTCAATAATAGCCAGAAAATATTAAGTACATTGTATTAACCAGAAGGCATTCCTCCCATCCAGATATTCCTTCTATAGTGAAAACCACTTAAGAAATAGATTCAATTAATTTTGTTGCTAAGATGTCAGTACAATCTGCCATGTACACTTAGCAAACGTGAGGAAGTCTCAGTTTATACCTCCTAGGCTTTTTTGGAACGTGTAGAATTACAGCAATTAATTGCTGCTGTTTAAAGAAAATGTGAAAAACTATTTTGACATATATGCTGGGTAATTGTGAGTGCAACAGCTAGAAGAGAATACGTAGTGGGCGGGAGTTTCAGATGACTGGTAAATAACAGAAGTGTAGTGATTTGCAGTCTTTTAAAAATCAGAGGGTACATTATTGACTTGCATAAGAGATGACAAAGGAGAAAGAGAAAAATGGGCCCAATACTACAAGACACAATCAATTAAGAGCTGATTTAGTAAAATAATGCTGACTTCTTGTAGATAAGTTAGGCTCCTTATTGCATTCGAATGACAGTTAAAAAAAGCTGATTCCAATGCTGCCTTTGTATAAATACAACTCTTTAACATGTAGTATTTTTTTTCCTCTTTAGAGCATAGTCTACCAGGTAAATCAAAGAGGAGATCAGCTTTTATTGGGATCCAGCCGCTGCCTAGAAGACGTCACAGTCACGAGTAGCGCACGCGCGCGCACACACACACACACACAGACACACACACACACAGACACACACACACCCCTTTTACTTGGCGCTGCTGAGGGCATAAAACCCTGATGGGCTGAAAAGCCTACGGCAAACTGGCTCTTAGCCCTGCTCAGAAATGTGCGAAAACAAAGCGCATAATCTGGGGGCTCTCAGTGTAAGAATACCTTGTTAACAACTTTAAGTTCACTATCTTGAAAACAACTTGAACTTGGATTTTTTTTTTGAGTTTTCAGTTCATAATGGCATTATCCTTTAGAAAAGAATTTGTTTTTTATATTTCGTTTTACACATTCCTCATTTAATAAACTACATAGTCCAAGAAAAAAAACAAACTTTATCTTGCCTGGCCATAGCTTGCCCTGGTTTACCTGAAACAGTATTTTGAGTATCACCTCTAAGTATTGTGCAGGTCACAGGAGAAGCCATTTGCTGACACAGTTCAACTTTTAATCCTCATTTTATACAGGAGGACAGAGGAGAGTTTCAGAGGCTTCTTCGAGTCACGCCAGACAAATTGTGTACTTGAGTCAAGAACTGTATAATTTTTCTCTTGTGTTAAAACCAGTTCTTGTCTGGCCTGTTCCTTTCTAGCAGGGTCCAGATGTCTTCAGCCCTTTTCAAAACAGGAATAAAACAAACCCACTGATCTTTGTATAAATACAACTCTTTAACATGTAGTATTTTTTTCAGGCAGCTCCCTGGTGACCTGCTGTGCTGTCGCAGGGCGGCCACGCAGCATCCCTCTGCCAGGCTCACACCGCGGTACCGTGACCCAGCCAGCTGAGGATCCCATACGCACACTCCTAGGCATGCGCACACACATTTACGTGGGTATACAGAGGATAATTCCAGTTAGAACTGCAAAAGAGAAGTTCTACCTTTAAAAAATTACTGCTTTTGTGAATGCACTTTGCTATATGCAAATATATTACTTTTTTTTTAACTGCAGTTAGTGGTTTCTAGTCGAAATCATTACAACCGCTAATCACTGGCAACCAGGTTATGTTCACAAAGGAAAATAAAAGCTTCAGAATACATATTAGCTTCTGGACTACAATGTTTGCAGAGCCTCCAGGATTTTGATCTGTGCACGTCCCTAATGTACCAAATGTTGAAAATCCAACACAACTGCCAAAACTCACATTTGGCCCTGATTATTTCCTTGTTTATCATGGTTAGCATTCCCCAGATAAGAGATAATGTTGCAAGCTCAATAACCACAGAAAGTTTTGAAGACGCACTTAAAGAGAAACATAGCTATTTCCCTAAAACTTGGTTCAAAAGGAAATTAGCGTAAAAGTTGGTGGATTTTAATTGAGCGGTGCACAGCAATGCTCAGGTCTCACTTGTGAAAAATTCTACCTGATTTATTTCCTAACTGGACAGATGAAAAATTGAAATGGTTTCTTCATGTATGCATTTGTCTTTCATCTACTAAAACTGTATTTCAGTTGTCTTTTAATCTATTGCTGTAAAATAATCCCTGAAATTCCACCAGTAAATCGTTTCTCAACAGAAATGGAAGTGTCTTGTCCGTTCTCTCCTAAATCTAGGTTACGGGTACAGAAATAGCAATTATTGTATTGCTGTTACAACTTACCCCATGAAGACACGCACGAGTCTACAGAACTTACCCCCACAAGCCCTCATTAGACGGAAGAGTTTATCAGTCATCCAGCAGGTCAGTGTTTTGTTCACTTGAACAAGAATTTGCAGAGACAGACACCAAAAAAACTTAGCTGGAGAAGAAAAGCCAGCATACTTCACACCAAGAGAGCACTACACGGTTGGGACGTAGAAGGAAATTATGCAGCAAGGACGGAGTCATAAGGGTCCATGGGAAGCCTTTTCCTCTCTTAAAACACCTCCCCCAGACTTTCGCCAGCTCTCGGATGGGTGCGGTGGTCGATCGCCCTCACGAGCAGAGCCATCTCCAGGCGTGGAGGGAGCCTACCGCTCACCACCACTCCTGCACGGTGCATCTGGCATGTCTGCACTTGGGCGGCACTCTATGAACAGGTGAACCAGACACGCGAAAAGTTAATATTCTGCTGTTGTGACAGTATAATTATCTCTAATAATAAAGGAAAACAGCTGCTTCAAATAGTCTTTCACTTAGAAAGTGTTTGGATCATTATACTTTGACTTTTATCGTCTGTTTTTTGGATAAACTCCCAATGTGGTTTATGGTTCTGCAGAACCGTAACATCTCATTTTATGAATGACAGACAGATGGGGTTTGCTGCAAGGCTTCTTGACAGTGCAGCACGTAAGACCGTTCAAGATACTTAACTGCAAGAAATACTGGAGATAACAAAATATTGCCTTCTCTCACTTTTTAAGACTCCCTGTTATTTATTTTCAATGGTTTCAAGTTTTCTTTTTTTGAACGTTCAGTATTATCACCTGGCAATCCTAAAACTTTCTGATTTTTTTTGTTGTTGTTTCAGTGCACAGAGAGGAACCACAGCTGTTTTACAATTAATTGAAAGGCAGTGGAGATGTAGCCCAGGTCTCGGAAGAAGGTCTGGTTGCAGATTTGTATGCCGTTCATCTCTCTCTCTCCCTGCCTCCCTCCCACCCCCAGCAATCACCTAATTGGATTTTCGTGTCCAAATCCTGTTCTCTTAATCAAAAGGCAAACAAAATCAATCTTTTGGGTTCCCAGAATCCAAGTGAAGCATTTAGTCCTAAAGCACTGAGAGACTTATTCCGCAAAGCTCTGTCAGACCCGGCTCACTAAATTGGTTAACCCTTGTCACTAAAAGCCACAGTAATCATCCATGAGATCTACTCCAGTAATGTTACTTTTTGTTATATTATGAAAGGTTTTATTTTCCCAAACCTTTGCAAGATCTGTACAATTGACATGGGACAAATGGTTGGGTTTTGGTTTTTTTCCAGTTCTGTTTTAAACTATTTGTTATCAAAATTTAAGCTTTTGGAATCTGATACTGCAAATGCACGGTGATATTATGCAACATTTGACCTGGAAAGAAAAGCATCTAAAATGCATTTTTTATGAATTGCTATGTATTTACTCTGACAGACCAAATCCTTGAAATGGGAAGTTCAGCTCTGCTGCTTCTCTTCCTCTGGCGCGGTTTATGCCGCAGGACACAGAGCGAGGGCTGGACGCTTCCCTGCATTGCTTTCCCCCGCCTGCGCTGTTCCAGCAGCGCGGAGACGCTGCACCCCTCTTTAGGAGCCTCCACAGCGATGCGGCAGGGGCTGAGCAGAGCTGTGCCCCCCGGTTTCCAGATAGGAAAGTCTGGGATGATAACTTAAACCCCAGCTCCCGGCTGCCAGAGCAGGCGCTGGGGGTCAATCTGGAGGATGGCGTGGCTTACAGTCCCCAAATCCATCATCCACAAAGAAAGGACACAAAAAGCAAATGGATCTTGCTCAGATTTTTTACTGACAAGTCTATATGGAGCCTCATGAGGTAGACAGAACCACAATACTCCGGGAGCAATGGTGATTTTGAAGGCTGTGCAGCTTCCCGCAGAACACAACAATTTAAATCACCTGTATATGGACTGCAGTAAATAGCCGGAGACCATTTTCCACGTAGGAAATGGAGACTTCTGGTAGTTAACCAGCAATGGTGCGCCCTCCCAGCTTAGCACAGAGCTGTTTGGTAAAGGTATTTACTTCACTGGGAAAATTCCCAGCGTCCGGTTACGTGCAGACTCACAACGTTCCCTGCGCGCGGCTGCTCCCCAGGACAGTCTGCACACCGGCTGGCCGGCGGCTGCACAGCACTGCGGGCATCGCCCTCTTTCTTCCCTTTCCTCTATCTTCACCAAGGAAAGAAAAGCTCCCATTTTTAGCAGCAAAATTAATTCCTTTTAAAAGTCCCTGGGAGTTTCTGGCATCCCAAGCCAACACTGGACACACGCGAGGGAGCACGGGTGAATGCAGCCCGCGGTGTTCTCTGCAGCCGGCTCACAGCCAGCATCCCTGAGTAACTGGGAACAGCCTAAAATGCCTGCTTGTGACTGGGGACGTACCCTACACACATGGATCATGCATTTTGCTCCCCCTCCAGCCCCCTCCTCAGCAAGTGATGAGCCCAGCCGAGCAATCTCATTCCAGGTCCTTCCCAGATGGCGGTCCCAAGCCCGCCGACGGCAGCGGGCTGGGCAGGGGGGACGGGGAGGACACACAGCACAGAGCCGTCACCCCAGGGCTGGGGTGGCTTTCGAGATTAAATTTGCAAAGCAAAGCTTTGGGCTGGTGGGCACAATTTTTCATGGGAATGCTTGCCTGTGTCTCATATAAAACATATGAGTTGGCACAGGATGGGCCTTTAAAAAAATAGTGGGAAAGCAAAGTGGCTACGAGACATAATTCACTGGGCCTGCTAAATCCTGTGATAGCTGAAATATAGCTCCATTTTACAATTCCTTTGCTGCATTAGAAATCTGCATATCCATATTATGAGCTATGTCTGTGCTGAACAGGGAATAATGAGAGATTGTGCCATCCCCGGTGATGCTTAGTCAAAACAGTATAATGAATTTTAATGTCAACAATTTCATGAAAATTATTCCGCGGGAAAGTAGTCAGGCATACATACCATTGACGTTTTACTGAAACGTGTACTAGCAGCATGGAAAGTATGTTTTAACTTCCCCTCTCATTTTCATGTCGAATGAAACAAGTTTCTTTTTTGCTCATCCAGATCTTTGAATATTCAGGTTGCTTAACTGGGGACGCTTGGCAGGAACAGACGGCAGGGAAAATGGTAACGTGCAGCTCTTAAACAGGGGCAGCTTGGAAGGACGTGAAGTTACATTTTCAACACTTCACCAGCGCCTCTTTTAGAGAGAAGTATTTGTCTGCAACAACGTCAGTGCTTCTCTTCTCCTCAAAAAGGACCTTACAAACACTGTCAGGAGCACAGACAATGAAAGCTGCAATTTCACTCGTCTACTGCCGTCAACGTGCAGCACAAACTCTGTCCTACACTATCCCCATTATTATGCTGGGAAGAATTTGAAAATTGCACAGTTCAAAGCATACAGCAGAAGTGGACACAGAAACAATACGGCGCAGGTAACCGCAGACTGCAAAACCAGGTAACCTCCGTAGTGAGTGCTTTCTGCAGCCCTGCAATTGCTCCAACATGGCCCTCCAGCAGCAAAGCTCAGCAAAAAAAGCTGAAGCCGTACCTTTATACGGTTATCTTACGACAGGATCACCTTGCTTTGAGACTCGCCTGTCCTGCAGATCCCGGAGCCTCACGAGTTGGGGGCTGAGGGGGCTCTGCCTTCCTTTGAGTGTCGCTATCGGACTCATCCTGAGGCTCCACTGCCATCTGAGCAATGCAGAAAATAATCTCTTCGCACATATTTTTGGTTGCCTTTCAACAGTGGCTGCCAACATGCTGTCTTTCTCAGCTTTCTCACTGAAAGAATCACCAAAAAGGAAGATCCCTCTGTTATTCACTCCATCTCCATGGAGCAGCCGCTCGCCGTTGAACCTCTCCCATGTTCAGCCTCTCTCAGAGCAATGCTCAGGTCAGAGCCCCGCTCCGCTGCACTACGCTGAAGTCTCCTGTTCTTACCTACAGGCCAGATCCAGCTCCAGACGCCCCAACCAGGAATCTCAGGGTCATAAAAAGCACGTTTATCCTCAGCTGTCACACGAGAGAGTGTTTTAAAGACATGACGGTGGTCCCTGCTTCTGCAGTCCAGCTGTGGCGGGGTCCCCGCTCACCGCAAGGAGCCAGAGGAGACCCCCTGGTTCTGGAGAGAAGCCTCCAGCCAGGACCCACCCATGCAATTTAGAGCTCCCGGTCCCAGTTTTTTCAGTGGGCTGTAGGACAGCTTGCTTGAGCAAAAGCAAAGAAAATGACCTTTAAAGAGAAACAAAGGAAAGTATAAAGATTTCTTATGTCTCATGATAGACTCATAAAGTAGCTGTATCGAGTGTCAGTGTTGACTGCTGGTTGCAGTTCAACATTACAAGACAGATTCCCAGCTGAAAAAACACAACTTGATCCCCAAACAAATGTTTCACAATAATCTTTGCTGGAAAGTCACCGCATAGCTTTGGGAACCCTATAAAATTCCTCCAGGGAAGAATTTCCCTCTTGCTACAGCACAGCCAGTGTTTCTTCTAGCATTTATCACATACCTAGCAGCTTTATAACCTTTTGAAATGTGCAATCGCGGAGCTTGTGACAAATTTCTTGATCTTTCTTTTACAGGAGACGTGTAATGTTTTGCATCCATTATGCAAATTCAGGTTGCAAAATAATTTCTCCAGAAATTGCCTGAATAAATCCAGCAAGGCAAGTTCAGAAGCACTTAAAGCCAACAGACCGGGTCAATAAGGACAAGGATAGCCTAATCCACAAGACTGCCTTTATGATTCAAGGCGCAAACTCGCAATTAAAGACATGAGTAGAAGATTTAAACACTTATTTGCGCAGTTACGTTATGTATTCCTTAGTGGGGGAGCGTGGAGTTGGACCCAAAGAAGCAAAAATCAGCAAAGACGCAAAATCTTTGGCATATTTGACTGCAGCTCATAGACTGCGTCTACTGAACAGCAGACAGGTCTGCTGGTTGTCTCGTCTTTGCGGTGTGCAGGACAGCGCAGGCAGAGCTAACAACAGCCTGCGAGCACAGGCGGAGCGGCCGCTGGAAACGCTGAGGTTCAGAAGCGAGGGAGGCAGGACACGCAACGACTTGCAGTGCTGGAAAACGCAGAGGTTCAGTATAAAGAGCAGCAGAAATTGAAAAGCCGCATCTGAACAGGAGCCAGTAGCTCATGGATCTTCCTCTTTGGCCACTCCTTTGCATACATTAGAGTGGGAAAACATTAATTATACCACAGGAATCCATGTCTTCCAAAAAACAAAGTCTGTGCTGTTTTCCCATGCCGCTGTCAGCCTCCGCCCTAGTCCTGCAGGCGTTACCGGAGCCAACACCACACCCAGCGTTTCGGCTGCAGCTGATGGAAGCACCGACCTCGCGACGAACGCGGCCCAGCAGCCCTGAGCGAGCAAAGGAGACAACCCTAGGCCTCCGCGCAATCCTCTTATTCCCACCAGCTCCTCGGCACTTCTAGCCTCTCCCCGCAACCCTGGGACGAAATAAGCAGATACCATATCCCAGCTTTGCACCGGAGGCTGTAAGAGCCCTAGGGGTTTGCAAGATGAGTTGAGCGCTTCGCACCCTGAAGATGTGAAGCCAAGCCCTGCTCCAAATATTATTCAGAGTTCAGTAATCCATATCCTCCTAAGAGCAATCATCAGCTTTCTGCTCCTGCCAGCGTCTGCCCTGACGATGGCTCAATACAAAATTTCTTCCAAACAACAGTTGTTCAAATGGAAAAAATCCAAGTAAAATAGAAATCTTAAAATCCACCATATAAACTGCTGATGAACTTCACGGTCTAATCTTGAGCCAGTGCAAAAGATGTAGGAAAGGAAGAGACGAGCTCAAAAGGCCAGAGGTAGCGGTAGTAACCTTTGAAGAGTTAGCTATCCAGACCCTAACTGAAATAAATTTGTAGGATTTCCTGGAGAGTATGTATTTTTAAATCGGAATAAGCAAAAGAAAATGCTGGTGGCTTGAAAGCCTGCGTAGAGTGCAGAAGATGAAAGTCTCGGTGACACATCCATTCAGCTGCCCAACGCTTCCAGGGGCTGCTGTCTGCAGAGTGAGTCCCGATGTAACGCCGACAGAAAAGGGAGTCGAAAACCGGCAGCTGTGCCTAAGCCTGCTCTTCAAACGCAACACAGAGTAACCTGCATTCACAACTCGCCTCCTGTTGGCTCTCCCCTCAAAACCCATCCACTTTCATTTATGTTTTGTGTGAACGTTTGTGCCCATTTTTCATTTTACATAAACATCTGCCTGGTGATAAGGTGCGCTGGAACGCGTGTTCTTGAATGTTTATCTCCACAGACCGTTCTATACAAACTTAATATATTGGTCTTGTTTTTTATCAGTCCTGACCTGGTTTATAAGGGTATAAATCAGAGCAAATTAGATTCAGGTAGTAGTAATAGCAGAACAATTTCATCGGACATTAACTTTTAAAGCTCTTGCAGCTGACAATAGAGAAGAGCGCAGGAGAACAACTCCAGCTCTGGGACACCTGATGCAGCTTTGTGTAAGCTTCTGCATCTTTAAACTGCTGCACAAGCACAAAAAGAATAAACGAAATAAGAGGAATATTTCAATTCCACGTGAGTTCACGTTCTGTTTCAAATGCAGCTTAAGTACCTCCATGTAAAAGCAGGCCACAACCAGGCCATTCCTCAGATGAAGACATAAATTTGCAGCTTTCATTGTCAAGTTGTGAGATTCTTGTTCCCCTCTTGGTCACACACTTGGATGATTTTAAAAGGGTGGATCATTATCAAGGTTGAGCATCCCCCCATGTTATAAACACAGCATTTGCTGCAGTAAAAATTTCCAATTTGCAAAAAAATTGGATGAATTCAAAAGCGAGAGCAAAAAACGCTGTTAACAGACTTGATTATAAAAGCAATTATTCTTTTTATTTGCTCCTGGGCAAAAAAGTACTGCAATGTTATTCTAATCCTCATTTCGAGGAATCAAAGATCCTTTTAGTAAATTGTATCAACTAAGCGTCAAGCTATGGACTGCTAGCTCGGCCTCAGAGCTGCCCATCTTGACCATTTGCCGATGCCTTTCCACTCGGTCCTCGAGCAGTTCACCATCCTGTCTCTGGGTGTGTCGTGTCACAGCTCCTGAGCCTGCGCTGCCCTGAAACCCCCATCAACTGAAGGTACAGCCTCAGAGAGTTCAACGACGGCAGCGATGATCTAGAACACACATGGTGAAAAGCAGTTCTTTACGTGGTATCGTGGCTGAAACAGATAACGCAGCATATTGTGCAGATATGAAAATTAATTATTGAAAAAACTTCAGTGGTTTGCCCAAGGTCACACATAAAATGGATTGCTTGGGAGCTAGTCCAACACCTTAGGAAAGCCCAAGACGAGAAGAAATCAGCCAGTGTCCACGCATCCCGAGGATGTGATGAAGCGACAGCTCCCTGCAAAACTCTATTTTCCTTGATTCCACCTTGCACTGGAAAGGCACAGGGCTGAGGCTTGGTCTGGTTCAGCTCAAACAACCCCAAGCAGTGCGGTTTGTGCCCTCCGCGCTCAGCTGCCTCCCTGGCTGCAAGGGCAAGGAGTGAACAGAACTCGCTTGGGGCTGGGAAGCGGAGAGCGAAATGGGCAGAAAAAGGGGGGAAGAATGTAGTTTATTTTATTTGCATGCGGCTTGGGAACAAGGTTGAAAAGCCGCTGTGAGAGGGTGGTGCAGCACAGGCTGAATGAAGAGACCAACACGGCGGAGGCCTTTAAAAAACTCAGGATGCGGGATTACAGACCGAGGGGAACACAGAGAAATTTTCTGATAGTAAAATCACGTAGAGCATGAGGGACGAGTAATGTTGAAACACACAGCAATATTTTCTACAGTTTAGTTATTAAAAATCATTTCTCAGAAATAGCCATCTGCCTTCACAGCAACTGCTCTTCTCCAGAGAACAAATGTAGTCTATTAGTTTTCCTTTCTATATCCTGCATTGTTGTAATACTGAGCAATACTTGAATCTAATTCTTCTGACACACAGTTATGAAAAATGTAATTTTTAAACCTTAAAATATTTACACAGCTAGCAAAACTTACACAATTAAAGTCTGAATCAAACCGTCGTTTATACGTGGTATACAACAACAGATTTGTTAAATTCAATCAGTTAAAATAGAAGCGGCAATAAAGTATCACCAGACAAGAGGAACCCATTTCTGTCTGCATCCAGCTGTTTGTTTATTTATGGATTCATCTGCTTAATAAATTTCCCCCAGCCTTGCAAATATGCACATTTTAATGACAATTTTGGAGAGGCGGCTCATGGGATTGGGGTAGGGAGGACACAAGTTTTCTTCTCAGCCAGGAAGATGCCGTACTTAAATTTCCATCTGCAGTAAATTCATTTACTTCTATTGTAGCCTCGGTTATAGTAATATTTGGCTGCTGAAATACCCTTTTTGGACTTGGCACCCAGCTTAGCATCCCGAAACCCGCTGCAAGGAGCACAATATCATGAACCGGCTCAGCGAAAGCCAGCTGCATCAACATCCAGGTCGGTGGCGCATTCCCTACAGAACCGGCTGCTGCGAAGTCTGTCTACGTGCTCAGGATGTTAAACTTTTTTCCTGCCTAACAGGTAGGAATCCGTTGGGTTCAATAACTTTACAGTTACCTACATACAGCTGCACAGTACAATGCCTTTAATGATCGGATTCTGTCCCGTGAGTGAAGCCCATAAAAAATTACAGGATCAATAATATTAGGAATACTACCACTTATTACCAGCAATAATTTGCCAAGCTGATTAATTTAGTTTTTCTCACTTTGATTCGTCTCTGCTGCCTGCGTGAGCCCCTATTACACACAAATCATGGAAACAGACCCGAGTGCCTACTTGCACCTAATCTTGTTCACCAATTTCTTTTCATTAGTGGCTGAAAGCACTCTGCTGCGTTCGGCGCTCTGCTATACGCTCTTTGAGTCTTTGGCTTAACCCTTTTAACATGATTAAAATAAACAAAGATCAATGCGGCCAGCATTCCTCAGAATGACAGAGATGAGCCTAATTGCTATTGAAACTTCACAAAGGGAACAAAAAAGCTAAAACTTTTTTCCTTTTTTTTTGACTTAGGGGAAAAAAACTAATTGATTGTGATTAGTAAAGCCAATACTTTGAGACGTTGTCTAGGTTACCAGATTTATTGTCCCTTTTCAGCAGTCCTGGCCATTACTTAACTATTGGATTAATTGTATGCAGAACAAATCATCTGCCATTTCATTTTATGACTCATTAAGCAAGTATAGCAGATAACCATTACTGCTTTTTGGTGTAAGAAGATTTCAAAACTTACTCACTGCTAATGATGCTAGAATTAGGAAAAGCAAATACCTTGCTGTGTGCAAAGGTCAGAGTAAGCACTAATGGAATACTTATCTGCCCAAAGAGTAAATTAAATCAATTTTCTGAGCCTTGTAAGAGGTATAAAGCCGCGAAAGGAGGCTGGGGGATTGCAGTTCGCTCGCAGGTGGTCCCAGCCGTACCCTGGGGCAGAGCCCTGCAAACCCCACAGCCCAGCAGAGCCCCCCGAGACTCGCTCGCTGACAGGGGGGTGCACCTCGGGAAGGGCTGGAGCCGGCCCGGAACCTGTCTGAGTTTGGGGAGACTGACGTCTAACGGAAGGAAAAAGGTTTGACTAAGAGAGACACACGCGGCACACTGCGGAAGGGCAAAAAGGAGAGGAAGAGGCTCCTCTCGCCAGGCTGGGGGAGAGCACGTCTGTGCCGGGAGGGGTTTGCTGCACGTCTCAAGCCCCCTCGGCCTGTGCTCTGCTCGAACCCATCGCTGAGGGCCAACACCTTCCCCTGCTCCCCTCAAACCCATCGCTGAGGGGTAACGCCTTCCCCTGCTCCCCTCAAACCCATCGCTGAGGGGTAACGCCTTCCCCTGCTCCCCTCAAACCCATCGCTGAGGGCCAACGCCTTCCCCTGCTCCCCTCAAACCCATCGCTGAGGGCCAACACCTTCCCCTGCTCCCCTCAAACCCATCGCTGAGGGGTAACGCCTTCCCCTGCTCCCCTCAAACCCATCGCTGAGGGCCAACGCCTTCCCCTGCTCCCCTCAAACCCATCGCTGAGGCCCAACACCTTCCCCTGCTCCCCTCAAACCCATCGCTGAGGGGTAACGCCTTCCCCTGCTCCCCTCAAACCCATCGCTGAGGCCCAACACCTTCCCCTGCTCCCCTCAAACCCATCGCTGAGGGGTAACGCCTTCCCCTGCTCCCCTCAAACCCATCGCTGAGGGCCAACACCTTCCCCTGCTCCCCTCAAACCCATCGCTGAGGGGTAACGCCTTCCCCTGCTCCCCTCAAACCCATCGCTGAGGGCCAACGCCTTCCCCTGCTCCCCTCAAACCCATCGCTGAGGGGTAACGCCTTCCCCTGCTCCCCTCAAACCCATCGCTGAGGGGTAACGCCTTCCCCTGCTCCCCTCAAACCCATCGCTGAGGGGTAACGCCTTCCCCTGCTCCCCTCAAACCCATCGCTGAGGCCCAACACCTTCCCCTGCTCCCCTCAAACCCATCGCTGAGGGCCAACACCTTCCCCTGCTCCCCTCAAACCCATCGCTGAGGGGTAACGCCTTCCCCTGCTCCCCTCAAACCCATCGCTGAGGGGTAACGCCTTCCCCTGCTCCCCTCAAACCCATCGCTGAGGGGTAACGCCTTCCCCTGCTCCCCTCAAACCCATCGCTGAGGGGTAACGCCTTCCCCTGCCTCGGCACAGCTTCGCCATTTGGCCCTGAAGCATCACCTGCGGTTCTGGTCAGGCACTGCGGTGCCGCCTGCAGATACGGAGGGAAACGATGGAAAAAGCAGAGCATGGAGTGAAAAAGATGGAAAATGACTGTTTGTGTACTACTAACATCCTGTTTCTCTGGAAGTAGGGTGTGGATTTCTGCACTTTGGGATGCAGAACAGAAAACCAATTACAGTAAATTGCAGACGTGCCACCTTCTCCTCTCTGTTCTGAAATTCTCTCTCTCTCTCTCCTTTTTTTCTGGAGATTAAGTGCTTATACTGTTCTTTTCCAGGGAACTAATAATAATAACAGTAACAATCAATGATATTTGCACACTGAACTCTCACTACTGCCATTAAAAGGATCTTTTATTCTAACACTCAGCCCTTTATGTTTGTTGCAATCTGACCTCTCAAGCTGTGAATAATGTAAATCAAAACATGTTAATTTGTCTTCAATGTTTTAATTACTATTCTCAATATTAATCACATTCTAGCCATTTTCCACACTTATTCTATCAAAAATAGAAAATTTTTTTCCCCTCTCATTCTTAAAGTATGAAGTTTCCTTAAGTGGAAACTTAAAGGGATCTATCCTGGTGAAACCTGCTGTCACAGATAAAATGTTTTTAGGAGATGGGAAGAGGCAGGTCAGACACATAAGACGCCAGCACAGAGCCCTCTCAGCCCCCCTGAGTTAAGAAAAGCCTGTGCATGTGGGGTTATTCCCCCAGGCTGAAATCTGGAAAGGGGAGAGCAGACCTTAAGCATTCGCTGAGAAATATCAAAGTGCCCAGACGTTACAAAGGCATGACGAATCCTTGGGAGCGCGGGAGGGACCCTTTGGGGGTGGATACAGGGAGAAGAGAGGCAGCCGCTGGCTCTCGGTTCCTCCCTGACCGTGTTTCCATCACTCCCTCTGCCCGCCCGGTCTCGCAGGTTGGATGCCAGCTGAGCGATCCCCAGCACCAGAGCAAGAGCAAAGCTGAAACACTGTCATCCTCTTCTTTTAAATGAATCTCGTTTCTTATCTCCTCCCTGCCTGGAGTTGTATTTTTCATGTAAAATTTCGGCGATTAAACGGCAGGGAGGCATCCGGCTTGGGTGGCATCAAGGTAACCCCAGGACTGAACAGATGAAGTCTTTGAAACGACTTACTGTCGGTGGTTACAGCATGTTCTAAGGACTTGCACGATGTTCGTGAGCCGTTTGGCTTAATCCTCCCCCTGATGAATGAGTTTTCATAGATCCAGGACAAACTCCTCATTTTTCTTTTCCTGTTAATAGAACTGTACTGTGCAGCTCCTCTGGAGCTGGCACCTTGGAGGGCTGTTCTGTCATTACCCAAGTTGCTGTAATGTTCTCCCTTTCAGTAAATGCTAAACTTTTTATTTTTCCCCCTCCAATGTACTTTTCTCCCATCATTCTGTGTAACTGCATTAGATAGGAAAGACGTCTCAGCTGTTTACCAAGAGAAAGGATTGCCTTATTGTGCTGAGGAATGTAAACGTTTCCTTGTTTTGTCAGCTTTCCTCACTTAAAACTAGGAAAACACATAACCTGAAAGTGTCCCGTGTTTTGGAAATAGAGCATATTTTGGGGCTATCAAATACAGGTCAGGTAAACAGGTCATTATGACTTCCCCATTAATTTCTCTTGCCAGAGAAGAGAAAAATAAAAAAAGAACAACTACAGACTGCCTGAAGGTCTCAGAGCAAGTCTTCCCCTTGCACAGCAGTCCAGACCTTTACAGCTTCATCAGTTACTGTTTACAAAATGTTCTATACTGAAAACAACCCTGAAATTGCTGTTATTATTATTAATTTAATATTATATGTATATTTGTTTGTAAAGTACTATTCTCTGCCTTAATGCCACAGAAAGCTCATTCATCACATCGCAGCTTCTCACCCTCCCTTTGTTTGATACTACCCAAAGCGTGCCATGGAGGGTACTCTATTTCCAGAGATACCTTTTTTCCTCCCCTTTTCTGTTTCACCTCATTTAACATACTAAGTACATGCTAGGATTGCAAAAAGAAGAATTGCCATACATTACCATCTGAATGCAATGAGAACCCATTTTATGCTGCCTCAACTTTGGATTTCTAGTGCTTTGAATGCAACTGGGGTAAGCATTTTGCTCAACAATGGGATGCTATTATTAAGAAAATAACAGTTAATGGCCATATCTTCTTGCTCTAAGAACTCTTAACTGCATTGAAACATGAGGCAAATCCACTATTTTGCTGTTCTAAATGAAAGCACCGCTATAGGTGAGATGTTTTGATTGTGCTGCCAAGCACTCCCCTTCTCGCAGAATTTAACCTGCTCGAGAAATTTAACTGATACATAACATTATTTTAGACTTTTTTTAAAAAAAATATTTATTATTTGCAGACAATTATAGCTTATCATCTTATGCATTTGCTAAACCTTCTATTTAACTCCCCCGGTGTTGCAGGTGATTTTAATTGACCTCGTGAACATCCCAGGTTCCCAGTGACACATCTGTTCCTGGAATTACAGCATCGCAGGGTCTAACTAGAGGCTGGAAATCAGATGAAGCAGTTTAAAGTGGAGCGGACTGGCTGTAGCAGGCGATGCAGCCGGGGAGGTTTGCAAGTGCCCCGTCTGCAGGTGGGTGAGCGCGAGGTGCCAATCACTGCACGCTGTCACAACCCCAACTTTGGATTTCTACCATTTTAATGATCCTGTGACAACTGCAGAATCTCCCAGGTGGCCAGAGGCTCATAACAACACATGAGCATTCGTAAATACAGGAGAGCTTGCGCCTGGCTTGCTGAATTCATCGACCCTGGCGTTTCCACAAGACGGGGATGTGTACACCGAGTTAGTACTCAGTGGAGCGGGGCAAAGGACTCCCAGCACTCACTCTAAAAAGACTTGGCATTAAACAGGCCAAACGAGGCTTCTCAGCAGGGAACGAACGTGGATTGTCTATCAATCTGTCACGACAAAAACAAGCTCCAAACAGAGGCGTTATTGCCCTCCTGGCCAAGGATGCACTGAGCTGCATGGGAAGCGGGCTGCAGGAAACGTGTTAAATAAAACGACGTGGGAGCAGCGAGAGAGGGGAGAGATGGAAAGGAGAGCAGAGATGTTATTAAGGCAGACAACCGAGATAGCCTTGGAGCTACCAGCATATGTGTCAAATAGCTGGTTGGTCAAAGAGTTTTAGTCACTGCTCTCACAGTTCCTCATCAGCAGACCCTGACTACAGTCACTGCATCAATTCATTTCAACATCACCACGAGTTGCTTTCAGAAATGCAACTTTGGTACCTTTTCTTCTATCCGCTTTACCAGCAAAGTTTAAAACACCCCACAGAAGTTTCCAAGGGGTTAAAATACACGGCTCCTGTATTTTATTTATCATCATGTGGGATAAAGCTTCACATTCGTGACATATTAAGTGAAAATCATTCTTTTGTATTTTAGACTACTTCCAATGCCATCTGGAGCATTTTAACACTAGATGACTCGCTAGCAACCAGTATAAAAAATGAAGCGCTTATAAGAAAGATACATGGCTACAAGTTGGCCTATTAGTATTCAATGGTTTGTTTTATAACTTTGGAAGATACCAGGCTCTGATCTGCATGAAACTCCGATTAATGTTAATGGGAATTATGTGAACATCCACAGTAGTTATATGGCCCTTAAACTCTTGGTACAACAACTCTCATTGTCTACTACTCTAAATTTGCATAAGCAATTAATGTCTCATTAATGTCTCATTAGGAACTCATATGGTGTGAGGGAGGAAAGAGCATTAGTGCCTCTGTGGAAACTGTATTAGGTCACACATGAAAATGACTTTACTGGTTTCATCTTGTTTTGTGTTTGTACAGGCAGAAAAAGACAAAATTGCAGAGACGCACAATTTGTCAGAGCTCAGCGCGACCGCTGTAGAGTGAGGCAGATCTGCAACTGCAGGAGTTTCCAGTTAGACACCAGACATCCAGGCAGGGATCAAAAAAAGCCCACTGAGCTCCTCTGACAGCAGAGCAAGCTCAAACCACGTGCTTTAGTGTCTGCAATTGGTAAATCCCATATTTAACTTCAAACAATTGAGCAGTCCCATTGAAGTCAATTAAAGACCCACAGCTTGCCGGCCTGTAGCCATCATCCCTTCACGCTTACAGAAATCAAAAAACCCACTTAGGTTTAAGGTTGTTCTGTTACGTTCAACGAACCACCAGCCTAAACCCATAACGATCTTCCATCCCTCAGCCTGAAAGCTCCTTCTGGTTACTCTGCACGGCTGGAAGCTCCCCCGGCATCCGTAACTCCTGGGTCACTGTTGAGGTGTTCATCCTCTGACAGTATTTTGAGCATTTATATTTCTAAATATATGCACTGGGTTCTAAATGTGCGCACTGGAGTTACAACACGTTGTGAGACAAAGCAGGAACATTCGCAGGTACAGCAGAGTACCAAAGCTGACATCAGACCCTGTCTCAAACAGCAGATTTTAAAAATCTCCATACAAACAAACTATACCTTCCCGGTAGGAAGTCTGGTCATTGCTGGAGGAGCTGGGCTTTGCACTGTGCTCTCTGTTTAGATGAGACCTCAAAATTTCATTCAGACCAATGTGAACAGAGCACTGTCAGAGGAACACTGACACATGAAGATCAAAATCTTCAACCTGTCCTACCAAAGCTTGCTGTGAAAAGCCCAAGTCCTCTGCAATACCCACAATGCTGAGAAGCCCTGGTGCAGTAGCCACATGGAGCGCTTTAATGACGAGCTGAAGGAGCATGTGAACGACGGGTGTATTCAAGAGGGTCCGCTCAAACAACAGTCGGAGCAGGACGGAACCTCCTTGCTCCACACGTGCTGAAAAAGCTTCATGTTGCCCGAGAGAACCCATTTCTTTC
This sequence comes from Rissa tridactyla, assembly GCF_028500815.1. Classification (NCBI taxonomy): domain Eukaryota; kingdom Metazoa; phylum Chordata; class Aves; order Charadriiformes; family Laridae; genus Rissa; species Rissa tridactyla. Next base: position 1,393,984 of record NC_071473.1, read on the forward strand.
CCAAAGAAATCTAACAGGATTCATACTCTGAAGTCGAAGAACATCCTAACTATTAACTGAAAACAGAACTAAATGTTCTGGGTGCGTTCACCAACGCGAGGAGAGCACATCCAGCGCCCTCAGCTCCCGCTGCTACCTTGGGCGGCTCCGGCAAGTACGGCTGTGAAGAGCAGCACGTGTACCCTGAAGAGTCCCAGAGGGATCCCGGAGCTATAACCTGGCTGCGCTCCCATACGCGCAGTGCCGCTTCCCACACCACCGACATCCCTCCTGCAGCAGCTGGAGCGTTATGAACCCCCGTCCAGAGGGGTCCGACAGCCCACGCGCTGCTGGCCCCAGGTCTGTCCCTGCCACAGAGCCCCGGGACAAAGCGACAGCTGGCACCGAAAAGGAAACAGCACAGAGTGCTCTGGTGTTCAGTGGAAAAGGAGATGAAAGAATTAAAACAAGCACAGGGCAGTCCAAAACAGAGAGACACGAGCAGTTAATCAGAAGAGCAGGCACAATGCTTAAATGCACCTCTTAAATGGAGAGAGTCTTTTTTTTTCTGGATAAGCTGTTTGCTGTGCAAGTACATGGAGTGAATCCAAGGCTGATTTGTCAGGATACGGGCCATCGCACCTGAAGAATACTCCTGGCAAATATTTCAGATCCAGCTACTCTGAACTGTACCTCTGACACCTCTCAAAGCTGCTGGAGCTGGTGGCAGCGGGGCTGCAGGAACACGTGAAATGAAAAAGACCATAGCCTGGGACATGGGGAAGATCTAGAATAAAAGACTGCTCCAGAACAACAAACGGGAATGCTGTAGGACTGTGGGGATGAGGCAGGTACAAGCAGAAAAAGTACAGCAAAATACTGCCAACAATTCCACATATAAAGCCTTCATTGGTTTGAAATCCTCGTTAGGTCTGCTGTTTAAATTAAACGATATAGCCATTTGTTGGAGAAACCAGTTCAGGGTCCCTGCATTCCCATTCTGAAGCTCATAAGACGCTGTGAAGACTGGCAGGTGCTAATTACACAAATACAAGCATCCTTAACTCTACGCAGATAAAAATCTATGCGTTTTCTGATGCATTCCTCAAACCAGTAATTGCCACATTTTGGAAATCTTTAAAGGGATCAAGGTTTCTATGAAAAATCAAATTTATGCAGTTGGTCCTGAGCCTGGGCACAGCAACGCTGCCCGCACACCAGACGAGAGCCCAAAGGAAGGAAAACACTGCTCCTTCTTTTATCACCCTGCCCCTGTCCTTGGAAGGCAGCTTACACATCACCGCTAAAAGAAGAACCAGTAGGACAAAATATAATAGTCGGTAACGAGCGACACAGCCACAGTTTCTGTCTGTGGTCTCACAGGCACGTCGTTCTTCTTGTTCTGGTTCTGTAATTTTTTTAATGTTAATATCTACATTTTAGGGTCAATTCAGATAACTACAAAGAATTAGCGACCAGAGTGGACATAAAATGTCCCCTGGGGCTGGTCAGAGCTGTTTCTCTAAAATGGTTTTATTTATTATTCTTTCTGGTTTCTATGAGTAAAATCCATCTCTCTGAGATGGGAATTGCTTGCTACCCTGTGGAAAAATTAATACTTCTACGCTATGTTTTAAAACCATCTGAATCAGAGCCTTCTGAATTTGACCCATTTGCATCTGCTAAAAATAGGGGTATATACTCAAATGGCTGGAGCTTGAAGCTGGTGCCGAAGTATTTTTTTCTTTAGACAATCACCAACTCTGAGTGCACCAAAGTGAAATAAAAATACTGAAAATAGAATAAAGTCCCCTCTTTAATTGGGCTGAGGACTGAATTATAGCAATCTCTAAATTGCTAGACAGCATAGTAGACCATGCTCTATCTTCTGTCCAAGAACGGTACCTCTGTTTTTAACAAAATTCTTTTACTAACTGGAACTTCAAGACTTTTCTAGAGAAAATTGAAAACCAATGTAAGCTGGGCAACCACTGAAATTCATGCAGTGATACCGGCACGAAGGCACTGGCCTCGCCGCGGATCGTTATTCAGGCGAGTCCGACGCCGTCCCTGCCTTTTGAGGGCAAAACGGCCCAGGAGCCCCCCCGGGGCCAGCAGCGTGTGGGGCGAGGGGACGCGCTGAACGTAAGGAACTGGCTGACGGTAGCCAGAGTCAAAGCAAGCCAAGGAAGACAGTGTGTATTCTTTACTAGACAGTGTGTCTTTAGTTAGGAACTGTGGGGTTTTGCAAGTCTGTCTCTATCTCCTCGATGCCACAGATGTTTTCGCTGTTTTGCCGAGCGCACCCGTACTTCTCACGGAATCTCAACAATCCTTGCGCTTACCCAGCCGTTCTGACTGAGAGGGAGTTTAATTTACGCACGCTGGGGACAGCTCTCCCAAGCGGAGTCCTCCCGCATCTTTGCACACTATTGTAAAATGCCCAGTGTTTTCTGGACAGAAATACCCTGCAGCGTGCCATGAGCCTTCTGGTCGATGTGTGAAGGGCTGCTTTGCTAGTATACCAGGACAGAGGTGATATATTTTCTCTCCGTATTCAGGAGAGTAACAGCATACTTAGCCTTTATTGTCATTAAACACACGGCCAGGGAATGAGAAGCAGTACCGCCACGGAAGTTACTGAAGCAAAGTCCCCTCCTATCATTAAATGCGCTGGCTTCAGTGGGGCCAAGCTGCTCTGGCTGTGAGCGACGCCAGCGTCCAGCCCGGCCTGCGGCCCGCCAGCCTCGCCTGCTGCAGACTTCCGTGGAAAAAACATTAACGGCCTCTGTCTCTACAGTTCTGGTCTGCCCCTCTGTAAGAACGGAGGTACTAATCAATATTTCCAGAATACTTTTGATTAAACAGTTGTACTGATAGTGGCTTTTTAAACACACATTTAAATGCTACAGACAATCTGTTAAATTTTAGTAGTGAGTATGCTTTATTACGCTATAGGGCTCACTTTGGACTTTGCAAGTAAAATTTTCCATCACCTTTTAATTAAGAGTCTTTCAGTAAGAGTGTAATTTATCTCCAGTTGAGGCAACACACTCTATGAATAGAGCCTGCCTTCGTCTCAATAGATCAGCCCAAAGCACCAGATATTTTCTGTGAGGAATAAAAGCCTTTTGGGTCAGGGGTTTTGGTTTTTTTTTTCATTTCTTAGTTGCAATCCCCAGGCCAAGGTACACCACCATGTTGGCATCCAACAGAACAATCAAATGGATAGTTAATAACGACGATTCCATTGGGCTTTGGTTTACTAAAGTGAAGGATCAGTAAAATGTTTGTAATATGGGGACTAACAATTATATTCTCCAGCAGGGGCTTAAAAAGGAAACTAAATGAAGAGAAAGAGGCACAGCATGGAGATACTGATAGACAGGAGTGTATACAACGCCTAGTCATAAGAAAAACCCGTCGGTCTACATGCTCTGAGGCAGAGCGTAAGCCAGCTCCACGGTGGACACGCCACGGAGGTCCCTGGGCACCTCGCTGGGCTTGGGCTGCCAGTCCCAGGCTCTCCGGGAGCTGCGGCTGCACCAAGGCAACAGGATTTCGTGGCTCCTGGGTCAGACCTGCTTTGTGTCAGGACCTCCTGTCCCGGTGGTGTCAGCGCCACGGTGGCCTGCCCTTCCGCTGCGCTGTGCCACCATCCCCAGGAGCTGGCTCCAGCCCTCCCGGGGCAGCAGTGGTGCCTGCACGGAGCATCAGCTCCGGAGACAATGGCTTTCTTTACAGGAGCAGGAAAACTGGCACCACGTCTGCTTTTCAGGCTCAGCGCTTCCATTGCCAGCATGACCCAAAAGCAGCGATACTGTAGTCGACAGGAGGGACCGGGCCGGAGAGCCTGGCAGGGGACACACGGATCCCTCTGCCACCGGAGCAGCGACACCTGGCAGGCAGACGTCAAAGGGGAGAGGGAGCACAGGTCAGAGCCCTCAGTCTTCTCCTTGTGTCCCTAATTGTTTTCAGACCGAAATCTGGGTCCCGTACCTGTCTCACCCTCTGCATTTCCTACATTGGGACGCTCAGGCTCAACCATAAAACAAACACACGTGCTGCTCGTGCTGACAGACTTGGCTCTGGTGCTTCAACAGCTCACCTTAAAATATGAAAACGGTGTTTTGCCAAAAGAGAAGACTGCCTGCAAAAGCAAGCTTATTGGCAAGAGTTTTCTCACACGTTCTTTCTCTCCCTTCTGCTTAAAAAATTGTCTTATTACCAGTAGCTCCCATAAAACAGTTCAGCATTCAGATCCTTGTGTATCAAACGGCATAAGTAAGGAACAAAGGAAAGAATCCCGCTCGGTGCCGAGATATGCTCAGGTTCATAGAAATGGTACAGATTTCTAACATCCTGTTTGTTTTCCTGGTATTATGGAAAGTGTGCGTATAACCCAATTTTCAGTGTTTCACTTCTCGATGCCTTGTTAGCAACAATTGCGGCTCCCAGGAGGACCTACCAGTGTAGAGTCTCGTACTGACTCTGTACAGAGCGATTCTTTGGGGAATTTCATACTCCACACTACAAGCTATCAATACAAAAAATCATAACTGCCTCTAGTTGCACAAACCTGAATGCAGCTACCGTATGGCAGGAACGTTAACTCTTTAAAGCCTCTTTATCTGATATTCTCATTTCAAACCACATTTATCTCCCAGTATCTCTGAGGTTTAGCAAGTCTTGTCTGAAATGGCACATTGTAATTACTTTCCTTCCACCCCCCTCCCTGGTACATAGAAATAAAGGCTTTTGCATCTTACCTCCCAAGCTACTATGAAATGCCTTTGTTTTTGAACACAGCAGAACAAAACCAATGTTGTATTATTCAGTAGCCGTGGGAAATAGTTCTTTATTTGGATGCAATTAAACTTAAATGGTTAGTTCTGCTTTTTATCAAAAGCCTCTATGAAATATGTATAAACACAGCAATCTTTGCCTGCTCATTTATTCACTTTGAATAAACTATGCAGAATTAAATTGAGCTTTATTTCATTCTTGCTGTTAATAAGGTGGATAACTAGCTAGTAAGTTCTCAGGACATGTTACATGCTGTATTGATCTTGTTTCTTTAATCTACTTCCAGAAAAAAAAGGGGCAGGATTCTTGATGCTTCAACCGCCAGAGCTTTCCCTTACGGAAAGCAGAGCTCTGTGCACCAGCTGAAACTGGCGGGTTTTGGCCCATCTCGTTCTCACGAAGTCAATGGGCATTTGCTCATTGACGGTGACATCTGAGAGCCTGCGGCTGATTCTCGTGGCATAAATCCACAGCGCTTTGGAAATCAGAATTTAATCTGCAACGTTTCTTAAGCTTGCTCTCTGGCCAAGTTTTCGGGAGTGGGAGGAGATCTAACGGGAGTTTTCTGGGAAGCGTTATTGCAGGGAAGTTTTGGGGGAAGCAGAGGGAGACTCCGGTAAGGGACAGTGTGAGAAATCACTACCAGTTTGCTGCCAAAATCATCATCCCTGATGCAAACCGCTGGGGGGTTTGCAAACCGCACACTCCAGCCTCGGCCCCCCCCCGGCACAGAAGAAAACTCTGACCCCCCTCCAGTTGAAGACCACGTCCATTTTGTTTTGGAAACAACCACCAACATTTCGCTTTCTCCACCCCCAAAACAAAATTCGACCAGTTTTTCCCCAAAGGAAAGCCAGGTTCATTTCCATCATAATTCTGAATGAAAACTTGTTCGCAAGGGGGGGAGTTCCTGTAGGATGGAAACGTTGAAGATTTTACAGTTTTACCTATTGGAACCATCGGACACTGAAGCCACAGTTAGGGAAAAGATCAGGTTGCCTGGGCAACAATTTTTTCACAGTCAGCAGATCAGTCTTGCAAATTATTTTTAGCTTTTCTCAAGGAGAGAAATACCATTGCGGAGGAAAGCTGGCAACAAACAACAAAATGCATGGTTCCTAGAAGTAGCAGAAATATGAGTTTGATTCCACTGGTATGAAAGAAAATATGATCTATGCTTCTGAAAAAAGGCAAAACCCCAAGCTTTTTAGCGCGAGGAGTCATGATATGCACAGCAAACACTCTGATTTTGTATCTGATTTGCACGAGCACAAAGTCAGCTACTTAACGCATGTAAATGGTTAGTTATACATCTAAGAGATAAACATGCTTTACAGAACCCAAAATCTGTGCTACATACTACAAAGCAGCTATAATCATTTATTTAGCAAGTCCCTGGAATTTCTATTCATATTACATGCGTTTCAACATTTGCGTAGAGTAAGTATATTTGAGGATTCGCCACGCTTCTCAGATGTCATGAATTTTATTTTGGTGTTTGCTTATGTGAAATGACATTAGGATAGAAATGAACCAGGAAAGATCAAAACGTATGGAATTAGTTCTGGTGTTCTAAGGTAGCTTTTATGAGCATTTGTCCTTGTGAGCAGCAACACGTGCTCACAACTCCAGGCTCAGGTAAATAGGCTGGAGCGGGGCATTTTGCACACCGACACCGCGCGATCTCTGAGGAAACGGTTCAGTATTTCAGGGGGAAGCAATGGGCAAAAAGCATTTTCTGAAGAACCCGAGCTGCCATCCCTTGCTGAAGAGGTGCTGTTTCTGTCTCCATGATAGCGAAACTTCCCAATGATCAATAAACCTGCTCTACAGACAGCCAGGAAACAGCACTCGTCCCAGTTGCCTGGATTACGCCGTGTTTGGAAGTACACCCCGACCTCTTTTCTAAGAGATTCTCTCTGACGGCCACTTTCCGACCAGATGGAACTGTTACCTCCCCAACCCGCAGAAGTTTTATTTCCTCGCTCAGCGCAAACTTCTACCTAGAGTTTACACATAGAGAGGATACGCTGGTAGATGTTTTATTCCTTGTTAAGCTACTAAGGCTGGTTTTAAAAAGATTTCCAGTACATGCGAGTCCGGGTGTGCTCTCAGACAAGCACGAGTGCTGTGCACAATTAAACAGCCGCCTTCTCTCTAGGCAGCTGCCAAAGCCCTCTCTCTTCCCGGACCTGCTTCCACGTGTGCTCAGACTCCGCAGAGGAGGGATGCGGGAGGGCAGCAGAAATACATTTCCATTGCAATTCCCTGTTTCAAGAATTTTGTCTTTGGAGGGGCCGAGCCAGGATGCTCTGGATTGGGGTGGCTGCCAGGGACACCACAGCTCTGGACCAGGGATGCTGGCCTCTGCCCATCAGACGGGTCTCAAAAGGCTCCGGAAAGGCCATGGGAGGAAGCGGTGCCTGGAGGGAAAGGAGGAGCCACCACGAGGAGCCGAGGCCCTTCGTTCTCCAGCTGTGGTAGCACAGGGCCCACCACGTAACTCCCATTCCCGCACAGTGTGTGCATCTCAGATAAGCAGAGAAACGGGGGAGGAGAAGGAACGACAGACCAATTCGAGTATCAAATGGCCAGCCCTGGGCCCAAAGGCATTACGTCATTAGTAGCATCTGTGCTAATTGCCCCACTTTGGAGAGCTTCCTCAGTTCTGTTGCATAATTCTACTGCAACATTAATTAATAACATGCACTAATCTGCACTTAAACTCCCTTTGTACCCAGATGTTGATGTGACCCTTAGCTAGTCACTCATGTCTAGGTCAATATATCATCTGGTAAACTCAGGCAGCCTTCCTCCGCTCAGAAACTAAAAAATCTCAGGAGCACAAAGCATCTAGTATCTCAAATCATGAATCCCTGGGTATTTTTTGCATCCTACTCCTATCTGTTATTTCTCCATAACTGGGACACACTATGACTTATGCCCCCTTACCTGTCACCCTTCATTTTGGTCAGAATGGATGCGATTCAGCTGTGTATTTCAGACGCTACCGGCATTTCAAAACCTGGTGCACTATGAAGGTTTCCTTAGCAACAGTCACCATAGGAAGCCCTTTAAAGATGCCTTTCCCGACTCTTGTAATTCTGCTTTTCAGAGATTTATACAGGTAAATCAGATACAAAGTTTTGACGTGAACTTATAAAACAGCAGCAGAAAAATAAGTGTATTGAGTTTGAATGCAAATAACTTCTGAATACGCTCTGAAAACATATCTCCCATTTAAGCTCATAGTATTATATCCAGCAACTTGCAGAAGGGATAACTTTTCTAAAAGAGCAGCCAAAAAAAACCTCCTCTCTTCCAAGAAAGCTTGTTTGTATGATCACCTTTGATAGGAATGAGCCACTCCATATATTTATTATCTGTCATGTTAAGATAATTAAACAGCTGGTTTATGAACCATTGAACTAGTGTGTTGGTTGATGATGCTGTAGGTTTAGTTGCAATTCATACTCTAGTCCATCTTTCATAATAATCTAATAATGAGGTATCAATTAATTATCACAGCTTTGAAAGGGGAGTGTAGAAAATGCCATTGCTTCAGTAATGTCTCCAGTAATATTTTATTTTCTCTTTAATTATACCCTGAAAGCAAATCCAGCCAATATAACTGCAGCGGAGCCACCGCTTGTAAATGGCAGACTAGCAGTCCATTAATCAGTGGGCTCTCTGTGAGGAGATACCTCGTCTATGCTGAGCGAAACAGGACTCTGATTTTACAGGAGGCATAAGCAATAAAATACCTACTGCTAATATCTAACGCGATGATTCCCTTTTACTTGTGTACCTGCCACTGTGAAATATTACTGAAATAACCCATTTTCAAGCATGATGCTTTCAGCATCAGTAAATCAGCATTTCACTGGCAAGCAGAAAACCACCCTTATTTATGCAAGACCCCTTGCAGAAATGTGCTATTTCTGGAAGAGGCAGCCATCATAAAATATTTTTCTCAGAAAACATAGTCGTTGTCCATGATAAAGAATCATGCAGATCTCAAAGCAAGCCAGAAGCATGGAGGGTGAAGTGAAGAATATGAAGAAAAGCCTTCAGAGCTGCATTAGAGCAGGCACCCCGTTATAGCTCTGCTCCCTTTGCTGGGGAGGCTGGCAAGCTTTTCCTGCTGCTGTTAAGAAAGGTTTATTTTTCCTGGCAGCCGATGGATAGCGCTCTCTCCCAGCCCTGCTCTTAGCACACACTTGCATGTGAACCATTTAATAAATAAAAAATTTCTAGTTGATGAGACTGCAAAGGAACGGCAAAGCCAAGGCTGCAGACAGGAGGAGGCGTGACCTGGGAGCCCTTTATGGGAACCAGGCAGACAAGGGCGGTAGAAAAGCTGGTGCAGAAGGAAGACGGTCCATCCAGGAGCCGGTGGGGGAATTCGGTAGAATTCAGAGAAACGTTGCTACTATTTTTTGCACTGGGCTGTTGCAGTCCTCTGTGCTTGCTGCCCATTTGCCCTGCAGAAACAGAATGTGATCCTGTACAGCTTGTATGCCTAATTGGAGCCAAAGCACAAATTAAGAGCCAGTGGTGTGGCAGAAGCTATCTTGTAGGAGGAATTTGTTTTTCTGCATCTTGTTTGATCTCCAGAGGCAAACTAGTCTGTCCCCCTGCAGATCTGTCCCCCTTCCAGAAGCAGCACCTCCTTCCCTCCCTTCCTTCCTTCCACAGGTGCCGAGCTCCCCTCTGCCCTTCCAACGCCTCCTCCATCGCTTCAGGGGAGAGGGAGAGCATCCAGCCGAGGCTGCGCTGGGACCAGGCGCCTGTAGAGGCGCTTTTACCGCCCGGGTAAAAGCAAATGCTTAAACCCCCCAAATGCCGCAAAGAAGTCTTTGGGTATAACCAAAGCAGAATATTCCAGGAATGCTCAGAAATTCTTTCAAAACCACTTAGTAAATTTAGTTTTCTAAATAAAGTGTTTTTTGGGACCAGGAGCAGGGCTTTGCCATACTTTTGTCTCCTTTGCTAGTGAACATCGGCTTCTGCATAGGACAACCACATCACGCTCAAACGAAAGGAGCCCATTTGATACAAGAGGCTCCGCCAAAAGGCCAGGTCTTTGCTGCTGTTTACATACTCTTTTTAAAGCCCACTTATCAAGAAACAGAAGTAGATTATATAGATTCACTTTTTCAAAGTGGCTGGAGTAAAGGCCTGCGAGTTTTGAAAGGTCAGTCATGGTTATTGACTGCTTCATAACAGTACTAAAAGCCTTTTCATAGCAAAAGCACTTGATCACTGAAAAAATATTGATTCAGGCCCAGAAAATACCACTGTGTGGGACATGAAGAATATTGCAGAGCAGGAGAACTTAAACACACAAAGAACAATTCAGAAAAGCTTTTCACAGTTGGCTGCTTCAGGAAGGGGACATTTAAATGTAGTTTTGGACAACTGCATGAACAGATGAAGTGCCAAGCTGTCCCTCGGGTAAATTCACGAAGTTCACAGCTGCAATGTTGAGATGGGATGTCATCCTAGAGATACGGAAGATGCTTAATCCAGGATTAAGAGATTACAGTTAAGGAACATTACATTTCCAACATGAAGCGCAGGTCGGTTTCTGAAGCTCAGGTGGCAAACAAGGACAATAGGAGTCATGCATCCTTTGAGTCTATGCCATAAGGAGAACATAAATAACTTGTCCTACTATCATGTGGCATTTTCTGGGGTTAAATCATAGAAGAGGGGCTTAGTTGGCCTCAGATAGAATCATAGACGTATGATAACAACATCACAGTGGAACAGATCATAGAGTCATGCACAGCAACACGTGTGTACCTGGGACTGGGTTTTTTCTGGTTTTGGAACAAAGGCGCAGATTGACTGACACAAGCCTGTAAGTGCTTCTCTTTACAAACTCATTAAAGAAATACAAACTGCGTACGTTCAGGCTTCTAAAGTTAGATGGGCTGGGACAAGAGGGAGTAAGGGGCGTTGCAAAGTCAGTAATTTTCTCTTGGAAAAATCTATGAGGACCATCATAAAAAAAAAAAACCACAAGAAAAAAAAAAGAAAGAAAAAAGAGGGAATTAGCTGCTGTCTACAGAAGCTGAACCCATCTCCCCTTGGCTCACACACATTAACATCTAGAGAACTTCCCTGCGGGGAACGTGTTAAGGATAACACACAGGGTTTCTACTGCATTACAGACAGAAATTTCCATTAGCCTCTTAGTAAATGTGGACAATATGCTTCATGAATTTCTTAGTGGGCATTTTAACTGAGTTGTAAAATACAGCGGTGTGAAATCCTTCCAGATTGTGCCATTACAGGATGCAGATCAGCGCGTAAGAAACGAGCTGTGGTGGCAGCTGTGCGTACCTGGAGTCAGCTTCTTCCACAGCTTCAGTGGTAGAAAAACCCGTAAGAAACATAATTAGGACTTTGAAAAATGTAACTCGTGACACTGAATAAAGCGTGAACTTGGCTGATGTTTGCTTTGAAGTTTGAATAACACCTTATGTTTTAGTATTTGCTACACAAGATGTACCTTGATCAGTATCAAAATAAGATGTCGTCCCCAACACAGTACAATTCCTGCATGTGCTGCTGATGTCCATCAACAAATGCTGTTCAAAAGCTTCTTAACTACTCAAACAACATGAATTTGGGAATGTGTTTTGCATCAGCGTTCAGAATTCAAGTGTACTTGCCAGAAAAATTCTTGGTTTTATTCCCTAATCAAGACGATGACTTCCACGGTCTGACAGGCAGTGGAACGGTTGTTTACTACCCAGTGAAAATTCGCTCAGAGTTGCTCAAAAATAATCTGCAGGAATGCAGCTCGGTTGATTACTATCACACGTTCTCTTCCGAGGCTGCTGCAAGGGGCCATTCAGGTTTCCAGTCACAAATGCCACGACTCACCCAGAGGCAGGGGGTCCCTCGCAGCCCACCTCCCTCAGCCACCACCGGCGCACACGCGGTCCCGCATCTGCTGGAGCAGAAAAGTCCCTTTTCCCAGCCACAATTACATCTATAGGGGCTGCAGACACCCACACGCTTCCTCAGAGCACCACTCCAAAAGACAGACGCTGGTGACGGTAACGGGAGCAAAAGAAACCTCCAATCTCATGTCATCATCAGACCAATCTGGAATCAAAAGCTCCCTTAAATCAATACCTAAATCCCAATGCACTTGGTGCTACACTAGCACGTAAGTTAGGACAGTCTTTAAGACCTGACAATGTAGGCTTTTTTCTTTTCTTTGTATTTTTTCTTTTTTTTTTTTTATATATACTTTGTCTGCGATTCCACTTCCTCCATTACTGCTTTTCCCTGTTTGCCCTTTCTCTACTCAGCCTCACAAATTGGGACAACAAAGACCCAGAAAAATGTTTTTACGCTGCGAGAGTTTCATTTCTTGAAGTGATGATCTTGTATTTAATCCACCTGGGGAAAGTCCAATTTCTCCGTGAGGTTTCACCCTTGCTGACGAAGGAGAAAGACGCGACTGAAACGATTTACCTCTGGCCAAAATGCTCTCGCTGTGCAATGGGAACTGAGCCCCGCTTTCTCCTTCCAGAGGCGGGGGACCTGCCTCGAGCACGTGCTTCTAGATGTTATCTCGTCACAAGCACGTAATAAGGCTGTTTTACTCCAAGCCTCTGGGTAAAGAGGTACATAAAGGGAACCACTTTAGAGGGGTTTTGGAGAAGAATGAAGTCCTGGCTCCACAGCCGTCTTGACAATTATTCCCATTTATGTAAAGAGAGACAGACTTAAATCCCAATAAACAGGCTTTCCTCCCTAAAAACAAGACAACTTTTCATTTCCTGACTCCCGTGCACGGAAATCATTTGTGGACTGCTTATGTATGGAAAATGCGTTTTTCACACCAGATAGCAAATATGTTCTTCTGAAAACTGAAACCGTACTCTGTGGCAATGTTTGCTGTATGTTCATTAGAGAAAGATTAATCATATGGGGGTAGCTTTTGAGGATGAGCTGCGTCGCACTTGGTTTGTGTGCTATTGTACCCAGCATATGTTTTCTGCTACAGTTGACAGGTGGTACTGGTTTTTTTACTGAAAACAATTAACATCAGGGTCAAAATGGCTGGATGTTTTATTTTTCTGTTCCAGGTCTGGAAAAATGTAATTAAAAATAATAGACAGGTACTTAGTTTAATTTTTAACTGTGTGCATGCCCAGTTGTGCGCGTAAGGAGCAGTTAAACTAGAAGCACGTTACGTTGCTGTGCCTCCAAAGGCAAACCCACACTCTAGAGCTGAAAAGCACTTTTTTTCCCCTCTAAAGTGACACAAGACTATATATATATATATGTATGTATATAAATTTAGCAGTAATTTTTAGCAGCAGGGGGGGACTGAGTTGGTTTATAGACAGATGACCCTCATTTAAGAGGTGTGGCTGGCAAAAGCTTCTCCTCTGATAACTCCTGCTTTTATGCGGCTGGTGTTTACTGGACCAGTTACAGAGAGATAAGGAAGATCAGAAATCCAACTCCTACCTCAGTTTGGGGTGGTTTTTTTTCCTTCCCCAGCAAATACCTAGCAAGTAAGCACAGAATTGCATATTTATTTTTTCCTATTCTAAAGACTCCTCAAAATTTTACTAGTTCCTAAAATCCTAGGCAACATTTCCTTTGAAAACCTTGCCCCGATTTTCCCAAAGTGACCAGTGACCTTTGCTTACAGAGACCAGGGCACCTGCGCTTTAGCTCGGTCATGGGGTGCCCCCCAATTGCCTACTACTCGTGTAAACAAATAGGTAAGTGTGTATAAATATATTTCAAAATTTCAAACTGTAGGAAATTTAAAAATCTGCAAGGTCCGTTCTTTAAAAAAAAGGTTTCTTAGTCTGCTTTCTGCTAAAAGAAGTCTGGATTTTTGTGATTTCCGTGTCTCTGCAGTCAGCAAGGATAAAGAGAGCGTGACTTTGCTAGGTGCTGAAATAAAAAGGAAAAAAGCCTCAAAGCATTTGCGGGAATGAGTAATAAGGGTAATACTAGAAGAATATTACAGCTGGATTTTTATTTACAAGGATCTTTACATTCTTTGGTTTACTAAAATTAACCCTTTAAAATAATGACTAAGTAGAACGTTAGTAAAATACTCCGTTAATTACAGATTATCCTCCAGTCTGAAGCACTTGTAAACAAAATACAGACTAAATCGAACCAGTATTTTAAGCGCACTTGTATCACCTAGGGCAGACAGAAATGAGATTAAAATCCCCATCAAACTAAAAAAACACCCCATTTGTTCAAGCTTACTCACGTCATTGGGAAAAATTTGTACCAACTATAGACAAATCAATAACATGAAAGTAATCCAACAGAATAAATGTCTAAGCAAAGCTGATCGTTGACCCGCCGTATTATGATCATTCCAGCCAAAATGAATGTTAAGATTTGTGCCGATTTAGGTATTGGACCACCTAAAACAAGACTAAATGCTGTTGCCTTGATAAAACGCGTTGCCAGAGATGTGAGAAAATAAACATCAGTGTAACGTTTAGCGTGAAACCTGTATTAATGTAGCTATTAAAACTATTAATTATGTCCACAGCTCTGTGATTTCTTAACCAGTTTCAATACAGTATTACTATTACCATTGTTAAGATTTATTTCCTGGCTTAATGTCCTATTTTAAATTTTAATTTCAAGCCACTTTAAACTCAGCATATAAACTGTCAGTTCAGAAAGCACGTTCATTAAATTATAGAAATGGTCAGAAATTTTGTAATTGCCTGAGCTAGAATCCAGCTTTTAAACCACGCATCCTGATTTTCCCATTATTTAAGAAAAAACGTGTACATGGGGAAAAAAAAAGCCCGTGAAGTTTATTTAAAGGGAATTTTATTCATGGGGATTATTTGCCTTATTTAAGTTGATGTTATTTAATCTTGGCTATTACAAGCGCTGAGGTACTCTCTGTAGATGAACAGTAGTCGCTGTGGCACTTCTGGGACGGGCACCCACGTCTCTGGCTCCGTCGCGGCTGAGGACTTGGAACAGGAGCTCCGGGACCCTCGCAGACACCGGGACCCTCGCAGACACCCTCCCCTACCCGCGCCTCCGCCGCCAGCAGTGTCACTTACTGTTGTGCCCAAATGAGAGTTACTCCCCAGTTGCTAAGTGAGGCGGCAGCCTTCAGGGCCTGTTCCCTCAAATGCAGATTCACACCTTAACCCACATCCACCCCTGGCTGCGAGAAGCTCGCATGGCGATGAGGAGAAACCCCCTCCCCGTGGGATGGCCAGGGATGACCCATTCCTTCTGCCATCGGCACCCAAGAGCCGCTTTCCACCCCCATGCGCAGGTGCTTCATCTCTGCTGGTCCACAGCGCCTAAACCACCCTGATCTTTTCCCAATCTCAAATGCACGTTGTGCCAGATTATTTTTAAGAATCCATAACGTAGCGGCAAACGTTTTGCTTCGAGACAGACAGCGGGCTTATCTTATGGCCAAGATAAAGTCTTTCCCTTCTGTGGGAACCCGGGATTCAGACACGTCACATCAGCGCTCCGCAGCGCGGGGGGGGCTGTGGGAACACAAGTCTCGCCATAAATCACTGCGAGCTGTCCCTCGCCTAGCACGCCATAACATAGCTGACATTGCTTTTTATCCCCAGGATATTCTGGAGCCAATTAATCTGTTGCACAGACTAATGAGGTAAAAGGACATCCTGGCAAGTAGAAAACCTGGAACAACCATTTTACCACATCGTCGGATTTTAAATATAAGAAGTGAGCATACGGTACTGAGAAAACTTCTATTGATAAAAGCAAAGTTGTAGATAGATAATGAATGAATCCAGAAAGCCCTGGCATGACAGCACATTGCTTTTGAGTGCGTACAGTTAAAACGCACTCCTGCTAATAAGACTCTCAAAAGTCAAGTTTTTATCACCCACTCACACTGTGCTTGCAAAAATCTGATTCACTGTTTTGCAATACCACCTCTGCTGGTGGGGCCCAGGGAGCTCGTGGTGGCTAATACATTACAATTTAAGCAGGGATGTGCCAGACCGGTGCTATAATCAATTATTCTTGCACTGCAACACCCACCGGCAGCAGGAACCACAGCTCAGACACAATGATCGCAACGGACTCGATGCGTTTTATCTGTTTGAATGAGTGTTTTTACAGATCACATGGCGGTACCTGAGGTGCTCTCCCAGACTCTGCTGGTGCTCACTGAGACCGAGTGCTTTCTTAGTTTCGGTAATTGCCTTTGGGGATTCGGGAAAACAGGCTGGAGTCATTTTCTTCTAAACAGGGCATTGAAAACTTCATTTGCCACCCCTTAAATAACATAAGACACAATCTAGCCAAAAAGAGACAAGAAAACTCAATCAAAAAGTAATCATCCTCCCATCCAGCAGCCCAGAGGAGCCTTATATTCTGTTTTCTGGCCTTTTATATACCAGATAAGCCTTTTCCCTGAAGCTGGCTGTGCGGACAGCAAACCCCACTTCCAAAGCTTGTCACCCACCAGACTGCTAATTCATAGACATAAAAAGCCTAACCACGTTAAACAACTTCAGCCCTTGAATAATACTTTGATTTGATGCAGAAGCATCTCCATTATTGTTCCCAGATTTAAATCCTGATTTGTCTCTTGCCAGCTACTTCAAGCAGAGCTACTTATTGAAAAAAAGCAGGAACCGTGGAAAAGATTTCAGAGACTTGTGCTGCCTATCCAAAACAGCGCCAGCAACTGACCTATTTCCTCCCTAGAATCTGCCAAGGCAAATAGTCTGTATCATGAGATAACGACCCACATCTCGGACTAGAACGAAACCGAGATGAGAGCACAAAGAAAGAAAACGGATGTCGTCCAATTAGCATAGCTCTAAAAGCAGTGGAACAGATAACCATGGTGTTATGTTTACATCATTAAATACGCTTTAATGTAGACAATCATATTTTAAGAGGATCCTCTGGTCGGACCTTGTAACCATGTAACATGGGCCATCAGACTTCACTTTGAATTCCTACTCGTGAGCCTAACGACGTGCCCTGGCGTAAGAGCACAACCTGTGCCAGGGTAAAACCTTTTTGGCTCTGTCTTGAGAGGAAGCCACAGAAGCCTATTGTTTTACCTGAAAGCTTGTTATCAGGGATATTCCACCTCAAATGTAAAGCGTGCCGTATTTCTTGGCATTCGCCCGACTCCGTCTTTCAGCCACTGCCTCCTGCAAGACCCCACTGCTTATTTCCAGCACAGAATAAAATGCACAAATAATAATAATAAAAAAATCCTCAGTTTATGAACCCTCGTGTAGGAAATGTAAATCCACTGACAACCTCGGAAGAAACCCTCACTCAGTGCACGTCTCCCAGCCTGAAAACCACCGCCCAAGCCTTGGACGCCCTCGGCAGCCGAACGCCAGCCGTTGGCTCCCCAGCAGAGCGGCAGCGCCACGAGAGGCCGTTGATCCACACAAAGCGCACCGCACAGCCCTTGGTTAAGCGCACCGTTACGGCTGGAGTGGACCAGGAGTGCCTCGAAGAGAACAGGCGTCCCTCCAAGCACAGGGGCGCTGGAAAGCCAGCGGCGCCGACGGGGCTGCCCAAAGGGCGCTCTGGGCTCAAACCCCAGTTTTCCCCACAACGCGCAGCCCAAAGACCCACAGCCCCAGCTCCGCGTGGTCTGGGGGGGTCAGAGCCCTCTGCACCCGATGCAGCCCAGGCCAGCAGGGAGCAAGGGCAGCTCCCAGGATTGGGACTGCGCATCTCTGCTGCCCTTCCCCACGCGCAGCAGCACGGCGCTCGGGCTGCGCGCAAGGAGACGGCATTTCTCCTGCTCCACCTCTAATCCCACTTGAACATCGGCGCTATCGGCACTATGGAGCCCGACGGGAGCGTGCAGGCTGCCAGCCTCACCGGGAAGAGTGCCCTGCTTCACCCCAGCATAAATGGTTTTTCCCCAATAATCTTTTCCTCCCCTTACCAGACACCGCAAGCGCTGTGGCAAACAAAATTTCCAACAAAACCACCCCCCAAACCCCTCCACTCCCCTTAAACTCTTACTCTAACGTCTCACACAGAAGACGCTCTTCGGCCCAAGGGGGTCACAACTCAATACACAGTTTTAAAGCCGAGTATCTGCAGCGTTCCGTGGGGGCTGTAGCAACTTAAAAATGTAAAGAATGAGCTGGGGCTGTTTTGTCACCATTTATTATGTTGATTGTGTATTTATTCCTTGAAGCAGGATTCTGCTTAATGTTCTGTGCTTTGAAAAAGCCTGGCAGCTGGTGTAAATGAGTTATAGACCCATTTGCCACCAAATCAAAGCCCGGAGCCAGATCAAAGCCAGATAAAAAAATCCTTTTTCTATCACAGACTGGATGGCTTCTTCTCTGCCCTGTAAATAAAATTGATATTATTTCATCCAACTTCTATTTTCTCCTGATCAAAATATGATTATGTCTAATGCTATCCTGTCCAGGGCACTGAAGTTATACGAGATGTGAAAGCTTATTGATGTATTCAATTACTGGATGCTGCTCCATTGTCTGCTGAGCAGAGATGCTCAGTTATCGGTTCTTTAGAGCTGTACATTTCTGCCTAACAAAGTCATAACTCCCGCAATTACCTGCCTGATGGATGGAAACCAGAAATATCTCACGAGTCCAATGCTGTTATCGGCTCTTCTCCATCTCTAAAATGGCTTTATATTAATGAGATTAGGGCTGTGAAAGAGGTATCACGATTTAATTATTTATATTTTTCCTCCTACGGTAGCAACACGCTCATGTTTCTTGATCTGCATAACGATTTTTCTATAGCACAGCGTTTCCACAGTAAGAACTGGATGAAATGTGAACAGCAATAAAACGTAACCTTTCTAAAGGCTTGTGTAACTAGGGCTTACAGATCTCTTCTCCCACCACCGGGCCATCCAACCCACACGCCACAGCGCTCGTCACACGAATCCTCAGCAGAACTTGCACTGAAAATGAGAGACACCCTTGCGTTTAATTAGGCTGAAACACACAGACTAAGCTCTCGGGAGCCAGGGGCATCAGCTGCAGGTATCCGTGTGTTTATAAACATACCGAGTATCGGTGACATTTTCTCCCTGTAGCATTCCAGCAACAACTGTCCATGCTCCACAACGGTACCGAGTAACGAGCTGGCATACGCAGAATCCTGCTCTCCAAATGCCAGTGCACCCTCAGCCTGGACTGTTTTCCTCAGAAATCTAGTTGGAGGTTATATGACCACTGGTGGTGTGTTTTCACCCCTGCCTTGGGCTTGTGGGAGAGTTTTTCATCCAACAGAAACACCTTCTCTTACTGCAATTTACTCCGATGAGAGGGACAAGGAGGGGTATTTTCCACACAGCGGCTCTGGGTTGCCGTCCCTGCAGAAGCACTGAGATTTCATATAAACAATACAGCTGCGATACAACACAACTGCCTTAAAGGCTGTCGAGGCTGGCTTTATGTTTATTATTTGTGTTACACAAAGAAGCGTTTCACTTCCATCATCGTCAAACAGAGCGAGTTTCAATCCCACAAGGGGGACGTTACTGTGGAAGTGAAGCACGTGGAGATAACCCTGTAAGTACAGGACACCTGGAAAAAATCCCGGTCCAGATGAGGCTGTTTGGAAACGCTGCTGCTCCCCGAGGTGTGCAAGCGAGATATTTAACCAAGAGATTAATTTTTCCCTCCTCAACATTTAGCAACGGCTGATCTCGGCTTGGTCTGGCCCAGGGTGCAGTTCGGTGCGGAGGCTGCCGCGGCCCTCGGGGAGCGATGAGATCATTGAGCGGCTCCTCCTGGCACCCCCAACTGCCTCTCGCGTGCCCTTGGTGACATTTAATTCATCACCCTCCGCTCCCAGGAGGCAGAATTACGGAGCCCTTCAGCAGCGACCGTGCAGCCTGTCCTGACGCTCCTCCCACCTCCTTCCCCCCGACTCCGGCCGGCCGTCCCTCAGACAAAGAGGGTGAAGGTGTCACTGCCACACAGATGATTTTCAGCTCATCATTCTGTAGCAGCCTGACTGCTGTCACCCTCCTGTATTATATATAGCAGATGACAGGAGCAATCTTTGGGTCAGAGTTGACTGTTTTATAAAATCTTAGCGTGGTGGAAGCAGCATTACGTGGTATCGCTGGCATAAAGCTCGAGATACTCACACCAACGCCAGAGATAACCGCATCTTCCCTTTAGACCCCACATTTCTTTTGGATGCATCACTATAGCATTTTTGCCCCCATTCAGCCTGCTGTAACGTTTAAGGAGGGAGATCTGTTACACTTAAGATCTATAATGTATTTCATACAGAAAAGCAAAACAGGTATTTTTCAGATCAGAGCAGATAAGCAGCATAGATGGAATCCTGGGACAACAGCTTGGAAGACGAGACATCTGCATTTATTTAATGATTAATCTCTTTGGACTTGTACTTTTCTCCGTATCTCAAATATTGTTTTCCTTCTTTACTCAGGAGCCTGTAACTCTACTGTAAGAAACTGCAAATCAAGATAGTTTGTCGGTATTTGTTTAGAAAGCATATGTTATCATGTGAAGTGGAACCACTTATGACATTTTCAGAAAGCTATGAATAATCACACATCATTAAAACGGTTGATTGAAACAGTGCTCTGCCATGACATTTTTAATCCATGGCATAAGTAAATGCAAAATCTCCCCAGCAAAAGGAAAAAAAAAACCAAACACCCAAAACTCCGAGTATTGTACCCCGAAGTGTTCTCTCTACTGTACCCTAGATGTAAAATAAAGGAAAGTGTTGCCGGCAAAGCCAGTAGGAAAACTTCCACTGATTTCAGTGGGATCAGGTTTACTCCAGTTGTGTCAATTTCCTAAGGAATAAAGAGGATGTCTTGCCTTTGGAAGGGAGCTCCAGGCTCCTTTCATTCACACGTGCAATCTTCCGATAGCTCTACATCCTTCTCATTAAAAAGCTGCTTTACTTTGCCAAATTCAGAATATCAGCCAACTCTGCGTTAAAAAACCAAACCAGTAGTTTCATATAACGTACACGCTGGGAATAAATCTGCTTTTTTATAGAAATTGTTAAGACCCAGGAGTGTGAGAAATTGAAGGAATAAAATTTAGCCAGCACAGTGCACAGGAGAGCTGGCGTGCCAGAACATGGAGCAAGTTCTCCTCATACCCCTTGTGGTGGGAGCTGACAGATTTATCACCTCTGCAGGCGACGCCTCCTGTGCACCGACTCGGTACGGCTGAGACACAGGCTGCCGTTTCAAACGGGCCGGGAGACCGTCCTCGGGAATGCCACGGTCCTGCTCATTTCCAGCCAGGTCTACTCCGACCAGGAAACCCCTGCCTAGGAAGAGGCAGTCTCTTCCAGCCTGGTTTCTTAGTGACCAACAGGAATCAACGCACATTATACAGGATGGTGTTTCTTATCCTGCATGCCAGGCAGTACGACTCTAAGAAAGTTCAATTTCTGTAAAGCTAAACTGACTCTTTTCAATTAAGAAACTACTAAGAGGTGCTGCGTGTGCAGCTAACGCTTCAGAAAAATATTGAAAAATATATTAAAAAAACCTAATCAGTGAAGAACATGATCCAAATTCCAGTGGAAAAAAGGGCATCTTCACGTAGGAGCTACCCAGAGGAGAGCACTCCCCACCTTGTCCGCAAAGTCTCTGCCCTCTGCTTTAAGCGTTTTCAGCCAGCGCCAGACGGCTCTGCAACCCCGGCCGCAGGGAGAACGCGATGCCCAGGGAGCCTTTTCCCTGTTTCCTGAGCCTGTTTCCCCAGTGGAGCTACGCGCGCTGATGTTTCTGCGTGGCCCCACTTCCATGCAAAGGGGGAGGTTGTGCCAGTGCAGTAACAGCTGGTCCGACTGAAATTTTGAACCTTGCAACAAGTTAGAAGATCCTCCTGGACCTGCCCAGCTCCCCGTATCCCACTCCTGGTCGTGTTTCCTCTTCACCCTTGACCGCTCTTTCCGTCACCCTTGGCTCTGCTAATCTCCCTGCAGCGCCACGGCTTTGAGACACAAACGACTGTCGGAACACGCGCACGTTTGCTGTGAGCTTGCCAAAGACAGAATTCAAGTCCCTACACCCTTGTCCTAAAAACCCAAACCCAAGCGTTTCTTTAAACAGAAACACAAAGACAAATCCTGTTCATCCCTGAACGAAAGCATTCTCAGCCAGACTGTCGTGAAGTTGGAGCACTTTCGGCTGGACGGCACTGCTGAAGCTCTTTCATTCCACCACCACACTCAAAGCATGGCCAGAAAGCCCTGCCTCATCCTCCTAAACCTGCAAATGTTTACAGTATTTATCTGAGCAACACACGCCTATTCTCCATGAGACAAGTACGTCACCGAATGAGGGCACATCATCTGCCAGATTTCAAAGGGCTACGCTAGACCTCCATGGGGACATTCAGTTTTGACCTCAAGAAGAAACCACCGTTTCTGACCAGGCTTTCTGGCCAACCTTCACGGGAAACTTTGGTCCAAGACAGACAACAAATGAACTTCCTCTCAAGCTGGTAAAAGTCTGCCAAAATTGCAAGCAGCTGAAGACGGTGTGCACATTACCGCCTGAGGCTGACTGATGTTCCCCAGTGTCACTGCTTCACCTTGCGCAATCGGCCAGTTTATGTATTCTAAGAAACCCCCTCTGTGTGTTTCTCAATGTTATGCATTTACCCACCTGATGGCTCGGACAAAATTACCCCCAAACAGGCACCGCTATTAAATAGTAGCCTCCAGTTGGATCATAACAAATTATGTATTCTAAGTTTTTGAAAGTCATTCCATTTCTTGATTATTTTTGAAAGCCAGTAGCAAAGTTACGTGTGTGTCTGGTTCCTGTACCTACGAAGGTGCAAGATATGACAATACCTTGAGGTAAAGAAAAAATGAGAAATGCACACACTGAAATAAATCCTCCCCGATGCTTTCTATATGCCGCTCATTTCGGACCTAATCCAGAATCCACTGAATTCAGAAGAATCATATTCATTATATTTGGATAAAGCCATTATTCATGAAAAAATACTTCTGCTTCCAAGCACGCTCTGATTAAACATAATAATACATTCACATCTCACAAGCAGCAAATAGTCAAAGCAAACAGTTTACGAGCTTTATTTACAAGATCTACGCAGTGAATACCAAGGAATAAATAATCCCTTCGCTGAAATCAGGGTCAACTCGCACATCCGAGGGACAGAAAACCAAGCCGAAATAGAGTGAAATCATTTTCACTGCATGGTTTACCCAGCTCTCGGTATAAACGAGCCGGACAGAGGTTGAGCCGCCTTGGAGTTCATTTGGTTGGGATTATTTTCTGGCACTGCAGGAAATCTGTAGTCTTTGGACAGGGGAATCTGAGTTTTAAAAAACCATACCCTTCCCTTGTTTCCGCCCACAGAAATCCCTTTTTCGCAGCCCGTCACTAGAGAGCACACACAGCGGAGCGCCCGCTCTGACCCCTGGAAGCGGGCGGGCAATGGGAAGGCCCATAAACCCCAAATAAAGAGCCGCGGTACCCAAACCAGCCCCCGTCCGGCTGGTGGGCAGCAGGCGATTAGCGCTGGCAGCGAACGCGCGCGCTGGCTCGCCCAGCCGTGCCGAAAATGACTGATAATTGCCTGGTACAAAAGCACACGAATTCCACCCCAACGCTGCCCACACGCCGAGGAGCCGCAGGACGGGCGGCTGCGGGAGCCAGCGGCTGGAGCCCGCACGTCCATGCTCTCCTTTATTTACGGTGTCCTTCTCTGCTGGCAGCTGCTTTTCAGAGCTGCTGGCTTCAGTGAATTTTTAGCATATTCATTAAAAAACTTGGACCAAAGCTACTGCCTCTCTGCCAAGCAGATCTGTGTGTGAAGGCAGTGTCATTGCCAGAGATATTTATTTTGAAAAAAAACAAAACAAAACAACAATAAATCAACCTTTCAAGCTTATATTGTCCAGTAAGTGGTTCAAACAACCTCAGATATGGAATAATTCAACAGAATACAGGCAAAACTTTATTGCCATTTACATATGTGCTCCTCCTCTTGTAGTTTAAGCCAGAGGTGAAGTCTGAGAGTTCTGGGTTTGTTTACTGGCTGAAAGTTTAGATGCTCATTTTGTCTCTAGAAAATAGTCTGATAAAACGGTCAAGTACACACCACCTTATAACTACAGCTCCCAGGAAGCAGCGTGAGTACTTGCTTCTTCAGAGCAGTTCTTCTGGTGCGCAGTTGTGTTTCTGCCGCGGCAGGCGGTGCGCTACGTCTAAAAGAGCGTTCCCGGGGCGCTACGTTACTGCCGTCTACCCCTTTTGCAGGT
This sequence comes from Rissa tridactyla, assembly GCF_028500815.1. Lineage (NCBI taxonomy): Eukaryota > Metazoa > Chordata > Aves > Charadriiformes > Laridae > Rissa > Rissa tridactyla. Next base: position 1,418,071 of record NC_071473.1, read on the forward strand.
TTAGCCTAACTTGCCCTAGAAGTGTCGGTGAGAGGCAAAACTCGTTAGCAATTAAATATTGTACCAGAAATAATTAAAAATGTTAGCGATACTAAATAAGAATACGTTTATACCCTCTGGATGTCCAGTCCCAAGCAGTAAAAATAAGTCATAGAAAGAGAACACGGCAAATAGCTGGATTCCAGAAACAGCCAGAGAGATTTCTTAGCACAATAATAATATTTATTCCCACTCCTTCAACATAAAATGAAGGCTGCAGCACTTCCAAAAAACGCAGTTAGTGCTCAGCAGCAGCACCTGCTTATGCGCTTCGCTTCTGTACGCCAAATTCACAGGCAGGAAATCTTTAAACTCATTTAACTTTGCAATTTTAACAAAATAAGAACTGAACTCGTGCCAGATCTGAAAAACATCTAAATCTGGTTCAAGTTCAGTGAAATAATCACATTTGATTTGTTTGCACTGAAATTGCCTTTGACTCAACTCTCTTGCGGTATAGATGGTCATAAATTCTAAGCCTCAAGAGGTTTTTACAGTGTCATCCTTTTTGAACACTGATATTCTGCTTTGCAATACGTCTCCCCAGAATCTCACAGGCCATAATATTCTTAACCGCAGAGCCGGCTTGAGGGGATGCAGTTCTTAAAATGAGCCTCTATTAAAATTCCTTGCAACTGGATCACAGTATTTGGCAATATTAGCAATAATCATTAAAGCCAGCCAAAAACCTTTTGACAGAAATCCGGGGGTTGACCAGAGAGCATTTTTATGAAAAGTACGCGGTTTTATTCTAAAGGCGCTTTCCTTGGAGAAAGAACTTACTCTGATTGCCTTTGGTTTACAAAAACAAGAAGTTGACATTTTCTGCAGGAAGTACAGCATTTTCTGATTAGCTCTAATAGCCACCTTTGGGAGATGCTGCAATTTATCCCAGCATTTGAAGTGGCTGAGTGTCATTAATTGCTATTCACCGGGGTATTCGAGGCACTCGGTACCTGGTAAAGCTGGGAGCTGGAAATCAGGCTGCAGGCCGGGACGGAACAAAACACTTCAGCGCACGGCTGAAGGCTGAGCCGAACGCAAACCTCCCGCCTCTTGTTGACCTGGAATTGTGCTTTCTAAACCCCAGCAGATGTGTCAGATCAAGTGCCGGTTTAAGTATCCGATAGCAAAATATGGATCCGTTTTTCTAGTTTCAAAAGCTAGGCATCTTTTTCACCCAGAAAGTGCTTCTAGAAAGTTTTCCAAGTTTTTTCCCCTATATCACTCTCTTTTCTCTCTTCATGTTTCCCAAAAACACTCCCTCCAAACTAAATATATCTCAGTCCGATATTAAAAACACATAACTTTGTTACCCCGATAAACCAGATCTTGATAACGCTAAAGCTACAGTAATATGTAATTCTTGTCAAAAGAGTCACTTACTTCATTTCCCATCCTCAGAGATGTGCTCTCTAAGTCGCTTTCTGATGGAAACAAATGAAGGCGATGATTTGTCTTGAATAATAAAGCACCTGCAGCTGTTTGCAGCATTTAGAATGATGGCGCATCATTAGCAGAAACGCTTATATATTCCAAGCGCCCTACATGCCTTGCAGGTAGGACACCGGGGTCTGTGTCATTTACCTCGGTTTCTCAGCCTTTTTCAATAACAAGAACATCAAGGATGCAGCACACACCTCACCTGCCCAGGAGTCTGGATTTGCTCTAGATAGTGACCTCTGAATAAGTCCCCTCTGCCCCCAAAGTGCCAATAGGAAAGATTTCCTTTGACTTGAATGAACAACCCGGGGAAGTGGTTGAGGCACCATCCCTGGAGGCATTTAGGAGACGGGCAGACGTAGTGCTTAGAGATACGGTTTAGATCAGTGCCGGTCTTTGTCAGAGTTGGGCTGACGGCTGGACTAGATGGTTGAAAGGTCCCTTCCAACCGAGGCGCCGCTATGTCGGACCCACAGAGCAGAAGTTCCCCGGGTGCGGGAGGCAGCGGGCACGGTGGGCGCCTGCTCTGGGGCTGGGCAGTGGTACACGCCCAGTGACTTCCCCGAGGATTTTAAAGGCAATTGCACGTGCAGACATTGCCCAAGCTGGCAAAGCTTTGAAGACCAACGGTCAGGTTTGTCTGTCTTTGTCCTGAAGAACCCCAAGGAGGTGAGACCCATTGTCGTGGTGTGGCCTCAGGCGGCAACAAAGAGCCACGTGCCGCTCGCTCGGGCCTTCCAATACGGGAAGAATCAGAGGAAAAAGGCAAGACTCTGGGGCTGAGACACGGGCAGTTTAACAGAACAGCGAAGGGAACAGGCAAACAGCAACAATCACACGGAGAGAGGCATATACAAACGCGATCACGGAACCGCCGCTCCCCGCCGCTCACCCACCGGACCCGGGACGCCCCCGCCCGCTCCGAGCGGCGACTTCCCGCCCCCTCCCCTGGCAGCTCCAGGCGGGCACGGCTCACACGGCATGGGATACCAGGGAAAATTAACCCTATCCCCGCCGGAACCAGGACACCTACGCACACCTGAGCAGGCAGCAGTGGCGATGCTGGGGACCAGGGCGTGGGGCTGTGCCCCCCCGGCACACGGGGGAGCTGGGAGCAGCCTTTGCCGCGCAGTCACCCGGCGAGGAACCCGACTTCGTTCAGAAGAGATTAACTTGTTACAGAAAACGGGAGAATAAATTGCACAGGAACGAGTGAGGGATTTTCGAGGGAGTTAATGCACTCTGAAATACCACAGAGCTCCTGCATCACTGGAAAGGATGAATTTGTCGCAGCATAATTCACAATTTAGGAAGTTCAAATAATTACACACGAATTGCTAAAATATTCATTAAGGGAACATAAGACCTTTTTACTTTACAGAATAGTTTCAGTTCTCCAGCAATTCCATAAACCCAGCCAGGCGAACCAGTTACTTGTCACCACCATTCGAACCTTTGGTGATCTCTTCAGAAATAAAACCTCCATCCAGTGAGTGTTTCACGTGGCTGCCTCTTTGAGGCAGCATTATCTCTAGCCGCAAACTCGTAAGTTACAGCTCCAATGCATTGTTAGTAGATCGATTACTATCATTAACAAGATCAATAATAGGTTAACAATAATGCATTTTTCCTCTTAGGATAAACCATTGCAGTCCAATAGCCTTAAACTCAAGCAGATCCCCAGCTGAACACGGCAACGTTAACACCAAGATGACTCAGGGCACCAGGGCAAGCGCAGGAGAACCCTTCTGCCAGTACTTACAGGAGTCCCTTCCCCACCTCAGTCTGACAGCCCGGCTCTGCCCAGGACTGATGGCGAGCAAAGCACAAAACCCACTGGGCCAGTTCTCACTGCCCTCCGCGCAGCCTCCTGCGGCCACAGTCTTCAAAACCCCACCGACGCGAGCCAGCCCCGTGCATCCAGAGGGAGCTGTACCCGCTGCTGCGTTCAGTGTGATGGTAACTGCGTTGGGTTTCTGTGTCTCTGGGCACCCTGCACAGCTCTTGGTTGTCCTACTGTCGGTTTATTTCAGCTTAGACACCTCTGCCTTCGATTTACTCCTACCCATGAAAGGATATCCCTGATGCCTCTGGTCCCACTCTTTTGTGCTCCCAAGCCTCTGCTCTTTCCAGGAAGCAATGCTCACCGCCATTGCAGAGGACATCTCACTGCCTCACCAGTCCGACAGACCTATCTCCACCCATCCAGAGGCATACTGAAGCACGCTCCTCAAGGCAGTTTTGCGTTTGCTGCATGCCACGCACTGTGCGTCCTCATCCCAGCCCACAACCTCCCAGACCTGAGGAATGAAGGAGGGCAAGTGCCTGACCTCCTCTGTGGCAGCACAAGGCTCCGTGCTGCGGAGCAGGGGAGTACTTTGGGACAAACACAACCGGTTCTCCCAGACAGCTCAGGGATATGGTGGAAGTGCCACCAGACACAAAGGAGCAACAACCTGCAGACAGCAAGACACCGCGCTCCCTCGCCAAAAGGCTGATTTCAGTAGTCAGGAGGTTGCTTTCGGGCAGGGCATGGGAGAAAAGCTGGGAGCTTATGTCCAGTAGCCCAGCAGCCCACTGCTGGCCTTCTCCTGTTTCCTCCCCAACCACGGCGAGCTGGGGGCTCTGGAGGCACCTGCTGGCCCTGTCGCCCCTACGCACGGCGCACCCCAGCCTTCGGCTGCTCCATCAGGGCTCCTGCTGCAGAGGCCAGCGGTGCTGCAGGCTTCTGGGTCACCATTGGCCTCCTGTGCCCCGCCGGCCAAAGCACCCCCTCCCAGTTGATACAAGCCACACTCTGATCTTGTTTCTGTTCCTACAGAGACGTTGGGACCACTGGCTGCCTCCACCACCCTTACAACACAGGCACGGAGCAGGGAGAGGGGGACGGGCTCCTGGAGAGGGGCGAGGGCTCTGCAGCACCAGCGCTGCCCCAGGGTGCTTCACAGAAACCAACCTCCGCGCCGGGAAAGGAGGGGAGCCCCATGGGCAAGGCTTGTGGGCCACGTCCAGGAGCTGGGGGAACGGCTCCTCTCCCTTGCGCGGCGCTTGGGAACAGCCGCACTCACACAAGTTGTTAAGTGACAGAAACCTATTCACACCATCACCACCAAATCCTAGGGGAAACTCTCCTTCCTCTGTTACCCTCTGAAGAAACATAAAATCCTAGAGAAGTAGTGCTTGAGGAGTCACCTAATATGTGTCCTCGGCCCCAAATCAACGTCAAATCTGTTCCTAGCAGATGTTTGTCTAATCTAGCCTTTAAGAAGCTCTGAGGATGGAGGTATTTTTCACCCTGTTTGGATAGGCCATGCATAAAAGTTAAGAGATTTTAGGTAACAGCGTGCAAGCTGCTACAGCAATTTTCGCAAGCCTGTGCACAGAGCTATTATCATATTCCAATATTATTGGCATTTACTTTTGCTGTGGGCTGCTGAAATAATATGAAATTCTGATTGAATTTGTGCTGCCAGTGGAAAAGCTGGAAATCAGTAAACACGCTAAGAGCAGACTCCGTCTGCAAGAGCACCAGGCAAAGGACTGCCACAGGGAAAGGCTGAAAAGCCTCGAAGAAACGCTTCGGAGTGAATAAGCTCTGCTAAAGCCTCCAGAGTTGCTGTGGGAACGCCTGGCCTTCGTCGCAAGGATCCCTGCAGTGGTTTGCAGCCAGCGGGGAACGTATCATCTAATGGCCATTGAAATGAGAGCAGAAAGGAGAAGAAAAGCAGAAAGGAAGAGATTATTTCAGAAGCTTTGCGCATCCCAGCAAGGGTTTTCTGCTTTACGGAAAGTACCATATTACCTTGGGTTTCTTATACAACTGGAGCTTGCCACGCAACCTGTCAGAGATTAGAGTCTGGGGTTATTTCTGTGCAGTTTCACATGTCTTTGGCATGACCTTGGGAGCTGTCATTCCACCGCAGCCGAGTCCGGGCACTCGGCATGGCTGAAGCGCCCACCTGCGAGGCCTTTCCCATGTCCCTTCCCCAGCTCGTGTGCTGAGGTTGGTTACCAAACACACGCACGTTTGACAGGGCTCGTGTAGTTGCTTTGGCCCCCCAGAGGCCTTTTCTCTTGCACTAAAGCTCTGCCACGAGCGTTTTCCATGCTCCGAGGTGCAGAAGCGCCACTTCCTTCACGAAAAAGGGGAGATCGTGGGCAGCGCCAAGGGACCGTGGTACCCACCCCGGGCAGGCGCAACCTCGCTGCCACAAGGGGATCGCCACTAAATATTACACCCCAGCGGCGGCTCTGTCCTTGCTCTCAGCCGCCACGCGGAACCTCGCCCCGCGTTCCGTTCATCCTGAGACAGCGCGTGCTTCCCTGCGGCGCCGCAGCCAGCCAGGAACGCACTCATCTCCTCGGCCTCAGCCAGTGTCTTCAAACGCCTGTTTCATCTAAGCAGAGATGCATCCCGCAGGACTGTCTGTTGAAAATCCTAGTTTTTCCGAACCAGTGAAACAACAATAAGAAAGAAGTAGGGAGGGGGGAGCAGTCCCCCGCTTGTCTGGCCGCAGCCGTGACACAGCAGGGCAGGATCCCCTCCATCAGAGGCAACACAAGGGGTGTGTGGGCAGGGGTTCAGGATGTACCAGAAAACGACGACATGGAGAAAATACAGTTCAAGGGCTACCTTTGCAGACCTTTGCAGGCATCTAGAAACTCATCAGGCCTCGTCACGATTCATGCAGTCACCCCAGAAACTAATCACCACCCTCACTATTCTTTTGAGTCGTTCCCAAGCAGTGACTGCACATGAGCAACGCAGAAGTAAAGTTCTAAATTATTTATGGTACTCAAACACCCTGGCGAAAATGCTAGTCTTCCTCTTGTTCACGCTGGCGTTCGGAGCGGAGAGTGGAAATCAGGATTAGGAGCAGAGATGACAGAGTCAGGACAGAGTTTATGATCCAATTTTTGTTTATCCCCCCGCTCGGCCTAGAGGCACGTTTTATTTTCACGTCCCAAGTCTCGTCCTCACGTCCCAAGGAGATCTGCGCTCGATTCCCAGCCCTCGCACAGGTCTCATACAGCTATGGCCAGGGCATCTCATTTGTCCGTGCCTCAGTTTCCCCCCCATGAGAAAGCAGCTAATCTGCGTAGCTATTACCGCGATGGTCTACGTGAGCAGAAAAATAGCTCAAGGCAGTGCTCATTTAAAAGAGGGTGTAGGGCAAACCAGCTTTCTAGATCAAAACAAGCAAATCTAATCTCAAATTAGAAATAATTATCTTGCCATTAATGCTTTCACTTTTTCTTTTTTAAAGGGAGGATGTTCAGTTTCCTGAAGCGATTCTACTGAAGCCTCTTCTAAACCTTAATTTCTCTGAACGTACCAGCCAATTTCAGGACTAAATAATGATTCCAACTGCCATTCATTCAGAAAAGCAATTTAATTTTGGTCAGGACCCACCTCTTGGCTTTGAATTCAAATTAAGATAGGCCACATTTTTGAATGTAGTTACTTCTAAAATGGGAAAGAATTTGCTGCCTGCAAGAGACACACGAACTCTTACCATACCAAAAATTCACGTTAGACAGCTGGTACTTGAAACAATTCTCATTAAAATGGATTGTAGCATTCACGTCCTGAAAACACAAAGAATAGAGACTAATGGATTAATCTATGGAGAGCGCCACAATGATCTTTACCTCGTCCCTGCCAGAGTCGCCCTCCCGCAATCCTTCCTCCTCTATTCAACTTCTAACAAACAAGGATGCTCTTGCTGAAAAGAGCTCACTGAAATCCAAGTGGCCAAGAATCCTAAACGTGCGTCTCTCCAGCTGTCTGGGGTGACGCAGGTAATGGCGCATTTGACTTCGCTCCACTAAATCCAGATCTGCCTTATCTGCACGTAAGAAAAATCTACATCTGAAAAATATGCATCCAATGTTTACATTAGATACGTCTTAACCAAAGCACACCATAAAACCAAAGAAGCCTGCACCCGTGAAAAGCCTCACTTGCATAATATCAAACATCTGAGATCAGGTGGAATCAAATTTCATTCTTTCCAGCTGTAATGATTTTTAAAAAAATAATTTCAAGTGACAGCATTTATCATCACGTACTTTTCTAAAAGGAGAATACATTGGCGGGTTCACTGTATTTTAAAGCTCCTGTGATAAAGCCAGGAATTAGACATTTGCATGTGAAAAGTTCTGCAGAGGAATGCTCTTACTTCTGCCGGTAATTCTGCTAGCTTCAGCATACTGACCGGTGAATGGAGGACGCGACATCATACGCGTTTCTTTTCTACCACCTCACCGATCATCTGTCTTAAATATATCCGTGATAGATGCTAACTGTATTTAGAGATCAACTCCATAAAGATCTCAAGAGTGATTAAATAGCCCAGCATTTCAATAGCAGCTGACTGACTCATTGATGCAGGGGATCGCTTTTGGTCCAGTGTTCCTGAGTTCATTGGCCATGACCTTGGAGGGAGAAAAAATAATTAAAAAAACAATCAATATCTGTGCTGCTCTAAAACTAGTATTTCATCCACGTTTCTGCTTTTCTGCTAGAACACAGAATTATAGGACCATAAGGGACCTGGAGAGGTCACAGAGATACAGCAATGAGGCATGAATCACGCTTATGTCATCTGTGACCTAACGTTAACCAGCTGCCAAAGAGAGAGGCTCCACAGCTTCTCTCAGACAGGACATCCCTCGGCAACCCTTTCTGCAAAGGACGCTTTTCCTACTGCCTAACTTGAAGTATTCCTTGCTCTAACCACTTGGAATATCTCCAGGTTTATTCATTGTGGACATGAACAAGTAACCACCTTTCTCCTTAACAACAACTCTGTGCAACTAGAGGTCTCTCCCCACCTTCCCTCCAGGCAAAAGAACCTCTATTTCTGTCTTTCCTTGGAGGTCATGTTCTCCAGACCCCTCAACATCCTTGTAGCTCCCCCCCGGATCCTCCCCAGGGGATGCACTGTACCCAAGCCCTTAAGCCAGCATCTCCCATGCGCTACCTGAGGATGCAAAAGCGATTCCCAGCTTCTCTGCAAGTTACCCAGGTTGGCACAGCCCTGAAGCTAACCTGTGTCTTCTCTTCCCAAACGTGGTCCCAAAAGCACCTGGTCACCACTGCTGCAGATTGATAGAACAGAAGGGAAAATTCAGCTCAGACAGAAAAAGATTAAAATAAGAAACTTTAAAACTGAATCTAATAAGCTGACTCCCTCAAAACCTTCCATGCATAACCTCAACAGCTTCCCGCAGAGGTCCCTGCAAAAGTCTCCTTTCTCATCACCTTGGCTAGTTTGGCATCTGCTCTACACTGCAAGTTCCCAGCTCCCTTCTTCAGCTTTTCCATACCTCCTTGTGCAGACAGCTCTCCATTTGCCTCCAGAAGATTCTCCCAAAGAGCGCCCAGTTGCTCCCCATGAAGTGGCAGACTCTTCTGTCCTCCCTAGACTTCACCTGGCCCAAAACGCAGCCGTGAGTACAGCCTGCATAAGCCTCCATCCTTTCAGCTGTCCAGCTACACCTTTTGTAACCCCTAAGAAAAAGCCGCGCACACCGATCCCTGAACGTCTAAATCAACACTGCCATCTAAAAGAGCTGGGCTCACGCATCAGGTAGGTTTATAACCCAGCAGGAAGGCCTGGGGCAGGATGTTTCTGGCACAGTTTTGATAGAAGTTCTGACCAGTAGTTCAAAGCTTCTTAACCTTTGGAAAGCGTTGGGTGCTTTCATACCAGTGAGCCGCCTCATCTCAGAGGGGTCTGTAGTGTCCTCGCATAGACCCTGCACAATTAATTATGAGACTTGGATGGAAAAAGCTGCCCAAGGTCAGGAAGTGAACTGCAATGGCAGGAGTTGTTCTTGGGTACAGGTTAGCCAGCTCGGCTCCGCGGGCTGTTTGAGCCTTACCCGCGCAGAAGAGCTGCAGAGGTGCAGATTCAAGCAGATCTTGAAGGTATTAAGAAAGCGGGCAGGTGCTTAAGGTCACTTTCCTCCAAAAACATCCAGATCAGCCCCGGAATATTATATGTAATGGTATAAATAACGCCAAAATGGCATGTTTTAATTCTGACTGGATTGCAGTGTGACATGCAGGCAGCACAACTGCGCCCGTTCAGCGTGCTGTTTGACAACGGGATTATCCAGAGGACGCGTTCCAAACAGGCTGTGTAAACCCTGCTCTGGTACGAGTTGGATAGCATGATGTGGGGCTGGCTTCCACATCGGGCTAAGCGAGCTGTATTAACAGGCAGGGGTAGCTAAGTCTACCTCAAAAGAGAATAGTTCAAACTTGACTTAAAATTTGGTATCGAGCATATAGGATTTCAATTAGTGAGTCACCGCGTAAACAAGATGCACCTCTAAAAGTGAATATTCAAGTGTGTGACTTTAGTTCAACTGAGAACCTAATTCTACTTCTACCAGATTTTTGCCCTGCAGCCAGATTGAAAGATGTAGGTCAACTTTAAAGAAAAAAAGAAATTAATTACAGTTTACTGCAAAAACTTTAGATCATTCACAACTTAATTTCAACCCGCTGCCTTTCTTGTAACACCGCTATTGAATACTGGGCCAAAGTAGTACCTTTACTGTAAGGGAATTGCAGTTTTCAAACAAAGAAACTGATTTTTGCAGCCCAGCAAATAGCAGGTTACCGCAGTCCATTTCCAAAGTATTAAGAGCAATGAAGAAGCGTTTGAAGACTGCAGCACTACAAAGCGACGGAGCCATCCAGCGCCTTGCCTGGCAGGAGCAGGACAGAGTTTAAAAACTGAGCAAACACAGCTTCAAAAGAAGAAACAAGTCCGTAAAGTCCCCTTGACTTTTCTATAGAGGTGGAATTGATTTAATTGCATCAAAAGGAATCGGAGTTCCTACCCCACTTTCCTTGCCAGTAGTGACTTCTGAGAGCAGAAAGGAGGAGAGGAATTGGAGAAGGGATGTAGAGACTGACTCCCGTGGCTCCAGAAGGGGCAGGCAACAGGAACGGCGGGTTCACTCCCTTTTGCTTTTGCGCTGACTCTTGTAGCGGGGTTGGCACCAGGGCAGCGCAACCTCTGCCCATCCGCAGCTCCTCTCCCCCAAGGCTTCACTGCCGGTGCCCCAGGGGGGATGGCGCTCTCTCCCTCACCAACGCAAGTCCGACTTGATGTTTTTGCAGCCAGAAATATGAGTGAGCTTGAAACCCCTCAGCCAAGGGACTGGGAGCGGCTGGTGGAACGCTGCTCCGCAGGGACGGCGGGGCACGGGCACAGGGCACCGCTGCCCCCTCACAAGAGGGTGCCATCGGGGGCAGGTCCGGGTACAGCCAGGCAGGAGCGGGGTCAGAAAGGTGTGATTCTACACAAATCCTTCCCACCTTTTCATCCCTGCTGCTACCACCAGCGACTACTGCAATGTTGGAACAGGCTACGGCACTTCGATTTAAGGGTGTAGCTGTGTGGGAAGAGGGCTCTGCTCGCACTCTACAACATTAAGTAGAAAGGAATCTTATTTCTTAACTTGAAGACTGAAGATCCATCCAAACTACCCAAGATTTTGCCAGTGGGTTTTTATTACACTGCTCATACGATGATAATTAAGATGTTACCGTGAGAGGCAGTTAATGTTACATCATTGCTCAAAAGCAAACACTAGTTTTAAAATAAATATTCTTAAATATAATCTTATATTTATTTAAGAGTGAATTTTAGTTGAAGACCCTTCTGAGTGCAGCACAAGACAAAGAATCACAGTCCAAAACGGGGATTTTGTAATTCCGCACTGTTCCACACGGCTGCCCATTCAACACATACAATCCATTACCAAATCCCAGCCCTGCCTGCTCATTGTCATGTACGGGTTGGATTTCCTTTGAAGTGGTATTTAAATGGTCACTAGCAGCACTTCAGTGCGAATCTACAGAAGTTTAGTTACACAAAGTCCAATTCATAGTCCACGTCTAGGTAATCCAAAGACCTAACTCCACTCCAACACCTGTTTTGTATTTAACAGCAGGTCACAGCTACAAAGGTTGATGGAACACCAGAATAAAACAAAATCCTGTGTGAATATTCTCTCCATTGAACTACTAGCAGATGAACTATTAATCCCATGATAAAATTCACAGGGCACTGGGATTGTTTTAAGAACAAAAGACAGCCTTTGCTTTATGTTCATCATTTGCTTTCTTTTACATTTCATTAACAGGGCAAATTTATTATGTATCTTCACTCGATCTGATACCGCTCAACCCCCAAACCAACTTTTTAATATCTGGATAAAATATTCTCTTAATAGTGTATTTTCCCGAAAGAAGTTTCCAGTAGAGTTTTACAGATCTCATAGAAAGAACTTTATAAACTCCGAGAGCGCACACCAGAACAAGTGAAAGAGCGGTTAGAACCATTTTGTTTTCTGGTGCACTGTTACTCTTCCATCTGACCAAAGAACCTGTTTCATTAGAAAGAAAAGCTGAAGGACGACGCGTGCCTTCTCCTACCTACGAAGGAGTCGTAGCGCAGAGTTTGCTGTCCCAGCAGGAGCCGAAAGGATCAGCCTGACCTCGAGACTGGCAACTCGCGCTGCAGCCTTCCCCCAGCAGATGCTCTGAGAACCCCTGAATCCAGGGGACTGGAAAGACACATGCCCTCAAGGAAATAATAAATTCATAGTGAAAATTACACATTGTATTTATAAACACGTTTCATGTATTTATATTTATTCATAGACATGAAATTATAAGCCACCATTCTAGAGGAATAACAACCACCTTGTGACATTCCTCCTGAACGCCTGTCCCTGTTAGTTACCATTACCTACGCCGTAGCTGACACACTTTAGGTTTGTCCACACTTATACCAGAACTGTTATCTTAAACAAGACAAGAAGTGGACAAAAGCTAACTTCAACAAAGCCTCTAACCAAAATAATGCACTTAGATTTAAACTGAAATAGCCATTCCACCTAAAATACGTACCAAGCCTGAAGGACCGTGCACATACCTGTAGCTAGCTATGTATGTAAGGCAAAGTCAGAAAGAATAAAGCAAAGGTTCTGCTGAAATGAAAATTCGGAGAACTGGTGCACGTTAGAGGCAAGTTCTTGCCTATTTCTGTTCATCTGTGGAATTCACTATGGGCAAAAATGCCTGAGCTATTCCATGTGTGATTATGTGCTACAATGAGAAAGATATTCTGTACCAACAGCTCCTTAACACGTCTGCATCGCTGAACGGCGTGGCGAAGGCAGTTTAGATTCAAGAATTCTTAGTTATTCTTGGGCACGCCTGGAGACAGAGGAATCACCTGACAAAACCCCGTCTATTTTCCTCTATGAAATAAAGTTCCAGCACCAGATTTCTAAATTATCTGAAGAGCCGAGCAGGAGGCAGCATTGTCTTCAGAGATGTAAAGCATCAGAGTACCAGAAACTCAGGCTGACAACTGGCTGGATTTGCTCAGTGTTCAGAACAATCTGGCGGAAACAAAAGGAATTTAGAGCCTGGAATTGCTTTTGATTGTTATTTTCCAACTAGAGCATGAAAAAAATAATACAAAAGAGAAGAATCCTTTGGGAAAGATGCAACACTATCAGTTTTGGTGCAAAACCATTGTCTGGTTAAAACTGAATGTATTCTTTCAAAATCACGGTCAATGAAAAGAGCTTAAACGCCCTTTTTTGTTGTACGTGCTCTGCTCAGTTTTTTTATTCAGTAAAATTTTAGTAGCTTAGTGAGGGTGTTCTAATAACCTCATTGAGGGTTTTTGCAAAAGTTTCATCAGCGGGGTAACCTGACATCTATATCAAAAAGATTCTGAAACATGGAAAAATGCAAGGTTTTTCTACAGGTCCTGTGTATTCTGACAGACGAAACCCAGTCGAGCTCCCACGTATCCCCCATGCCCCGCAGCCTGAAGGAAGGCGCGAGGTCCTGCAGCAGCCCCGCAGTCAGGTGTGAGAAGCCACTTGATGCCCCGTGGCTCAGCCTGGACCTCTGGGGCTTCGTGTCTGCAAAGCCCGTCCTGGCTCACCCCAGCACAGCAGGTCCAGTACATCACGGCAGTCAGAACCCGAGTTTTTACAGTGAGATCTTAGCTATTTCTTTACATTCTTTCCAGTGCAGCTGGGAAAGAGTTTGCACTGTCTGTTAGACACCCCGGACGGCCAACTGCTTTGGTCCTGAGCCCACACCCCAGTCCCTCCTGCCCCGCCGTACGCTCAGCCCCAGCACTCACTGTGGCTGTTGGGCACCAAAACTCAGGTGTTCAGGTCTTCCTCTCTCCACCTACAAGCCCTTTTCCACAATGACGCCATAACGCATCTAGACCGGGGGAAAACCCTTTGGAAAGCAGGAGCTCCAGGACTGTTTAGACATCGCTCATGGCCTCTTTCACTTTTTAAGTGGAGAGCTCGGAGGGCACCTGGAATGCAAATCATCAAAGCCAAAACCAGTTAGTCCCTGGCTGTCTCGGAGAGCAGACGCGCAATGTTGCAGAGGCCCCCGTGGAGGCTGCAAGTAGATAAAGGCCCTTGTCACGGTCAGGCACACACCCCGCCAACCCCACCTTCCCAAAATGGGGCTCATGCCTTGAAATGCTAACGTACACTTCCATCAGCCTAGTCCTGCCCAAGTCTGATTCCAAGGGACGCATCTGATCTGGAGGATCTAGAATTGCCCAAACCCTACTTTTGTCCTAACACCCTGCAGCAGAATCCGGGGTGCCACGAGGAGAGATCGACCCAAACCAGCAAGGGGCACGTACTCCCCGAGAACACAACTGCAGCCTAATTCAGCTGCGGACCCAAAGCCACTGCCCAGCTGTTGTAGGGATGCTCAGTTTGTCCCTCCAGCCTGCTGCCCTATTGTCCCAAAGCCTCCTTAGCAGTAATGGCCAGCTGGCTTGGATGGGAACGCACTGATGCTCTGCTGGTGCGCCTCAAGACCAGGAAAAAGAACCTCCTCCTCCTCACCAAAAAAAAAAAAGATAAAAAAAAGAAGACAAGGAGACCGAATCTCTGCTAGGAACACAGGAGATAAGCCTCCAGTTACAGCCTGGCTTGGCAAAGAGAAATCACAGCTCTAGAGCAGAAGGGAAGGCGCGAACATGAGAGTTATTATCTCAACTCCACAAGGTTATAAAAGGCAACTGGCCTTTCAATTCCTTCGTAAATAATATCAACAAATACTTAGTCTTCTAAAAAAACTGGTTGATGCCTAGCAGGAAAACAAAAAGCAGTATCATACAGGTTAATGTGATGATTTAGAGCTGATGCAGCTGCACCACTCCGTTATCTGTTGCTGTCTAGTTCCCGCAGACTTCTCGGGCCGCATTGGCCACCACCACATGTGGCCGGGGTGGGGATAAGCTCTTTACTCTGCTTCGCTAACTTCGATTTCAGCCACCCATCGCAAGGCAGTGAGAGCACTCCCAAAGAACAGGAAGACATCAAATATTTGAACCTGCAGTGGTCTTGTATCGTTGAGGAAGTTTGGTTTTTAAGTGATAAAACCATATGACAACAGCACAGCCAATCTGAATCTTTGCAGATTTATAAGTAGGTAGCTATAAATTGCAGTATATTCTGACATTCTTTACCAAATACAACATTAAGCTGACAAATTATACTAATACAGTATGATTTCAAGGTGTATCCACATTTGCAGCATGTGTAAATTTCTCAAATAGAATCCGATGTTTGCTAATATGGTACGATCTAAGTTAATAGGATCAAATTATGTCTGATCATACTACATTAGTAAATGTCACATCAAATTAGTCATTTTCAGAATTATAATGAAGCACAGAAAGCAACCAAAAATAACTTTTCCAACACAAGCAAGCAGTGCTGAGACTGAAAACTGAGCTAAATACTAAGCCCCTAGAGAATGCTTTTTGAATTCAAGGTTAGCGGAATTTTCTTTTCAGTCTTATTTCAGAAAGCTCTCGTACATGATTTAAACCACGGTTTGAGTCACAGTAGAGACTTGTCCAAAGGTCACTGATGGGGGCTGGAGATAAGGTCAAGAACGAGGAGAAGTTGGCAAAACCTGTACTAAAAGGCTGTTAGGGATCCTTCTGCACGGTCGTGGTGCTCACTGCAATGGGTCCCGGCAGGAAAATTCATGAAAATCCACTGAACAGAGGTTTTGAAAGAGAAAGCACTTTAAATAGGAAGTTGCTTCAACAGTTATTAAACTTCCTTTCAAGCAGATTATCTGAACTGCTGTAATTAGTCAGGCTTTGTAATTTTTATTTTTCCTTTCTGTTACTGAAACCAAGTAGGTGTCAGGTGTACATTTGGTATAATCTCATTTATTTACAAACATAGAGTTTGGTTTCTGTGAACACCACAGCAGGAGAAACAAACAGCTTCTTGGCTCAGAAAGCCCCGAGTCCACCCGCAGCGCGTTCTGCAGCCCGCCGGCCCTGGCCATATGCTGGATTTCAGAGCCACAGTTATCTTTTTCCATGTTCCTCCGCCAACTTGGAAAGCTTCCTACAGATTTCCTCCACATCCCTCCATCTAAAGGGAGAGAAATCTCTTGGAAGTGCTCACATTAAAGCTGACCTGTCAGGTAGCAGAGGGTGCCCACAATCTCAAAGCCTGCCCTAAAAAGAGAAGGCTGAAGTCAGTCCTCAAGGGTGTCTCACACTCAGCCTTTCACAGAACCTTTAACAAGGGGGGAAAAAAACCACCTTGGCACGTGGAAGGAACAGGAATTTGAAGGAACATTCAGTGGTTCAACATCCGCTGGGAACATGGGGAATATCAACCTCTCCAAAGCTCCCCATCATCTATCTCGCTGGGAGAGCGCAAAGAAAACAGGAAAAAATCCAAACCCAATCACCCCAAGACAGCGCAGTAAAGGCAGCACAGGGCAGGAGAGGTCTGTTCTGCAGGGCTGAGCACAGCCTCCCTGATGGGGAAGGACTTCTGCCCCGAGGCCACCAGCTCCAGCAGAGGCTAGGATTTTCCCGGGCCACTCTACCAGCTCCCAGAGACAAGGCTTGTGTCCCTTCGGATGAACTGGGAGACACTGGAAGGGAACAAATACTTGAGTGACGTCATTTCTACCCTTACCGAGTTAAAATACACCCATGTAACTCCAGCTACCTAAGTCTTCTGGATAAATCACCTTCATTCCCCGCTGAATAAATTAGCGCCAGCCGAAAGCATTGCGAGCTCCAAGCCGGGAGCATTTTCTGTGTACAGCGTTTAGGGAAGTGAAGGCCAAAGCGGTGGTGAATACCTAAGTTAACAGTTCAGGTTTTTTTAAAAAGTAGGATTTAAAAAAAACCCCAAAACACTAAACAAGATGTCCACTGTTGAAAGGAGGCTTTCTAGTTACTTTCTCAGAAGGTGGAACATCTGTTCGTTATTGTGACCTGTAGTGTTTAATATTAATTTCCTTGATTTAGTATACACTGGCATATGCTTCAAAGAATATTTTTCCCCACGATGGCTTTACCAGCCCCTGTTGCTCATGACTTTTGTTTATTTGCTTGATATTTGTTTCTTTTTAATCCAAGCTGTCTGCATGAATTTTAACTCAATTATGGGTGTTTATACAAGGCAGTCTGTTCAGGGACAAAGTTGTTGATCCCTAGAGAAAGCATTGTTCCTATCCTGTCTGGATTTCAGCAGATTAGGTTTAAACCAGACCTATCATCAAAATACACTCACTAGCACACAAGCTTTACATGTGTTTTAGTTTGAATGGAGTTGTTATAATAGAGCAGCCTTTTGTTATTAGTAATTATGAATACTTCTGTTGGATCCTGGTGTGTCAGTGGACTAGGAACCCTTTGTTGTCTTCAAGCTAACGTCTACATTATTCTGCATTTTCCTCTTCTAATCCTTCCTCTATCCTGAAGGATTTTAGCAACATTTTACTGTCATTCTGTTATGAAACTTGTTTTCCCTTGAGCACGTGGCAATTTCATTAGGTACCTGAGGATCGTATAAAAATCAAATAACAACATAAGCTCAGCCAAAGAAAAAAAGAAGAAACTCACATTTCTACTTAGCTCAAGTCAAAAATAAAAGCACATGGGAGGAGGAGGGGAATGAAAGCGAAAAATAAGGGAAGCATTATTTTCTGTGTTTTGTTTAACTCCTTGCTGGCGGTATTTTGTGATGTATCCCGGGGGTGGTGCAGCAGAAGCATCCAGGCAGCTCACCCCTGCGCTCCCCACCTCCTTCCGCAGCCTGGGCCGCGGCCAGGAGCATCCCAGTCACTGGTTTTGTATGGATGTCTGTACCTCTTTCACACAGAAGCACAAACTATATCCTACAGTGATGTCTTTCCTCCATCCTCCTCCCTCTCCCCCCCCAGAAAAATAAAAATCCTCCTTCTGGCTGAACACAGCTTGAAAGAAAAGCATCGGAGAATGCCAGGGGTAATTCCTCAGGACTACACCTGATGGCCCAGGAGACCCTTCGGATCTTTTCCCAGGAAAATCAGCCCAGTGAATCCCAGACACACACGCTGGAGTCACACACATCACGCACCTGTCTCTGACCAAATTGGGTTGCCCGAGGCAGCCTAGTCATTTTGATGGGACAGGAAGACTTCCCACCATTTTAACAGGCCAAAAAGCTGTCCTCGTTATATCAAGTCAAACAAGAGATTCCTTCTCCTTGGGACCCGTTAATTACACGCTTGAGCATTTTCTGAAATATTATTTAGCTATACGTGGGCATGACTGAGGAGAGGTGTCCCACTGACTTCTGCCTGTAGGGCCAGGAGCCACCTCATCGCCACCTCGCTCACGATCATCTGCAGGAGTCATTCAGAAACTCACGAGCTTGGACGTGGGGCGCATTTACCAGATAAGTGATCTCAATCCAGCTAACGTCATCTAGAAATGGATGTAAGTCAGGAGTAAACCACCCAAGCCAGCTTTCTGTGTAATGTCACTGTACAATCAAAAGTTTGAATATACGTACGAGTTCCAGCTAATTAACCATAGTTCAGTGACACCAATACAGCAAGCAGCACAGCAAAGCTGGCAACAAAAAACTACTTGGCAGAGAAGGCGATGTGTGCTGCTAACGCTGTACAAACAGCATTTTAATCAAAGCCAGGTTTCCACAAGTCACAAGCCCCGATCTCTTGGCTTTGGCTTAAATCTGGGGTAGTTTTTCTGTTACACCCAAGCCCATCTCTCAGGATATAACGCTGCTATGACTTTACACGCACATACATACAGCCTGGAGAAAACTAACAACAGCGGTAAACAGCAACATCAATAAAACAAGCTTTTCACACATTAATTTATGTCCACAGCACACGGACGGTACCACACGGGCCTTTGCCAGGCACAGAGAGACAGAACGTAAATCGCTCTTGGAGTGTGGTGGTACAACAGCTGTGATAGATCACTTTTTTCCAACAAGAAGATTTTAAAGTTGCAAACGGCTTATATAAAATTGGCTTAAAATGAATTAGTGCCAAATTAAACTGAATATTTTCTAAATTTTTTTTAAAATAGGGTTAAAAGACAGCAGAAACCGTTTTTCCTTGTGGTAAGTATCTTGACTGGAATTTTCAAAGCAAAAGGGATTTAATTGGCCAATGCTCATTAGCCCTGAGTGAGAACTGGGCAAACTAGTGCTTGAGCTGGCTTTGGTAATTGCAGTTTAAGATTTAGGAGTAGAAATGAGATTTCTCCTTTTGTTTTTAAAAATGAGTCATGTTAACGAGCAAGAAAATTAAAACAGGTCTTTGGTCATTGCAGGAGAGTTACGATATAGCCGAAGACCAAAACCTGCAAAACCTTTGCCGTTAATCCCCCCAGGGTCACCCACCCGGGGCGCTTGCCCTGCCCGGCCTCTCCGGGAAGCAGTCCTCCCCGCTGAAGTTATTCGCGCCCCTCGGGCACAAGAGGTGCCTGCGTCAAGATGGACACTTAGGAACAGCCCAGCACTTGGGGAGCAGCAGGACTTGCTGAAGAAAGGGTTTGGGGAGCTGAGGAGCGCTCTTCACCGCAGGCACAGCTGAGGCTCTGCACTGGCTGGCGTGTCCTGGCCAGCCTCGGCAGACATGACGCGATCTCAATTTTATTATCTTCAGCATTATTGAGCAATCGATTCCAGTCGCTTCTAGTGCCCTTGAATTAAGGGATGTAACGGCATTTTCATGTTTGCTTCCTAACGAGCAGCCCTCGGTGCCCTGCCACGGGCTGCTCCCTTTAAGCCTCTTCAGCCACTCAAGTCTCTCCGTTTGAGCGCTGGATGAAATGCAGACCTGTGCTGAAGGCAGCAGTTGGCAAGGGTGGTCTAGGATTTAAAAGGCCCTCCAAAGCCTAATTATTCTTCTCTCTCTTTGCCAAGGCTAATCCACAGCTGGCCTGTGCCTCCAGCGCACAGACAGACAGACACAAGGCTCAGCCCATTCCTTGGGCACCCGCCCCGGGGTGGGATTAGACACATACAGCATCTGTTTCCTTCTGTAGAGCTGTTCTGCCCAGAGACAAAGAACCTCCCTATTTCTCTCTTACATGTGCGCACTGGTAATTAATGAGCCCTATACAGTCAATTGCTCCTTCCAAGAGATGAAAAAAAGCAAGATCACTTACTCTTCATTCATACCGTGCAGAGTGTTTTGCAGGCAGAGAGTGTATCTGGCCAGAAGAGTTAAAATAAAGCCCTTTTCCCAGCCTCTCAGTAATTCTAAGGATTTTTCCATACCTTATAAAGCTCCGTGATATCAGAATACTTTCAAAAAATCTGCTTTCTGCTCGCAGAAACGCGCAGCCAGGTGGACACCAGCCTCCTTCCCTGCGGGACAGACAGAGCACAGGAGGGTCACGCTGAGGTCTCGTCACCAGGATTGAGTCCTACTCCGGGGAAAGGACCTCTTTGCTTAAAGATCTAGACATCAACAAGGACCACTTGAAAGCCAGAAATCTGAGGTCTCGAGACATTTTTGTATAAAGCGTTCTATTAAGATACCTTCACTTATCTCAGACCTATTGGGCTGTTTCATCAGCAGTTGTTTCTTTTCCTCCCATGCCCTTCTCTGGTTTCACCTCCTGAGGCGTCTTCTCCCCATTTGATTTTTCTTTTTTGTGGAAAAGGCACACACAGCGGAAGCAAACAGAGCTTCCTAGAGCCAGCATTCAAATAGCCCCCCAAAAATGAGACCAGTGGGCTTAGAGCACTGCAGGAAAGCAACTGCCAAAAAAAAAAACCAGACTCTGCTGCTTTACCTAACACCAACCGCTCTCATAAGGGGGGAAAAAAAGGGAGGAAGGGAGAAAGCACAATGTTCTCCCTACCCCAACTCCTCACCAAGTCCAAGCTCCACGCAGCCCAGCTTCAGTCAAGCGAGCTCGCTGGAGCAAAGTCATTTTATGTGTGAGGGAATGCGGTAATTCAGGACAGCTGTCCCTGCCCGACACCCCCATGTTCTCAGGGCGTGCAGCTGCGGCTCTTCTGCTAAAGGGAAGCACTTAACCCCTTCCCTGCTCCTTCCCGAGGAGGGCTGCAGGCGCTAGAGCGGGCAGAAAGTGGATGAGACTGATGACTTTTTCTGAAACCTGGTACGTGTGACTGCCATCAGCCCCACAGCTGAAACAGATTCCGTTTCCAAACAGAAACAACCGCCAGACTTTGCTCTTCCCCTGCAGACTGACCGCGCCACGTGCTGCTCTGCTTTCCCCTTTCCATTTCAAGTTTCTTATTTTCTGGGGTTTCATCACCCGGCAAGGAAACCCAGTCCCCAGGGGTCCCTGAGCGGTGCCGGGTTCTGTGGATCTGCGGCACGCAGGACAGAGATGACAGATCTTAGTGGGATAGCTCAGACCACAGAGACAGCGTCCCAAAGGTCCCCAGGTTTGGTTCACCCTGCAGAGAGCAGCAGGGCGGTGTGAGCTGGGTTGCTTGGGTAACTTCAGGAGTGTTCCTCCGTGTGCCAGAGGAAGAGGTCTCCCTGAGAGCGAGGGGAGTGCCGGGGATTGCCAAAACCAGGCGGCAGAGGAAGAGGGGCATCATTTAGGCGTTGATACGGAACGGAGCGTGCTCTTCGGTCAGGGTAACGAGCTAGCTGAAGAGGGAAGGGAGGTTTATGACCCTTCCACAAGGCATTTTGCTCCCCCAGCCCCAGTGTTTCCCACACGCGTGCTCACTGCTAAACCCCCCTGCTGGAATCCTCTTTAAGGACCACACCTCGCTCTCCGCTCCACCACAGCATGGGGGGGAAATTTATTGTTTTACAGTGGTTTTACTGGAAGGAAAAAGAGCCTCACGTAGAATTACAGAAACGGGATTCTGTAAAAAAAAAATTCTTACAAAAACATGGGGCCCCGCTTGCTGTAGCCTGGGTGAGCCAGGAGGAAGGTGGTCAGCTGGCGAAGTTAAATGGACAGAAGTCAGAGCAGAGAAGAAAGCAGATCTTTTAGCCCCGTAAAAATAAAGTACATCTGTGTGGATTTATCCAGAGGCTTTAGGGAGGGGGTCTCGTCCCCCATTAGTGCCACCAGCTGCCGCACACTCTCATCTCACATGGCGGGGGTCACACGGCCTCCGGACTCCTTCGCTCTCCCACCGAGACGGAGCTGCGTCTGCGGGAGCACAGCTCAGGTCTCACCTGGGACGGGGGTTTGCCCTGCGAGCTCCCGCACGCCGCCTGGCAGGGGTCACCTCGTTGGACATCTGTAGCCTTCTCCCTTTGGATTGGGAAGAACAAGCTACGACTGTACCCAGCACACACCCTCCCTGGGCTGCCGCTTTTATCCTACAGCTGGATCTGCTCCCTAAGGAAGTCAAGCACTGTAAATATGTTTTAAAAACGCCAAGACTTGTAAACGCTGCGAGAAATGATTACTGTCTCCAAGTGATCAAGAAGAAATACGCCCTTTCAGAAACGTGAACCATCTGACCCCAGAAAAGAGAAAAAGAACAAACGAGGGCAAGAAGCTGCTATTTCTTACAGTTGGCTTAATCCGGACTGCGCTACACAGACCCGGTGGCGTCGGGGTGACACAGAGTGTCACTGCAGGCTCACCCCGCTCACGGCCGTGAGAGATGCACGATCCCTTCATATTTTTCAACAGCTGGAACTTGAGTTGGCTTAAATCCTGTAGGCAGGTGGGCGACAATGCTAGAGGCTTCCTGGTACAAGGCTACATGGGAACGATTAGTTTAATTAATTTCTGGGTCATTATAAGGATCAATTCTGGTGTTGTGGCCCATTAAGCTAGTTTGGTTTGTCCCAAAGCACTTGGTCATTATTAGCTTGGAGTCAATAAGCCACATCACACAACCGTAATCAATAGATGAAAAAGAATTTTGAAGGAAAAGAAAGAAAAGGATGGATTTTGATCTCACTTAGATCAATAATTTCCCAGAAATTGGTGGAATTCCCTGATGTAAAATCAATGTGAGCAAGTTCAAAATTGAGTTGTTTTGCTTTGTCAAGAAGATAAAATGGAGAGCTTGGACTGCGCCTTCAGAGAGAGACGTTTATAGATTAAATTTTATTTGCAATATCTTCCTCTCCAGAGATTTTCTCCCCATTTAGAACCTTGAAATATCTGTGCTCAGAGAGGGGAACAGAGGGATTTTGCACACGTGTCTGAGAGGAACCTTTGGTAGCACTTCAGGTCAATCATCGTTCACAAAAATATTTCCACTCTGTCCTCACCTAAGATAGAGTAGCTGAAGCTCCATTTAAAAATGGTATTTTAATTTAGGACACACCATTGGAGATATCTGACATTTATTCCCCATGGTTTTAACGTTAACCTAATGTGTAGCCTGGTCCAAATGGCACCCACGGGGATGTGGATATCTTCAAGCGAGCAGCCCCATTGCCCCATGTGTTTTGTGCAAGGGCGTTACCATTGCAGACGCGCTTCTGAGCGCTGTCACCATCAGACCATCCCAGCCTGTAACACTCCACGGGGACAAATCCCGGTGTGACCAAGCTGGTGGCAGCCTTTAGGGACCCTTTCAGTGAAAAGCTGTTGAAGGATATATAGGTGGATCAAGTCCATACCAAATCGTAGACTGAAATGTGTACATAGGTAGAATAAGCTTTTTTGCTAGCTTTTTTGCTCAGTCTCTACAACTACTTGAAAGGACATTGTAGAGAGGTCGGTGCTGGTCTCTTCTCACAGGTCATTAGCGATAGAACAAGAGGGAATGGGTTCAAGCTGCAGCAGGGGAGGTTTAGGCTGGACATCAGGAAAAAATTCTTCCCAGAAAGAGTGGTCAGACACTGGAACAGGCTGCCCAGGGCAGTGGTGGAGTCACCATCCCTGGATGTGTTTAAGAGCCGTTTAGATGTGGGGTTGGGGGATGTGGTGTAGGGGAGAACTCTGTACAGTGGGGTTGATGGTTGGACTCGATGATCCCAAGGGTCCTTTCCAACCTGAATGATTCTATGATTCTATGGTCCTTTGAAAAAGTTCCAAGATGGTTTTAGATTACTGATTGGCAAATATTGAAGCACATTTCACACAGGACTCCAAAATGTGTGTAAAACCACACATAGTAGGTAAATGCATGCTCTGCTGAGCTCAGACATAATTAGTTTGTACGGCACCATTCAGTAAAGCAAACAGCAGGCTGTAAAATGGTAGTTGTATGCATTAGCGCTCGGGCTGTGCACAAGCCAAAAAGCCCTCGCACCTGCAAGCTAAGGAGTTACAGAAAGCTCTTCCTTCAAGCCCAAACAGGAGAGGGGATTAGTGAAACCGGTTTTCCCCTCCAGAGTTTGAACTTGTGTTTGACTGCTCATCCAAGGACGGTGTGAGTCAGTCGTATGGTCTCACCCTTGCGAATGTAATAACACCCGCGGATGTTACAAAGCAGCGAAGCACACCTTGGTGTAACCACCTGCCTCTGCTTAGCATTTCAGAGGCAGCTTTTGGTGAAAGAGTAAGACGGTGTGTGGAGCGCGGTCTCTGAGAGCGCGGTGTATCTCCGAGTCCATGGCCTCCGTGCAGCAAGCCAGAGGCCACGATCTTCAAAGGGGATGGACAGGGGTTGCTGCAGGGTTACCCTCAGCAGGAACCTGCGGGCACTCGGTTCTTTCACAGTAATTGCCTGTTTCTAGCAGCTCCAGCATTTCCTGCAGGTAAGAAAGTTGACTTCTTAACCGAGGAATTGCTCATTTACCAGGGAGCTGGTAAGGAGCAGGTCAAAGGGGCAGTCAAAGTGCTGCCACTTCAACGCCTCATTTTCACTGACTTGTTCAGCTCCTTCTTCTGTAAGAAAATTACAGCTGCAATGATTTGTAATCCCCGATAACTGGTAATGGTGCTCCTCTGAGCTTCTCCAAAAATCCTAGCCAAACTCGTCGTCTCCCTTGGCTACCAACTACCCCATTCACTGGCAGCGTAAGCCCAGAAGACGGGAACACTAAGAAAAGTCACTCCACTAGGTTGTGCTTTTTTTGCTGTAAAATGTTACATCTGTGCCGGCAGTAGTTCATTTTAGAGTTGTGACATTTGGCAAGCCCCCCGAAGCCCCACGTGTCCCCTAACACCACAAGCCTAATGCTCAGCCGGGGACTGACAGTGTGACTCCCTGAACCCACCTCTTCAGGCTAAATCTTTGCAAAGAGGGGAAAATGTGATAGCTTAGAAGAGACACAGATGGAAACGTCACACCCCTTCTGCCCACCCCACTGAATATCTGCTCCCGTCCCCGTTTCACCTCTTCTCCAGTTAATGGTTGCTTTTTCATGAGCGTTGACTGTTAGGACGGGAAGCACTGTCAGCATGGAGTGAAGGTCGTGATTAAGAACACAGATTTGTTTCCAAATTATCTGTAAAATATACTGGAGTATCATTGCAGACCTCCAAGGGCTTTAGGCAGTTCGGTCTCCAACACCGTGTATGGACTGTTCTGCTACCGCTACCAAAGGATGGTGGTGACAGCAAGGTGTGATGACAAGTCTTGCTCTGTGGACGCTCGTGGTGGGATTCTTTGCCTCTGCCTTTTGCCATCTAAGGAAGGCGAAATTATGGCTGCTGTGAATGTTAAGCAGTTGAGGGTGCAACGGAAAGGCTGAGTGAGCCCAGCTCTGGAGGTGGGGACAGAAGTTCGGGCCTGGGCGCAATGAGGACGTTTTATCAGACATTTCAGGGTGTCAACCAGTGCGTGAAACTCTGCCACGGGGCAGAGCAACAGCTCTGCTGCCTTGCAGGTGCACCTATCACTGATGTAATGCATATCTGTGCTTCCAAAAAGTCACATTAATTGGTATTGTGTACATTTTAATGTTTTGCTTGTTCTCCTTCCCTCTAAGAGAATAATTATAGTCTTACCTCCTCTCATTCATTAAATCAAACCTTGTTCTTGGCACAATGAGGAGTATTCCCCCCTGGATACACTTGCTCTTGTGCTGAGACCTTGTCAGCTCAGTTTCAGCCTAAAGCAAAATTTTCTGGCTGGGTTTATAAGCTCTGCAATATAAAGGGATTATAATGGCAAGCGCAATTTTGCCTCAGCGCCGAGACGCTGCCCGCCCCGCCATGGGACGCCGGGTTCCCTGACGCAGCCGCGCAGGTGCCCTCGGGCAGCGCGGAACGGCCGCTCTCCGGCGCCGCTGCCGCTGCGCTGCTCCACTGATTGCCTTTTATAGGAGAATAATTAATTCCCAGCAACTGACATTGTTTTATTTCCACCCCGTCACTGACATCTTGCCTGCGTTACATCACATCCCACAAATCGCGTATCTTTTTTGGCTGCTGATGCTCTCTATTCCCTCTTCTTTAGTAGGATACTCATTATAATCTGCGCTCTTATACTAAGGCCAAGACTCCCGCTGTGTTTCCAGGTAATGTATTCTCTTCTGGAGTGATTCACTGGGGAGGAGAGAGGAGAGAGAGAAGGAAAAGCCTTGAGAGGAAAAATGTCCAAGTTTCACGATTTCTGAGTCTCTGAAATAGTTCCAAAATTCCTTGGTGTTCTGGAGGTCTTTCCCTGCACGATGAAAGCACTGGGCTTTTGTATTGTGTGCTTTATTTTGCAATATTTTATGATTCTCATATATTCTGAGTTGTGTTGATTTGTGACTAGTTTTTCATCATTACCCTGGGAGGAATTTTCTCTGGAAACACAGGAAAGGAACAACGCCCTGAAGTGAGACACTGCAACCGAGCAGCTGCCATCAGACGATGGATTCCGCTATTTACCCAGTTCTCGCAGAACCCTGCCGCATCTGATCGCCTCCCGAAACAATAAAGTGAAAATAAAAGCATCTTTCTCCCCCTCCCTTCCCTTCCCACCTCCCTCCCGCGTCGGCTCTGCAGGCTATCGCACGGGGAGGAAGAGCCACAGCCTTCCCCGGCCAGGGAGGCCGGCTCTGTCATTAAGGAGGTAACCATGGATGCAAAACATGTCAGCTCGATTCCGTCCTCCAGCACGTATTTTCTGGAGAGAACAGCCCAGTACAGAGCATCTAAAGTCTCCCTTGATTTGTAATGAAAGCAATAGAAGTTATAGATTCAAATCTTGTTAGGAAACAAGACTCCAGTCTCTGTCTCAGGTGCAATCTGTGGAATGAGGATATCAGCATCTCCCCGGCTCACAGGCAATAATCGATCCGTGTAGACAGAGAAAGCGCTCCGATTCTGAGGCCATGGGACCTGTCGAAAGATCTCAGAACGATGACTCCATCTCCTCGCTCTGGGGTTATTCTTGATTTATGGAAATCTAAATGAGACCAATTTCTCACCATTATTTGGGAGCACCTCCACAAAAACAGTGATTCCTTGAGCACTAGAGTTCAGGGACCTAATTTCCTATGGCTTTGCATCTCCATGCTAGGGGTCCCTCTGGATCCTCTAATGAGCACTGAATTCATCATACAGCCATTCTTTTAACCGGGTACTAATAGGATTTCTCTTCTTTACCCAGCCGTCTACATTCATGAAAATTGTTGAGCTTATTCTCCCTACCTGTCTGTCTAACCGGCCACCAAAGCTCGTTTCCACTAAGAAATTGCCTTCGCTAATTTAAAACATTCATATCCTCAGCTGCTGTGGCAGAAAGGGTATAAAGCCTAATACAATTAGTTTCAAGCCAGCTTTACTTACATCGGAAAAAAATTGCCTTCAGTTCTGATCTCCCAAAAGACTGTCATCATTTCAAATTCTGTTTGTGTATCCCTGGAACTATACTGACATCAAATCAGCATAAGTTAAGTGATAATCAGTTAATGGAAATTTAATCTATATCACTTAAAATTGTGTTTATCAAAATCTTGGCTGGACTATAGAGCGCGCAGGGTAGAGACGGAGTATTCTCACTACAGCCGGTAGAGCTACTCCCGATGCGCTACTAGAACTAAAAGCAAATCTGCAAATATATCCGTATCTAGGGAAAGTGGGTAAAATCCTGGTTTCAACTTTGTAGTTGAGTGGCGAGGGCGATAATTTCCCCCTGAGTTTTCTCTGGAGCAAGAGTGAATGATTCCACCAGCTCAGAAGGGTGTTTTCATGTCCCACACCGTTCCATAAAGGAAAATAAAAGCAGCAAAAGCTAATTTCCATTGGAGTTGGCTTGACTGAGTTTATAAAGGCTTGTAATAAAGAAGCACCAATTTTGAAACATGTACAAAAAACCCGGTTTTGAACAAGAAGCTTCTGCATTTTTTACCCATTCTTTTGCCTTCATAAGCAAATGGGCCTTTTTTGGAGGATCTATAGAACAATGTCTTTTGGACAGCTTTCACATTGGGTGTCACTTTATGAAGCTGAGTTTCTTATTCTTGGTTACTCACACTAAAGCTGCAGTTCTTACAAGCACATTTTAATGTATCAATTTATATTCAGAACAAAGAACCTACGGTTATCCCATCATCAGAAATCCTTATCAGCTTGATTTTTTACTGTTTCCATCATGTAGGATTACGGTTTCCACAGAAAAACAAAACAAGGTTTTCTTCCTTTGTTTTCTTTTTTTTCTTTTTTTTCTTTTTTCTTTCCTCCCACAGTTTATATTTGGAATAGCAAATACTTGTGGGGTTTGTTTTTTGTTTTTTGTTTTAAAAAACCCAATAAGCATTTGTTGTATATTATAAATTGGAATGGAATGTGCCTTTTCCCACAAAGGCGGTACCTGTTAGCCAGATGTGCAGTTTGGCACACAGACCCAACGCTGGCTCTCTCATGTAAAGACCCACAAGACACTTTGGGTCTGATCTGCGTTATCTAGGAGGGCAAAATTCGTGCGATATCAACAAGTACCAGGTAAGGGTTCCTTTCCTCCACGTTTTTTTTCAAAGCATCGAGAAAACCCTATACACTCTAAACAATTTATGGGAAAGTACTGAAGTGCCTATTAAAGACGCTCGAGCAGGGAAATTTTCACTAGCGTGAAGTAGCCAAAAGAGAATCATCTGCTGCTTCTCACTGATACGCAGAGATCTGCTACTTATTCACAAGACAATGAGGTGACATGTCAGTATTGTACCATTTGCCAGAATGTATGTGTGTGTTTATCAAGCCAGCAGGAGTCTATAAGTCTCAAGGCGATTTTTTTTTCCGGTGAAAAACTGCAAAAAGGCATCAATTCACCCACTTTTATAAAAGGTGGATGAAATATAGAAATATAGAAATTGTATTTTCTTTTGAAAAAGCATTTTGATGGAAAATTCCTACTCAGCTCTTCTTTGCATGCATTCTCACAGGAGCAGAACGCGTAGCGTGAATTCTCTCATGCTTCGTGGCGGGCGACAGCATCCCTTGAGGGATGAGAGCCTCCTGGCAGCATTTCTCCCGCAGAGCTGCGCCCAGCCCCGGGACTGCGCCGCAGCACACAGCTCCAGGCGTGTCCCCGTCCCTGCGGGATCGAGGTCTCACCTGGTATTTTGGAGTTTTCATTCGCATAAACATCTCTGCAGGAACCTGCTCTAACTATTTTGCTCCATTTAGGCCCATAACCTCGACCGAGGAAAGAGCAGCAGAGACAGAATTTACACCAAGACAGAAAGGAGCTTTGTTTTATAAATGTCTCTGTCCGTCAACTTAAATGTCTTTGTCTTTTTGTTGCCTCCCGTACTGTAATTCCTTTGCACAGCAGACTCCTCGGGCAATACCTCCAGACTGTTAAGCTCTTTGGGTGTAGTGAGCACTCTGCATTTTTCCAGGGTGCTCCACCTCTCCCCTGGAGTCTTGCCATGGCTTTGCAAGTCAAAAGAGATGAGTGTGGACCTGGGAATCAATCCAGCTGCATATTTTACATCAGATAATGCTGGAAAGATTTCACCCTGCGACTACACTCCTCACTCACTGTGCTCAGGAAAGAGAATATATGCTGTATCTGTGGGGAGAAAATGGATTATATGGAAAGCTGCAGTCCAGAAAAAGATTCCTAAACCCCACTCATAACCCATTTTAGGAGAAGTAGCACTCTGGCTCTTAAAAAAATACACTACTCAAAGGTACCGAAGATCCTCAGGTCCATTTTCCAGAAGGCGTTTGCTTTGGTTGCTTTCAAATCCCAGGGCTTGCTTTCTTTGCCGTGTCTCACCCTGTTAATCCTTCAGTCACTTAAACTGAGACAGAGTTTGCTGGAAGCTTCTCGAATGATGCCACCTCGGAAAATCCACGTGCTGTCTCCACGCGGCTCATTAGGAGCTGATCCATCGCTGACAGCAGGAACAGACACCGCACTCCCGGCAAAGCTGCGACGCTGCAGGAGAGAGCAATGGATGCTGAGTATCGGTATGTATGAGGAAATGAAAATGGAGAAAAGCCGGGCTTTTGGCTGCTGTCCACTACTTCCCTTCACTTTAAGCGTTTGCCCAGGCTCCACTATATCTCTGCATATTGTATTAGCCCCGGACTTACAGAGTGCCGTTTCCATTATTAAGCTAGGGAGGAATGACCGGCAGGCTCTGGTGCGCGATGGAGCCCATAAACCCTCGCAGGGCTGCCATGGCAATAGGCTGGGCACCAGCACTCGTTTTTTAATGCTCCGGGGAACGGAGCGATACTGCAGAGAGACTACATAACCTGTCCCAAACTAAGTTACTTAGAGCTCAATATAATTACATTTTCCCCTGCAGAGGTGATAACAGGAGACTAAACTGTATTTTGGGCTTCACGTTCAGTAACATCCACTTTTCTGCAAAAAAAACCCAAACTCAACTTCATTGTTTATCCTCACTTGGGTTTATGAGAGACGCTGAGGGTCCTGTGCAAGGTGATTAATGTCGTCGGCTGCCAGGGAGGCACAGGGGAGCTGCGGGTGCTCAGGTTCTCACCGGGGTGATACGGATTTCTGCCTGGGCACAGGGGCTGGCTGCAGCACCCGCTCCGGAGGGAGCGCCAGCGGCTCCGCTCGCTTTGCGACTCGGGGAAAGCTGCCGGGAACAGCCAGGCTGCCCCACAGCCAGCAACCGGGGCTCCAGCTTCCAGCAACGCTCGAGAGGCTGAAGGTGAGGATCCGTGTGGACCCGCCTCTCCCGGATGCTCCCTCCCAGCTCCCAGCCACAGCTTCAGTTCTGCTTTGCAAAGGCGACGCTATTCTCCCAAATTTCCAGTCTGTTCCGTGTTGGTGGGACACTGGCATCTCCCTGCAGACACAGGACAACCTTCTCCTTTTCGATTTGTCCCTCCAACCCACACTGTGCGTTTGGATCTTGTCCCGTGCACTCAAAAATGTGTCCCTCGCACCAGCAGCACAGATAAATAATATTTCCAGCCTTCCAAGAAGAGGAAGGGAATGAAGGACAAAAATATCCCTTCATTTGTCTTTTGCATGCTGGGTTTTATTGCAGATTTATTAACGTCTGGACAAAAGCATTAGCATTACTTAAAAAGTCTAACTCTCCAGCCAAAACTAAAATTAATTTGATAGATTCTCCTTGACTCTCAGTTATTAGGTGAGCGCAGAAAATGTTCATAAACATGAAGGACCTTGACACTGCAATCTGAAAACTGCCCTCTTAATAAATTAAAGATTTTTTATAATATAATTTCTCATTGCGTGTTTTGCCCTGCTCCTTCTTCCAAAGAAGGTGTCTGTATACGTTTCAAGCCCCCTCGCTTTCTCACAGTTGCAAGAACTTTTATGCGACTGAGCCCTGTATTTTGAAATACCGTCTTCACCGAATAGCTCTAACAGCGAACGTGAAATAAACCTGAGCCGTACTGTTCAGCATCACTTCAAGACTTCACAGTGTGCTACAGTTTGGTTCAGATGATCATGAAGATATTCTAATTAAAAATCCCAGCGGATTTGCTTTCTAAGAAAACTGTCGTTTACATGATAATGTTTTATGTCTGAGAGAGAAACCACAAATAGGCACTGAGAAGAGAAAGAAAGAAAAAATGCCCGTGCTGCAAGGACATTTATCTGTGAAAACTGGGTCAGAAATCATTTACAAAGATTACAGCTATCAGAAGTACTGTGTTTTCAGCTGGAAAATTGGGTTTATCAAGCTGCTTTTTAATTTTGATGATCTGATTGGAAAGCTGACACTGTAACCCGTGGACGATATCCTCCAGTCCTCCCATTTCCATGCAAATGAGCGGGGAATCCACCCAGCCAGCGCGGTGGGAGTTTGCCTTTGGAGCAGTGACGGTTTGGGGCCAACCCGAGCCAGATCCGAGGGGTAACAGCAGTACCTGGCTGGGCGCAGGCATGAGATGCCGTCGCTAATAGGATCCTGAGATACATTTTCCTGAATTTAAAACTGTAGAACCAAATTGTACTGTGTAGCCACACACATTTTATTTGATTATTCCAAAGTCCCTATAAGTGGAATTTAATTCATTTTTTTTTCCCTCTCCCTCTCTATGTTATCCTTGGTGGTAGTACCCATACGTCTCAAATGTAAGATGATTTTACTGGCTCTATTTTGCCTTTTTCTAAATATTTACATTTTCTCATAGCGCTGTTTCTCCCGTATAAGTCCCGCCGTCTCTGTCTCCCGGTTGGTCACACACTTCTGTCGCTCGTAAAACTGTACATTTTCACACATAGGGTGAAAGCGATAAAATTCCTTTTGCTGGTGTCAAGAGCACATCAACTTCATTTATTTCAAGATTTTTTTTTTTGCAGAATTTAACAGTTAATAAATTGCTATTTTGCTTTAGAGAAACTAAACATTTTGCTTTCCCCGTGGGAGTGTGGGAGGCTCAGTGCCACCCCTAATTACCACAAGCCCTGGGAGATCCATTGACCGAGGTGGAGCTCCATCGCTCTGGAACAGCTGCAGACCTGGTCTCCCACATGCTGTGAAAATCAGCTTTTCCTGGAAGCGCCGTACAATGAGCTTACAAGCCGAACAGAGAAAATGTGATCCCTCACCACCTTTTTTACTGCATAGGCCATTCATAGGAACATAGGAACATAGGAAGTTCCGTTCAAATACATGGAAAAACTTCTTTACGGTGAGGGTGACAGAGCACTGGAACAGGCTGCCCAGGGAGGTGGTGGAGTCCCCTTCTCTGGAGATTTTCAAGACCCGCCTGGATGCAGCCCTGAGGGATGTGCTTTAGGCAACCCTGCTCTAGCAGGGGAGTTGGACTAGATGATCTCTAGAGGTCCCTTCCAACTCTGAAGATTCCATGATAAGGCACCCGGCATGATGGCAGCCCGCATCTTTGTGTGGCTGGTTTAGAGGCTGAAAAAGCACTGCAAGCAACGGCCTTAAACTTTCAACTGGGTCAGCCACGTTCTCTGCATTTTCAATAATTTTTTCCAGAGCGAGGACTCATACTACGGTGCTTTTGTCTTGTGGCGTTTTAGCACAACCACTCTAAAACAAAATTGAAAAACCTCTTTAGACAGAAGTTCAAACTGTGTGCATAGATGTATCTGTATTTATGGGAAAGCTATCCTTTCTCCGGGCTCTGCTGCCTTCAAAGTGGCTGAACGAGTTTAGTTCCAGCTGCCAGAAACAGTGTTTTCAGGCACACAGAGAGGTCATAAAATGGTGGGTGACATTTGGAGCGACGGCAGCAGGGGACGGGGACGAAAGCTGGGAAGCCACCTTGGCTGGTCCCCGTGCTTGTGCTCCCGCCGCGGTTTACCAGCCAGCCCGCTGCAGCGAGCCGGGATCCCACACCCCACATCATCCCCTTCCTCCAGGAGCTCTTTTAAACCTGCAGAAGAACCTAGAGACGAAATAGAAGAGTGAGTCTGGTGACTTATTATTGTAGGTGGATGATTAATTGTTCTGAGATTGCAGTCGTGATTACTGAGCTTTCGTCACAGGTGATGCTAATTAGGTTTTTCATTCTTCTGCGCGCATAACGTGCTATCAGAGCGAATCCCCTGCAACAGCGCTGGAGGCGGCACGGGAAGGCCCCTCTGTCACCACCCACCAACCGGCCTGAAAAACTACCGATCAGACACGTGCTTTATTGAAATAAGGCGCC
Source organism: Rissa tridactyla (assembly GCF_028500815.1). Classification (NCBI taxonomy): domain Eukaryota; kingdom Metazoa; phylum Chordata; class Aves; order Charadriiformes; family Laridae; genus Rissa; species Rissa tridactyla. Next base: position 1,451,868 of record NC_071473.1, read on the forward strand.
GCCTCAGCTTATGCAGTGCCCAAAGCCCAAGGCCCCTGCTCGGCAGAGTTTGCTATCTGGGTTGAGGAACCCGGTTTTACCACCACCGAGGGTAATGCTGTGCCCGGATCCGCCCGGCCAGCCCAGCCGCTCCTCCGGCTGCCGGCGGGAGAGGAACCCGCTGTGCGCGGCCCAGACAGGGTAAACACCAGCGATTCTCTTATCAGTGTTTGGGTGAAGTTCAGGCCAAGCCGGAAGCCGTGGGAGATATCCCTGCTCCCGCCTCTCCCTGCTCCCGTTCGAGTGGGAGAGGAGCGGGTGGGTTTGCAGGGACCCAGAGGAGCGGGCGATCGTAGCTGGGTGCCTGGCAGGGGGTGGTGTGCGGACCCTGCTCCAACAGGCAAGTTCAAGAAGGGTCGGAGGGAGCTGCAGAGGAGCCGCCGGCCCTGGCGGGACTGGGATGGGGCTGCTCCAGACCCGGAGCTAGGGAGAGTACTGGGAATGAAACTGGTTCCGCCAGCGATGGGGCTTCTAACGCAGGGAAACGAGGAGGAGGGAGGAGGGCAAAGCAAAGCATGGGAAAGCACATGGGAAATTCGGGAGGAAAAAAAACAAACTGGCTATAACTGCTTAGTAAACATAATTTTTTCTCACCCTGGGAGAACCCTGTTTCTCTGAATGTATCCTACATCATAATGGCACATGGAACAAATTAACTCGCAGCCATGACCTACATAAGGATCAGAAAAAGACTGTTCTTGCTAAAACAAAGTTGTGAGCTGATGTTGTCAAAATACTGAGCTGTTGTTTTCTTACAGCCTTTAGGATGATCCCCTGCAGCAAAAGGCTTCAATGTATTCCACAGCAGAGCCTGTCTGCTAATAGCTTTCAAGCATTTAAGTCCTCAAATCCCTGGGAAGCATGGCTATCCCTCAGTCATTAGCCTCATTTGATCTAATGGGACAAGCACAAACAAGAGCAAAACCAAGGAATCTCAGGAGTGGAAACAACATTTCCCAGAAACATCCAGTAGGTGTGAAATATCTGGAGGCCCCGGCGTAACCACATCAAACTCGTGAGATATGTATGTACTTGGCACATCCGTGCTGGTTTTGAAATCACTTTAGCCATATTGGATCGTATCCAAAGTAGGGAAAAGCCGGTACAAGCTCCTCTTCTGCAGAAGAGGCAAGGCAATATTTGTTTGTTCCTGCGGCCCGTGCACATAAATGAGTGACACACACAAAACTTGCTGGCAGAATGGCTGGATCCCATTTTCGGAGCCATTATTTTTTGCAACGTACAGATGTAAACCTACGAAGGCAGAGATGGGTCTCAACCGGGACGTTGAACCCCGGGCCCAGGAGCAAGCGCAGAGTCTCCCCCTTCCCTCTGGCTGGTTTCGGTCTCAGTGCGTTTCCAGCAGTCTGGCTCCTGCCTTCCCTTACATTCCCCCCGTCCCAAATTCAGGCTACGCCCCGTATGTGGAAATTAGCCTTTTGTGAAAGGATTTGCTGCGCTCTCCACACACAAAGCTCCAGCGTGCCCTCCCTGTCGCTCCGTGCTCTGAGCCTGCTGAAGTGGATACACGAGCCCATGAGCAAACAGCCTTTGCCAATGAACTTAAATATCAAGTCACAATTAGGAAGCTGCGGTTGACGGCGCATAAAACGGAGAAGTATGACAAGACTGACAAGACTGACAAGACTGACGGAGTGCCACAAAATGTCACCGGCCATTATCAACCGCTGTTGGGCCTGGGGCTTTCCCGGGGAGGGCTGCCAAGGAGGCAAGAGAGTGCGATGTCTGCGGCTCGGTGGCAAGTGGCCTCAGACAGCGTAAGAGCCCCAGAGCCGTCGTACATAGATCTCCGAAGGCTGGTGAAAAACAGCTTGTGAAAGCAAGTGAAGCAGCAGGGAGAGAACTCTGGAGTCAAACGTTGGAGCATCACCGAACCATATGCAACCCTACGAAGATAATGGCCCTAAATTACCTCTCACTCGCATTGGTTCATTAAGAACTTGATAGAGCTCTACTGGTGCCACTGGAAGGCTGCTCAGAGAGCTAAGTGGACTCTGGATCAGGCCCTAGGACTGGAAAATGTATTAGGTCATAAAGTATGCTATTACATATTTTATAAGGGAACAGCTATCAGCGTCTGCTCCACCCGGAGAACATACAAAAACCAGCTGGAAGAAGAACAGCTGTGCGCGTCCCAGCCTCTCTGGAGCCGCGGCCTCTTCCAGCTACTCCTCAGCTCGTGATGGAAAGACATTTCCATGGCTCCCTGTCTGTAGGAGGAATCTTAAAACACTGAGAAAACAATTATGTTCAGTGACATATGTGAGTAAAATAATTCTAGCATAAATAAGATACGCTTGACATTATTGTCAATTATTTGAGCGAACCTCTGGGTATGCAAACAACGAGAGATGTGTTTGCTTCTTACATCACCACTTTTCAGCCAAGATTTTGGCATTTGCTAGCCAGATTTAAAACTATTCTATGAGTACAGTCCAAGTCAGAGCATCCGTTGCTTATACTTAAGGTCTTCACAGACCAATGGGCAACAGGGATATATAGTGGGTGGGGGTACCGCTGGTGAGACTACGACTCATTCCCAAGGCAGAGATTTTTAGACCTGTACTAAATTACCTGCCTACTGGGCAAAATTCTTCACTCTCACTCACACAGCTGATTTTCATCACGTTCTATGCTAGATCCATGTGCAAGTCTGCCCACAATGGAAGTAGACTTCCAAGTGTGTGCTTCCAAGAGGGAAAAGGAGATATATTAGTCTGTAGATGGATGGATCCTGGTGCAATCTGGACAATTTTGCGTTTAATTTCTGTTCCATCCTGTTTGGGAGTTGGACCCAAATGGTGTTCTTTCATGACGATTTTCCTTCTCCTTTAGTCATATAAACTAGAATAAATGTTCCATTGAAGTGGCTGCTTGATCATTGAATCTAAGCATCCAACAATGGATAAAGAAATTGTTTACCTTTCTAGCATATAACCCTGGCTCCCTGGGAATAATGGATAGGTATTGAATTGTTATAAGGACTTGTACTTACTTTCTTAAAGATAAATGATAAAAAATATAGAATGCTGTAAAATATAATGTATCCGAGTGGAAAACTTGCCCAGAGTTTTCCATAACACACCAAATTAAATACAAGCTCTGTTTGGAAAAGACTTGCAATGTGCCTAAGGCTGTTTTTAGCATCGCTCACATGGAAACGTCACACCAGGCAAGTCTCCATTGTAACCCCCACACAACTGATATTGCTCCCCAGGAACGCAGTCTCATGGCCTGTGCTGGTGGAGTAATGGCTGTCAGTCTGCACGGATAACTGGGAGATTCCTGGGTTTTTACCTCTCTGGAATAATGCTAGCCCCAAGTTGCACATGGGACAAACTCTAATAATTCACTGTCGCTTTGACTATGGCAGAACTACGGAAGCCCGTACACAAGAGAGGACTTTTGGAGACTAGTGTTGCTAATGCCTGTGTATCACACACATCTGTCCTGAGGTTTTAGGTGAAATACTTCTCCATCCGATTTTATCCATAGCATAAGAAGTAAAACTAGAACAATTGCTCAATCATGGCTGAAAAGCCCGAAGGTGATAATATCTGCCAATTTAACGTGAAAGTTGCCATGACGTAGAGGAATTCCTGGGTGACGTAGTGCCGTGATGGCAGTTCCCCCTCCCGACACTTTACAGGCAAGCTGTTGCCACTGGAGAGGAAGGGCACAGAGAACACCAGTGTCGTTAAGTGTCTGGGCCACGAAGATCGAGCCTGTTGAAATTAGTTTTTAATAAATATGCTAACACAAAGGAAATTCCTGAACACTGGGTGACAGCTAGCGTGGTTCCAAGAGTCAAAAGTGGAGCTGAAGCGTGAGCCAGCTGGCCAGCACCAGAGCCTGGCAAGGCAATGGAAAGCTGATAAAAGCTTCAATTAATAAAGATAATTAATTAAAATAATAAGTTGAGAAATCTAATTAACACCAGTCATCATGGTTTTATGGAAAACAGGCCTCATCGTATAAATCTGATGTCATTCCTTGATGAGATTACAAGTTTGGTTGGTAAAGATAACTACATGGATGCAACAGGCTTGGAGTTTGGTGTGTCCCAGAAGGCAGCAGCACACAACGTGCTGGTTACAGAAGCATTCTGACACATCCGTGGGTGAGAGGTCGGTTGTAGCACGGTACGGTTGCGGGCCAACCGGTCAATGGTTGCAAAGCCTCAGCATTCCGACATGCAGGAACCACCACCATCAGAAAATAAGAGGTTAATCGTGGAGAGCAATGTGCATCATTTAGCAATTTTGGGCACTTACAAGACGCGTTTTAATCCAGCCAAATGCAAAGTGTCAGAGCTGTCACCGAGGAACGCAGGCCATACCTGCAGCAAGGAGGCCTACGTGGAAAGCACCGAGTTGGGACAGAGTTAAGCAAATGAGTATGAGCTCTCATTCTAGGAAAAGAAGAAAAAAAGCAAATAAGCAAATTTGACCTTTGGATACATTTAAAGAAGAGAATCAGGGGGTGGATTTTTACCTCAGCACACAGCACCAGCAACACTATCCTGTTTTAGCACTTGCATTTTTTAAGGCTGCTCAAAACTGGAGTAAAGAAAGAGTCTAAAATAATTCAGTAAAATGTTTTACGCATTATATATTTATGGAATTCAATCAGTTTCATTAACCAGCGGGACAATGGAAAGGTGACTTGGTTGCAGTGCGTTTGTACACACAAAAGAGGAAAACACTGGGTATCAAAGGACCCTTTCATCTAAAAGAGCAAAGCATAACAAGAAGCAAGGTCTGAAATGTGAAGCCACGCAATTTGAAGTGAGCAATTCAGAACACATTTTAATAGAGAAAGTTACAAATCGCTTGCAGAAAATACTGAGGGAATGGTGGGTTTGCAGTTCTCAGCAAATCAAAACTAGATGCTAGTTGCTTTTCTGGGAAAAAAAAATTAACCAAATATAAGTTTTCAGTCTAAATATAGGGGTAACTGGCCTCCATTAAACAAAATGTCAAAGTAAATGATCTATTGGTCCTTTCTGGCCTTAAGCCAAATGAATCTCTGAAAAAACAGAGACTACATTTTCTTTAAAAAAATGGCACTGGTTTTCAGCCAGTGGAAAACATGCTTTACATTTTTCACAGTTTTGACTGGTTTTCCCATTCTGCCTTGCATATTTCAAGATCAGTATAAATATTGATAAAACATATTTCCCACCAAAAAGGAGATTGTTCAGTCAATAATTTCCATTGGCATTCATGTATTTTTATATGTTTATGGCTGGCTTTACAAAGTGCTGGATTCCTCCCAGCATTTCCTGGTGAAAACCAGAATGCTTTGTCATTGAAAGGTCTGTACAATTTTGTTTCGTATTTTTGTTATTTCCTGTATTTAATATTTTGTGAGTATCAATGAAGTGAATGGACTTGACGTATGAAGTCATTGGTTATTCCTATCTTTGCAGCCAGAGTTACATCGGTGACATCTGCTAAAGTTTTTCATTTCTGTAGCACGTGACGGGATCATATTAACGTGGAGCGCTTTCTCACCGCAGCACCGTACGTGGTGTCACATTTTTTGCATACCTCCATTGCCATATGCTACATTAGCTTAACAGACAACTACGTGGATTTGTGCAAACTTTGGATCCAAAGTCCATGAAAGAAAATGGAGACATTTAATTTACCTAACAGGATGGGACCTCCAGGACCAGTTTTTCTGAGCATTGCTTACGGTACGTCCGAGTCCTTCCCATCGTTTTCCCACCGTGATGGGAAGGCGCTGCGTGGCTGGACCATCGCTCACACCCATGTCACAAAACCCAAAAGAAACAACGTCCTTTTGTCTCGCCGGCAAGGTCAAGGCTGTCTTTTTTTAGCGGTGAGGCCAAATACAAGTTGGTTTATCTCACTGGGGAATTCCACTTTGGGAAAACAAAGGACGAAGTGGTATTTCCTAATGAAAAGCATACGCTCTGCTGCGACCTACAGGCCGCAGCTGGTATGCGTCTGCCAAGAAAGGCCTTTTTTTTTTTTGGCAAGAGATTTTCCACTTGGTTTTCCTCTCAGTGCTCTGCCGATTGAAATGGAGTTATTCCTGAATGGTTCAATGTCAACGAAATGAGAATTAGGTGCACTCTGTTTCCAAAACTCTTCCCTAACAAATATGAGCGTGGTGCGCCCCATCCATCTCCCACCCACGCCAGGCATTTACAGCTACTCTCTTTGTCTTTCTAGCACTCTAGTCACAAAGGGAGAAGAAAACCAATCCTGCTCCATGCATTTGCTTAAGGTATATTTGTAACAAAGCACACGGCAGAGTCGCAGTCAGGGCCGCACGCTTCATACCAACCTTCCTCCAAATGAACTGAAGGAGTCAGGGGGCCAAATTACACCCGAGGCGTCAGTTTGGAGTAACCTTAGAATCACGGAATCACCTTGGGCACCTTCACTAGATTTTCCCCACCTGCCAACTTTGAGAAGATAATGTGTTCAATAGCCAAGTCTGTATTTCAGGCTCCTTTACTACAGACATGTGAAGAAGCGCTTAAAACGCTTGGAAACATCTCCTCCACCCACGGGGAGCTCACAGCCCCTTGGTTTTGCTGATGACAGTCAAAACTCATTCCACATTCCTGGTCGAAGCATCAGTCATAATTATGGAAAAACTCAAACCGGGCCCCCAAGGAGCAAGCCACGGGCTTTGCCCGGCTGCAGTGCTGCGACTCGCCATCTGTTCTTCGCTCCCCATCACCTTCCTGTTGGGGGATGGTTGCGACCATCAAATTACAAAGTGAAAAACAATGTGGCTGATTACAGCCCACAAATAATAAGTAAGCAAATCACCTAGAAGATGGCACACATAGGACATGGAAGCCATGCTTTTCCGGTCCTTCAAGGCTTGTTTGTCACTGGCATATCCTTTGTGCTTTTGAACACCTCCCTTTGTACGTGTGCTGTCAATGATTTGCTTGAATCATACACATTTCCAAATAACTCCATGACCCAGCACCTAATGGTAAGCTCAAAACCAGCAGCAGTTTGTAAATCATTCACAGATCAAGCAGAGAACAGAGCCTTGGAAAGTACTGTTTGAACAGCTATAATATACTTAACAATATTGCAACAAAATGTTGATACTTGGAAATCAATAGGGTCTGACAGACTAAGTATAACTCTGCGGCCACAAACGTGAGTTTAACTAACTTCAGAAATATTACCTAGGCTGGATGAAGAAGAAAATTGGCCTTTTCCTTTATTGAGGGAAGAAAACAACCATTTCCCGTGCTGTGGTCACGTAGAGATTTCACCTCCCTGCTGCTGCGCCGCTCTCCCGATAAGGAACTCTTTAATCTCCTTGACCCAGGGAACACCGACTCTGCCGACCCCCCGAAGGAAGCCACGACGTGCAACGTGCTTTTGCCTCAGACGTGTCCGGAGCCCCGCACGAAGCAGCATGACGGGACGGGCACCAGAGCTGCGGCGAGGCATGAGTCAGCCTCCCCCGGCCGTAAATCTACGCCATTGCAAAACTCCCTTCCATTTATTCCGTCTGATCCTCTCCCCTGATTAATTTTGCAATGGTGTAATTTCAAAAGCACAGTTACCCTCGCTGAAGGAGGTGCAGGCTCTCTCGGCGAGACTTGGAGTCAGCGTTGCCAACTCACATGATTTTTATCTCAGTCTTATGATTTTTGAGCGTTCCTCAGCTTTGGCTGCCAGAAGCGTGCGATGACATGAGAAACTCAGCTAGCTCCTCTCTTAATTTTTATTAATAGTCATTTTCTAGACTTTATGATTGTACCCTAAAGACCCAGAAATCAGAATGCAAAGGAAAAAGGGGCCAATTTAGCCATTTTAACTGTGATTTTTAAGATTACTGTGTAATTTATGAAAACCTGACTCAAGATATTTTTCTATTGCAGTTGGCAGCACCGTTTCCTTTTCATCCTCACTAAACTGCCCCTTAATATTATTTTAATTTAACCATCTAGGTTATTAAAGAAACGGGGCGTACAAGCTCCCTGTATCTGGAAGCAGAACAGCAAAACGAGTCATTTTTTTCAGGTGCGCGCAAAGGGCTTGTCGGTACAGGACGAGGAACGAGGCCATCGGGATGGTGGGGAGGAGAAGGGAAGGAGCTTGGTCCTAACTGGAAAGGCAGAGAGAGAAAGAGAAGGTGAATTTGCGCCTCCGCAGAGCCTCCGGCAGGCAGGGCAGCCTCTGCGGCTGCTTCCTCCAGGGCAAGACACGGGGGACTGGCGAGAAGCCCCCTCTCAGAAGACCTTCTGCAGGTCGGGTCCCCACGCGCACGGCTGAGTCTGCGTGTCCTCTGCTCTCCTCAGGGCTGCAGCTACAGCTAGCTCGGAGTCACGGAAATACCGTTCTTGGGGCAAAGAGGAGCCTGTATTTAACCAGCTTGGAACCCGGGGGGGCAAATTATACATATTCTTGCAGACACCCAGCTCCCACGCTGGGCTTCTCCTTTGCCTTTCCAGGGGCTGGGCACACTGGTGGGTGCATCCGCAGCATCGCCGCTCTTCCAAACACAAAGGCTTGCAAATAAACGGGGGGCTTTAATTCTCGGGCATTCAGAAAGGGTTTTGCTGAGGTCCATTGTGACTGGGGGCTGACGGGGCCAAAATCTCTGTGTCGTTAATGCAGCAGCCAAGCTCCCATAAAGGGGAGCTTTGTTAGGGACACCCGGTTTTGACCTTGAAGAGCCATATGACCATCAGAGCCGCTGTGTTTTTCAGGGGTAAGCAGGAAAGGCATAAATCGCCTTGTCCTCTCTAAGAAGAGCTGCTTTGACACCGGTTAGGCAATGGGGACTGTCGCTCCTAAAGGAGGTGCCCCTGCCCAAAAGCATCGCGACAGAATGTTGTGTGGGTGTCTGTTCCCTGGCCCAGCTGCGGCACCGTCACTAGCTGGTGGCCACAACGGGAGTCCTGTTATACTTGGCATCTCTCTGAAAGTGTTACCTGCTGAAAGCATTTAATTAACCGATAATTTTTAACCTTCAGAACGAACAAAACAAAACAAAAAGCAACTGTTTAGCTCTGATGACTTTGGATAAAACCTCAAAAACATAACCCGGGCATCCCCTGTAGGCACCAAAGGCAAGGGGAAAGGTTGCCAGACTTTGTATTTTGCTTTCGGATACTGTGGTCTTAAAGTCAACCTCCTACTTTGAGAGGACCTGACATCATTTTTTGCACAGGAGGAGGAATTAACGGCTTATCTGGGCATTATCTTTGGGAGAAAAATCATTTAGCAGATATTAGCTATCTCTGGATAGTAATGGGCCAGTGAAGAAAAATGTGTTTTGCTTAAGTGTTCATTACCATTGCAAGTTTCACTTGCTTTAAAACAACTTGCATATTAAGTAGCAATAATGTAAGCCTCATTAGGGGCTGCCCATATGTCTGGCAGTGAAAGGAGACGTAGCTCTGGTACTGTGAAAGAAATAAAGACTTGCAAGAGTAAGCTGTTCCCAGGCTCTTCCCGAGCGATCCCACCCTGCCAAGCTCCTCGCCCAGGCGGAGGCTCCCACTTCTGCCGCTGGGCTGACCTGCAGCCATTCCTCCCCTCCTTCGGGAATAACTGCTCGCGGATCTTCCCATCTGACAAGCGGTATCTTGCTCTGTAAGTGCAGAACGGGTTACTGGTATGTCCGTTACGAGATCGGACTAGCAGCGAAATAACGTGATATTCAAGGAAGATGAGTAAACGTGTCAAACCGCGGCGCGAAGGAAGCATTCATCCCGGCGCAAATGGGGAATGCTGCTCCGCTGCACCGAGCTTTGCCCCAGAGAGGAGGGGAGAGACCCGGCGGGCGAAAGCCTTATAGCTTCGTCATGTAGACAGTATTACTGGGAGAAGGGTTTTGACAAATTGGACATGTAAATACGCAAACCTGCATTTGTAAATTTGCAAATGTAAATTTGCACACAAAGATGTAGTTTTCTAAGTGTACTGAATCTTCTGGGAGTGTGGAGATTTGGCTCTTTCGGAGTGAAAAAAATCAAGATTTGGTGTTTTCGTAGCCAGACCCAAACCAATAATGGAAGAGCTTCACCGAAAACTGTAAGATGTGCTGTAGTTTTCATGCCCCTAAGAGATGAATATTGGTATTTCCTACAAACTATAATACAAAATAATTTCTTCCAAGCATGCATTTTTATTAACTTAGAGGGATAAAAATTCTGACCTTGAAACACAGTCGTACTAATAGTAATAAACTACAAAATACGTATGATCCAGTTTATCATTATGCCTCGGTTAGATGAGATTAGCTAATCACGCAGCTTATTTCCCAAACATCTATATGCTGCTATTGTTTGTTTGTTTGTTTGTAGTTCTGGCAGACAAGCCTCAAAAGGATGAAAAACATGATTAAGGATTTATTTACATTTTCTTTAAATATCAGCACCATCATATTATGAACGACGCTTTTAATCACCTACCCAATTCTGTGTTTATAATGTTGCCCATAAATTCTGAGCACCCGTTTTTTGGGGTTTTTTTGACAGAGTATTGCTGGTTTATGTGCAAATCTGCGGAGCCTGATTTAACCCTCATTAGAGTCAAGAATCAATGGCTCTTGCAGACATCTGGGCGTTCAACCAGGTCCCTTTGGTGTCTTTGCAATCACCGGCGATCACAAAGGAGCAACAGAGAACTTGCAGCTTTGTGGTCTGAAAGGTCCCTTCCAACCTGGGCAATTCGATGATTCTGTGATCTCCAAATCTCGAGCCGTGTTGAGTCTCCCGTTCCAGAGCCAGTCCGTGGCGAGGCCGAGGGGACCGCGCTCGCCCCTGCAAAGAGCAGCCCTCTCTGCTGGGTGGCCTTTTAGCAGCAGCTCCACAATCAGCGTACGGAGGAAGCGTCTTTATCCCTACGTTTCAGATAGGCAAACTAAGGATGATGCTGCACGGCACGCCTCAGCAGACCCATCACTTACCGCTGCTGAATGTGGGAATCCCGCTCCCTTCGCCATCGCTGCTCCTTCCTCCCCTCGGCCCCCGGCTCCAGCGTCCCCCTCGCCCAGCCTGTCCCCGGCAGACACCCACTGCGCCATTTCCACGCACTAATCCGGCAGAAAACTATTCCCCGTCTTCCCCCCGGCTAGCAAGTCTGCTGCAGTTCCCTTAGACCCACACTTTTGCACCTCCGAAGTCAACTGATGGCAGAGGACTCCCGTGATATCATCACAGTGTTATGTCAAATTATCAGCACCCAAAGCCTGATTTTACCCCCACTCACACAAACCGAGAGGGACCGCACCAACACATAAAAAAGCCAGAGGTGAAGGGAGACGGAAGGCTTGAAGATCCCCCGCGGGTACCGCGGAGCTGCCGCGCCGGGGGCTGCCCGCTCAGCACCTGGGATGCTGCCGGAGAGGGGAGGGGAAAGCAAAGGCTGAGAACAAAGCAGGTCATTCAGCAGCTGTTTCAATCCTATCTTTATTTTAACTGCAGCCCCCAAGAACGAAGAGCTGGAAAGACTTATGAGGTCATCCTAGTCAACCGCCTGCCAAAGCAGGAATACGCTCCGGAGTATTTTCTTGAGGGCTTTTATCCAGCTTATATTTAAATGATTCGAGTAATGGGGATTCCACGATCGACCAGACTTTGCTGTTTGGAAAAACACGCTGCCAGCCAGCTTACGTTTCCTTCTGCTCATTTTCATGCCATTCCTCCTTGCCGTGCCTCCTTCTACCAACCAGCGCAACTTCTCCTGCGCTTTTGGAGCAGCTTCCCTGTCCCTGCCGTGCTGCACTGGGGGCGGGACGGAGCGAGGGGAAAGGTCGCCTCATGTGAAATGCAGCTTTAAGCACAAATTTATCTCCAAGATCTTGGGAATATTTGCTCCTCGGCTGCTGGCATAAAACACAGCAGTCTTGGGAATGTCCAGAGAGGTTTAAAGCACCAACTGGTGATCTTAACGAGATCCCCCGCCCTGCTGGGTGTCTCCCGTGTCGCTATTGACAGATGAATTATACCCCTCCCTCCTGCTTTTATTTAAGCCATTCAGCCTTCCTTTAAGCATCCCTCCCTTCATGGCCCTCCCGCCCTAACTGCCACCCTTCCAGTCTGTCCAAGGGAGCCTTTGTTCCCCCGACCCACTCCAGAGAAACGAGGCCCTCGGCAAATTGCAGACCATCCTTTCAATTATATTTCTATAGTAATGCTGGCACATTAGTTCCACTTATCCTTGGTTAATAGTTCAGCTTATATTCAAACAGCCATTAACATAAAATCAACACAGCAATTTTGTATGAATTCTCATATCATTAATCCATTTAAAGTGGATACACAGTTCACACTCCAAATTCACTTAATTATTGACTTAATAACATTTAAAGAGGCCATGGTCTTCGGCTCCATTGGAATGCAATCTTGGGGGGTTTCCCCCCCTCTCTCTACTCTTACAGCTTTTCTGCAGAAGTTAATTTTGCAAGGTTTGGGTGATGCTTGGAGGTGCGTCACCTCTGTGAGAAACCCTCACCTAATTGCAGGTTCAGTCTCACCAGGAATAACCTTCCAGAGCCCGCTGGGGGAAGGAGGGGAAAAGTCCTTGATGGGCTATATAAACTGGACCCCGTTTGCCCAAACCTCTCTGCGGGAGACAGCCCCGAGCATCCCAGCCTGGAGCATCCCGGGGGCTCCTGTCGGCCTCCTCCGTTGCCGTGGGCTGCTGGAGGCCCTCACGTTGTCCTGCACTGGTGGCAGCCACCAGCCCTGCTGAGGAGGGGGAGATAATTACATCTTCCTCTGTATCTCATGTAATTAGCTCTCTAGCTCTGGCACGGACAGTGGATAGATCATGCTAATTTCTAAGCACTACACACAAAATTAATAGTTTCATCAAAATTGCCTATGGAGAAGCTTGTTTTCCTCCATAATGTGATTCAGTACTTCTTTTTTCTCACTCCTTCCCCATCCCTCTATTTCTCTCCTTGTCGTCATCCCTGGCAAATGGTGTTGTTTGCGCTTCAGTTGCTGTTACAGGGCAAAAGCAATCAGCAAGCAGCGGGTCTTGCATTTCACTTTGAAAAATGTCAGGTTAGGACTTGTCTGAGTCCTTGCATAATTTGTGCCGCTGTTGGAGGCCTTTCCCGGGGACTCGTCTTCCTCCAGTGGCATCGGTGGGATTTGGGAGCACGAAGGAAGATCTGGGGAGGATCAGAAAAGCATCTGAGAGCCGTGGGGAAACGTGTGCGTGGCTGACAGAGACCCTCGTCCCTTCCAGCCTCCCCGCCTGGTCTGGGCGCCCCCCCGAGCGCTGCCGGTGCTGGCAGAGGCGGGAGCTCAGCACCGCGCCGTGCCCCGGCTGCAGCCCGCCTCCTGTCGCGCGAGGAAGGGCTATCCGAGACCAGCCATAGGTAAGTCCATGCTGGATGTGCTGTTGGCAAAGTCCTCGAAAACTACTCGGAGCCATCCCTGTGACTGTAGTAGCCAACTTCATTACCTTAAAGCCACTTCTGTTTGCCCGGGCTACGTTAACCCACAGTACAGATGTATCCTAAGCACCACTTGTCCTCTCCGAGACAGCAGGGCAAGCCAGGCATCCCCGCTGGCTCCCGTCCATTCGGAGCACTGTATTGGCAGGAAGACTTCACTGTAACAGCCACCGGTGCAGACTAATTGCATTAGGCTTTCTGCTGGAGAGGGGTCACCGGAGCCTACGAGGCTACTCTGCTTTTCCCTGCCTTTCGGGGAGGCGAGCGCTTGGAGGATCCGATCTATGGAGAGGAGCCATATTTTGTTAATGCACTCTTGCCGCAGACATGAGCGAAAGCAGAGTCAGACGCGCAGTGCTGCAGGTTACGAGCAAATGCTTTCATTTGGATATCGCAGCAGAGAAAAGAGCAGAACATCCCAGGACAGACAATAACCGTAGCGTGCGGTTTCTTCTTTTCAATTGGGCCTTAGGCTGTTTCCCACATCTTCACCACACTTAACACCGTTCTCTCTTACTTTAGGCATGTGGGAATTCCCAGGTTGTGTTTGCCTGGAACTGCCTTTAAAAGAACGGGCCAGTACTTGAAAAAAATAGGTGCAACTTTGCACTCATTCTATTGCTTGCTTGTTTATTGCACTGAGAATGAATGTTGTTTCCTATTTGAGATTCGAGACTTACCTGCGCCAGTAAAAGCACTCCTTCTTTGTTTAATGTCTACTGATGCCTCTACTTATTTTATAAGGTGACACGGTAACCCTGCTTTTACTATAAAATGGGATAAAAACAATATTGAAAGCAGTCGTAAAACTGCCCCTGAAACTCTGACATTTCACAAATATTGGCAAACATCTCCACGTTCTTCTTAAACTTGCCACAGATTTTCTAAACGCTGTGTTTATAAACACAGTCCTCATAAACAACAGCTTCTCTGAGCAAGGTCCAGAGCCTGGTTTCGGGCAGGACGCAGACCAGCGCTCTCGCTGCAGGCCTTGACGCGTCTTTCGGGACCGCGGCCCCGCTTGCAGTCACCGGGGAGATGGAGCGGCCGAGCGCTCGCCCGTCCCTACCTCGCACGCAGCAGCCACCTCTAAGGTCTCTCCCAACCCAAACCGTTCTGTGATTCTATGATATTTCTACCCAGCATTTTTAGGAGGGGGGGGGGGCGGGCGGAAATCAGACTTTTTGGGTAGAGCACACAAGCAGGTTAGAGCGCAGAGCACAGCCACAATCTGCCCAAGGGATCAGCATCAGACAAACCCCCGCGGGGACTCGGGCAGTGCATCCCCGGAGCTGCCGGCACCGAGGTGCGCTGTGTGCGGGCAGCCCTGCCAGCGGGGACGGTCGCCCTGCTGCTGCTCATCCTCAAACACCCGACCTGGGACGTGTCTGGACAAACAGGGCTGCCGAGCTCCAGCCTGGAGCCAGAAGGGACGCAGCAGTGGGAGTGGAAAATTACCTCTCTCCCACGTGTATCCATTCACTCCGACCGCCCCATTCCTCTCCACGCTGTACGTGAGTTAATATAAACTAAGTTGGAGAGCTGCCCTGCTTTTGGGAATCACGTCATGCTTCCTGTTGGGCCCCTCGCCATCCTCATAAATATGTACTAAAATGATGGTCGTTGTTCCCAGAATAGATCACGTCGTAATCAAATCTGGAACAATCTGGTTAAATATTCTCTCCATTTTACTAGGATTTGCTATTTGCTGTGGAAAAACACCATGAGAGGGGGCAGCTTAAAGTTGAGAGACCCCAAGCGTAAGACACCTGCCCCTTTTCAAGATGACACTTAGGGGAAAGAAAGGAATCGAGTCAGTGCTGGGCTCCTCCGGGGCGTCTGCCAGCCATACCCAGCTGGTGGGACATGCCCAGGGACACCCCAACTGCACCCCGCTCCTGTACGCAGCTTCCCCGGTCCAAGGTGCTGCCTGAGAGAAGCACCGAGATGCTCAGAAATACCGGTCTGGGAAATGAAGGTAATTCCCAGCAAAGCCTGCCATCCCATCGACTTCGGTGGGATGAGATTCGGAGTCTAGTTGTAGGCTTGGAGACCACACGAAGGGTCAGCGGTGCACCGCGGTCGGTCAGAGAACACGCACCAAGGACTGTCCCTGTCGGTGGAGGGTATGCAGAGACGTTCACACACCCCCGGGCTGCGCTTGCACGCGGCAGGTACTACAAGGAGGACGCTACAGCACAATGTGCTTTGTCTTTCTTGCAGAAACAGAACAAAGAGGAGGAATACTTCGTTTCATTTCCATGTTTGCATGAAAACAACATAATCCTGATTACTGTATGTGCTTCTTGAAAGGTAGAAGGACACATCTTTTTTCAACACAGACGAAAGAGGAAAATGAGAGAACGTGTTCATACCCATCAACAAGACAGATTAGGATTTTATCCAGTGCATGTTTTAGACACATGAGCCTTTCTTAATGCCTTGGATTTTCCCTCTCCCCACTTTTTACAGTTAAGATAAAGATGCCCACCCAACTATTGAGACTTTTTCTACCTGTGCTGAACCATGACCGCCCCCCAGAAAAACCACCCAAACGCCCATGTCTAGCCTTGCTTCCCAGAACCGAGATTTCACCCTGCTTTTATAGAATTACTTCTCTTGTAATTCAACTCTACCTGAAATCTTTAGATCCTCTCAGGATTTTCATCTAGAGCTCTATGATCTACATAGTCCTGGTCATTTCTGCATAGATAAACGAGCTGCAGAAAGACTGAACTACTTCAATATAAGAAAGTCTGTGTTAATGAAAAGACTTAAAGTGATACCCACCAAATCCTCAATAGTGCTCAGACCACTCAAATTTTATCTGTAAGACCATTTCATTGCAGCCCTGGGTCACAAGTGGACACCTTGTTTCATGGAGGATACGTTCAGGTGAATTTCTGCTCCACGTCAACACAAAACATCAACATTTCAAAATTCCTTGCAACAGAAATTTTGGAGGAAATAGTTGCTTTGGATTTATCAAAACATTTGGCTTCTGCATGAATTACTTATTTTCATTTTCGACAGTTTCTATGGCGGAAGGAAAAATATAATTTTAAATTCTCCAAGGGGTAATTGAAGTTTCTTGTTTTACTACTGCAGACATGGACCATTTTGACGCTGCTGTCGTTTTCTTGTCTATTTCCCCTTCTCTCCCCGCACCAAGAAACCAACTTGACTAAACACCATGATTTCACAAATAGTTTTGATTCTGATGGAATTCGGTCCCTGATGGAAAGATACTCAGTGAGCATCCCTATGAGCAGCTCTGGCGTGTTGTCGGAGGTACCGCTCAATGGAACGGCCGCAGCTGAACAGGCAGGTTCTGCTCTGCCTTGTGGCTGCAGATGCGTGTGCTGCCCAAGCGCGGGGTGCTGCCGGACCACTGCCTCTCTCCCCCATCTGTTTTTTTTTTCCCTTCCATCTCCATCAACACATCTTTCCTGCGTTTTCCATATCAGAGGTGGACGTAAGGCCTGAGTCGGTCGAGCTGCGGCTCAGCAGGATCCTAGAAGTGCTGGGCTTCTCAGGTGGAGAACGAGAAGTATCTGCTGTAACACGAAGCCGACATAGTTTAAATTGACTGTTTGGAGAGGAGCAGAAGAAAGCTCTTTAGGAAGAAAGGCCCGTCAAAATTGTTACCTCCGCCCTGCAGCGGGGTTTCACAGAACTCACGAGCCGCCTTGGGGATTTTAATTGCTGCTGTGCATCAAGTCCGCGTTGCTGCCCATGTGGTGTTTTGCTGTAGGCTGCCACATATTTTGCTATTGTCTCTTCCTTCCCCCAAAGCCATTGAAAATTCCTCTGCCTCATGTTTTATTTACAAGTTTTTGTGGTTTGTTGTTTTATCAGTTTGGGTGGGTGGAGGAAACTTTGTTTTATGGATTATATTTTTTTGCAGAAAGGGGGAGAATAGCTTCTCTCACAATCTCACAGTGATGGTCTGCAACTTGTCAGGCACGATGCTGCGTTATGGAAGACAGGAGCCAGGTTCCTGTGGTTTGGGTGCTCAACCTCAGCAAACTTTCCTCCGAGCAGGCTGCGAGACCGAGTGCTCAACTCTCAACACCAGAGAGAAAAAGCCAGGGCCGCAGTTCTGGCCGCGCCGTGCTCTGCGGCTGACAGCTTGATTTCCACAGTGGCTTCTGCTGGACGCACCGGCTGAGGGTAAAGCTCCGCCGGTGCCACCCAGCAGTCAAAGGCGGGAGGCAGATTCCTACCCTCAGAGTATCAGGACCCAAGGAAACAGCAAACGCAAAAAGACAACACCTACATAAAAAACAAAAATTGTATGTGAAGAGCTCAGAAAATAAGGTAGCGTGCAGCACTGCTGCTTTCTCCGTGGGCAAGGTGGAGGCTGTACAACAATTAGCTCCTTTCCTGGTCCAGTTCGTTTTGGCAGAGACCAGAGCGTCACCTCAGCACGTGGCACATGGGGGGACAAGTGGTACCAGCCCATCTCAGAGCGATTCTTTGGGGACCCACGCGTTGAACAGTCCTTCCCAGCCAACGCGCAGGAAAAAGCAGCTGCTTTTTCCACATAGAATCATAGAATCTTCATGGTTGGAAAGGACCTTTGAGATCATCGTGTCCACCATACATTTGTGGGCTGGGAACAAACAACGCTCAGGAGCAGAAACATTTGCCCCTTGGAGGCGACAAGGGGAAGAGGCCTGCGGGGAGCACTGCTGGTGCAGGTTTGCTCCAGCTGAGAAGCCACCCGTATTTTTTCAGCTGCATCCAGTACAATTTCGTATTTGCATTTAAATCAGCACCCTTGGAACAGGGTGGTGCCCAGGTTTGAAAGCCAAGAGTCATTTGAAAACGTCTTTCTCTGTGACCCAAACTTTTCTTATTTGATACTGCCAGAAAGATGGGAAATGCTTTCACGGGGCGTTGAGGAGAGGAGGGAGCCGCTCACCGTGAGGCATCCTTGGAGCCGGCAGCAGCCCCGCGCCGCCCAGCCCTCGCACCAGCAGAACCTCCCAGCGCGGGACTGGTCTGCGTTGGGAAGGATGAGCTGGTACGACTCGGCCACACACACCCCTAAGGGAAATACAGCTCACGCCCATAAAAGAGTTCATTTGTCAGGATAGCTTCAGTTGGTTCTCGGAGCAAACAAGCCGTTACAGCAAAGGATGTTGTTGCTGTATAAATAAATGTGTCTCCATTAAGGCTTTTCTCCAAAATTAAAAAAACGTGGAGTTTTTTGTGTTTCTCTGGAGAAGTAAAGCGAGGGTCAGCATTTGAGAAAACCTTTTTTTTTTTTTTAGAAGGAAACCTATATAATCCTGATCATTTTTCACTTCATTGAAAGAAGTCGTGGGTGGATACTGTTATGAAACAGTTTTAAAGAGCGGTCGCAAAAAGGTGGTAGAAACTGGCTATTTAGAATTAGAGAGGAAAACTCCTGTTTAAGTACGGTACAATTTTACCCAAGCAACTAAGAAAGATGGGTGATAAATATTAACTCCTACTACTATTATTTTATTATTTACAATGCTTATTACAAATACAGGACACAGATTTGAAATAGGAAATCTAGCCAATTTTTTAATTACCAGTGATAAAACGCTTTAAAGTCTGCATTAGTTGCAACCAATACAGGGCCTTTGATTCCACCAATCAATGTTAATTGATAAAATGAACGCACTTATCTCTGGATTTTGTTGCCAGCGTATTCTGCCACTTGCTATTACAACCCATTTGGGGAGATACCTGATGACCGTACCTGAGCACCTTTCCTTTCTGATTAATTCTCTGCTCTGAGCGCACGCGGAGGGCGCGTGTCCCATTTCCCACGAAGGGATGGCCCCAACAGCTGCCCCCAGCCCGGCTCTGCCACCATGGGGGCTCCAGCGTGGTGACACCTCTGCAGCGCGGCGCATCCCACCCCATCCCACCAAGAGCAAATGCCTTTCCTACCCCAGTCTCCGCCTCGGTCAAGCGTTGCACTGCATACAAGGCCCCTTCGGTTCATCTCCTCCTCTCCATTAAAGGCTCTTTGGGCATTTTTTGACAAGGTCTCAATATATGGCTGCTTAATAGAGAGTTTTGTATGTGTTTCCATATTCTGATTAAGTCTAGTTAATATTAACGTGCTTTTCCTCTGAAACTTGCTCTGGGTTTCAGGGTGCAATTCTCATTCTCTAGAGAATCTGCAGAGTGCCTAAATGAAGGGGAGGGTGGTGGAGAAACCTCCAAGAATTTGGATAATGCGAAAATCGCAACTGCATTACTCAAGTTAGAGACAAAAGAATTTATTCACCTAGAAGGGAAATATTCCCTGATACAGCAGACAGTGGAACACCTAAATTATATTTTGCATAACATTAACCATGAAAGTATAGGTTACTCAAGCAGTCACGTAATGAGCAGTGTATTACAACCAAGTTCCTAGAGGAATATGGGCCTGGATTTGGCTTATTTGTCCCTCGAGACTTCAGTCAGGGCTCATCACGCGAACTCAGGATGCGATCTGACCCATATTACACACAGCACCAATGGGATTTCTGAAGGCAAGGGAAATGTGTTACACAATCCCTAGAATCTACATTCACGAGAGCAAGCGAGGTAGATAATACACAGAGACCAGCAATGCAGATAATGAAGAGGAAAAGGCAGATAAGTTCAGCGAGGGAGAAAAACAGACAATCTCTCTTGCTCTGTCACTGTTTTGAAGGAGCGTTCCAAGAAAAGAAAACCCTCCTGCCGGGTTTTGGGTTACCCTAACGACTGGGGATGTCGTCAATACAGTGATTTGGTAAGGCTGAAGAACAATAAATCCACAAAAGGTCTTTTTGGCCTCACCACAAAGCAGAAATTCAAGAAATGCTCACCCACGTACGACACAAGCCTCGCAGCCTGCTAAGGTCAGCAATTTTTGCGAATGATTGCCACGCATGTTAACACGGCATGAAGGCTATCTCAGAGCAAGCCACCAAACTTCCCCAGCCTCCGAGGGGAGAATTACAACCTGCAGACGATGCCTTTGTTACGGCCCGCAGTCTCCGACAGAAAGTACATCTGGAGCCAACAACTGGGATTTGCTTTTACTACCAGAAACATAATTCCTCTATAACACAGTATAAATCAATGTCTATTTTCTTTTTCAAACTGACGCCTGCTAAGGTTTGTCTCCCAGAAAATGGCACTTCCAAGTTCTGCTGCACTTAAGTTTTATCTTTATATAGAGAGATCTTTATCTTATCTACTGCATGAGTCAAGTAGGGGAGGAGGCTTCCTTATCTTTCTTAGCCAACAGGGAAGAGCTTAATGAAAAAAATCCTATTGTTCTTCTGTAACAATCTGCTTGCAGCTCCCAGCGAGGGACAGAGATAGAGACACCCGACGGAGATACACTGATACCCATCACAGGGCTACAAACGTTTCTTAGATCTGTATCACACACCCGAGTTACTCTAAAGAGCCCAGACAGCATTTCACTATGGTTTTCCTCCATCCTTGGGGCCTCTGAGCACGCAGGTATTACTATGCTGTAATCTTTAGCTGGAAAGTTTCTTCGCTAATTTTGAGGATTGTTCAGCACGACGAAGTCCACCATGTTTACACGTGAGAGGTGACTGCGATTCAGACAGCAGCCCCCGCGCTGCCCTGGCTGTTTCTCGGGAACTCCTTGTGCAGCCAGCTGTCATTCCAGAACATCCTCTCCACGGCAAGACCTTTACGTGGGGCATTCGTCCAATTCGGAAGTTAATATCTCTGCTGCCACAGTTTCAGGAGAACTTGGAGACAATTTAATCTTTCCAAAGAAACGCATCGATACATTTAACACCTAAAGAACCACCACTGAAAGACTATTCCTGATGAAGCGCTAGGAAGCATTTTGACTTTGCTAATGTATTCCTGCAAGGGAAGGCAAGTAAGCTACCCCGGCATATCTTAGCTTTTTAAAAGTTTCACACATGGATTCATGCAGATGTAAGTTTTTTCTTACGCTTTCCGAATTAGGGACACCGGAGAATCAGTTCATCAGGTGTTCCGAGGGCCACAGCACATGCTGGCTTTGTTTTCCTTTATCAAAATGTAATTAAAATACCGATTCCATCTTCTTCTTGCATCAAGTTTGTGAAAAGGAGCCATTTTCTTGCAATAAATTCCTAAAGATTTCATGACACGAGCAGCAGAGCATAGAAGCGCATAATAAGTCAGTCCAAATTCTAGCTGTGTCTAAAGGGTTTACAGAAAGCTCTCTATCTGTTTCACACTCTCAAAATCTGAATTATAATTAATTTCAGGAATCAACCAACCTACCCTTACTTTAAAAATGTCAAGCTGAGGAGTGCATTATGTGAGATTACAATTACAATTAATCAGAAGTGCAGGCGCGCACACACACATCTTCCTACTTAAATTCTTCGGGCAAAAAAAATATTACAGCAGCTCTGACAGATACTAAGTGATCTTTTCAAATAATACTCGCTGGTGATAAATGTTACAGTTTTGCAGCCTCGTGCCAATACCGAGCTTTTCGGCAGCAAACAGACATCATTTGACAACTCCTGCATTAACACTAACGACGCGCTGATGGCCATGACAGTTTTCCTTCCCGCTCGCTATCCCATCTGGAAAGAACTCCAGGGATGGAAGACCCCAGCATGCCAGATTATATTAAAAAAAATCATCAGCATTCATGAAGCGTTAATGAAACATTAAACATAACTCTTTCTTAGGACAGTGTTGTTATTTACTCATTTTCTTGCACAGATTAAATGAGTTATTCACAAGTGCGGCTGTCTGTAGGCCCGATGGTGCTCGCTGGTCTTTTATCTCCCTGATGAAAAGCAAGGGGGCTTTCTCTGCCCGGGTCTAATACTCATTAAAATCTGTGGCTCCTGCCCAGGCCACCCAAACGCCCTCACAAAACGCAGCTTCGCATCTAAAACAGAGCACTGATATCGAGCGGTTAGAGTTGGAAGGGACCTGGGGGACCACCGAGCTCCAAGCCCCCGGGCAGGGACGACAGGCCCTCAAGCGCTCGAGGAGGGCACGCAAGGTTCGGGGCCGCGTGGGCACCCGACCCCTCCCTGGGCAGGGTCCTCCCGTGCCCTGCCTGGTCCCCGTCTCTGCCCTTCAGCCCCGTGCGCGGGGAGGAGGAGGAGATCCAGGCCACCAAGCCCACCCGTAGTTAAAGCAAACCAGAACAGGAGCGTTCGTGAGGTCTCCCTGCCCTCCTCTGCCGCAATGCCCGGCCTTCCCTCTCCTCCTGCCCCAAATCACCTCCCCACGTGGTGATCGCACCAAGGAGAGGCGTCTCCATTCCCCTGCCTCACTTCCCGAGGTGCTAATGAAAAGGCTGGACATATTCTCTACAAGGCAAAAGTCCCAGAAATATCATTTTGCTTCACTGTCACCTGCAAGGGGTGAGGAATAAAAATAACTGCTCCCTGATATAATATGGACTTCAAATAAAAGCACCTCCTCTTCCATTTATCTACCCACCCAGCTATTTTTGTCCAGTTCTCGGGGAGAATTGTTACAGTCTGTTGTGCCTAAAATATTTTGCTTCTTTAATCACTGCACAGGGCTTCTACCTGCAGAAAATGAGCTGAGCTGACAAGAGAAATTTATTACAGCCACCAGCCAGAGATCAGATTCTTCTCTCATCAATTATTTGGGCCACTATTGTTTCTAGCAGTTTCTCCTCTTAATAAAACTGATCACAGCTGAATGTTTGGCTGCTTCTGTAGGAAATGCCAAGACTTGTTATTTCATTATACAAGTATTCTCCTTACTTGTATATTCTCTAGAAGGGTTTTATATATAAGTGATGAGCTTTGTCTGGTTGACAAAGTATGACTAAAGTACAGGCTGAAGAGCTGGAAGATAAATTCGTCCTAGCAGCGCTGCTGCTGATTTTTTATGCAACAATTAATTAAAAGCACCTTTCTTTTGCTCTCCTTCCAGAAGCAGAGCTGGCAATTTGGGTTTTGGGGAGAAGAGTAAAGCAGAAAAAGTCTGGGCAAAGCCCATTGCCTAGTCCAGCACCGAGAGGAGGCGGCCGCGACTCCTGTACAGCCCTCCAGGCACCGGCTGACGGCACAGGACAGTCCTGGCCCTGAGAAAGCTCTTCCCTGCGCTGGGAACCAAAGGCAGGGATCAAGCGATATGGACTTGGAGCCTACATTACTTTCTGCTTCTGTTGTAGGGCACAGTTAGGGTGCCTTCTGCCAAAAAAAAAAATTCCCTTTGCAATTCCCACCCCGCCTCTGGAGCAGCTCCAAGGGCCCGTGGGCAGGCAAGCGGCGTCAGCCATAGCAGAGGTGAGGTGCAAAACAGGAGAGATGAGGGGGATACTGGTCTGGCCGGGAAGATGCAAAGCACTGCCCCAGGAAGGACTGGAGAGGAAACCTGGGGCAGCTTCTCTCAACTCCGGAGGGACAGAAAACCACGCGAGGAGCGACAGCTCTGCGGTGACGTGACCCCTGGGAGCTGGGGGCAAATGCATCCCCAGCCCCTGCACATCACACATGGAGGGACTTTATCATCTCAAGGACCAGCCAACTCGTTTCCAAGTCCTGACTGTTGCTGGAGAGTGAAGCTGGATCTGTCTCTGGAAACACAGATGATTTGCTTGGAGGAGCCACACTGACAGCTCCACAGACACAGGAGATGGCGGCGGGGAGATGAGCAAGGTCTCCCCGCCACTGAACCTGGCACCAGCAGAAAGGCAGCAGCGAGGGAGCTGCCGGGAACAGCCCTATTTCCATATGTTTCTTTTTGAGCGTGGCATCACCTCAGGAGGGATTAGTGAGAGAAGTCAGGGCTCTTCCCCAGGCTAACAGGAGCTCGGCATTTCATCAAAGAGATGCTGGCAGCTTTGGGGACTCTCGGCATGCAGGTCCAAAGCAACGCGCCGCA
Organism: Rissa tridactyla; assembly: GCF_028500815.1. Classification (NCBI taxonomy): domain Eukaryota; kingdom Metazoa; phylum Chordata; class Aves; order Charadriiformes; family Laridae; genus Rissa; species Rissa tridactyla. Next base: position 1,476,246 of record NC_071473.1, read on the forward strand.
GGAAAGACACTGGCTTGTCCTTGAATAAAGGGCTTTAGCATATTGCGTGCTGCGCACACAGGCGGGATGCGCCCGTTGGAGGAGTGGAAACCACGCTCTCACCTTGCCAGATGAGAAGAGAAACGGATGAACTGAGAGCCCATAAAAGCACTGCAATACAGAGCGTGTTCCTAAGGGTTACAAGCCTTTGCTTTGGCAGAGGCGCCATGAGAAATCCTTGCCGGGGTGGGCGCAAAGCGGGCTAAAGCAGCACAGCAGTAGCAGCCTGGTTGTATCTCAAGGACTTTCCTCATTCAGCCAAAAAGCATCTTTTACAGCAGTTTTCCTCACAGCATTAACAAGCCCAGCGCAAACCTAGCTTTGTGTATTCACCCCGGGGACCAGTTCAGCCGCCTTAACCAGAGATCACTTCATCAGTCTCTAAAAAAAATAAACAAAAACCACAACGCAACAATGTTTCCATACTCCACCTTTTTCCAGCTCTTTCCACTGTTTCTACATTTACTCAAAGGCAATTGAGAAATAACTGTCAAAAAAGCAGGTGCTATACAACTTCTTTTGCCCTGTGCTTGCGCATCGCCGCAGCCGGGGGAAGGCCGTCTGCTGCCAGAGCCGGAGCCGGGCAGGGGCTGGGGGCAGGGGCTGGGACACCAGCGGAGGATCCGGCACTAACCCATTGGGGCACCCGGGTGCTGCATTGCTCTGCCAGGGCACGCGAGCTCGCAGAAAAAACGGGACTCAAAAGCTAGGAGATTTAACGTCTCTACCACTTAGTGAACTCAGATTTTATTCCCATGAGAATCCTTTCGTGTCCCACTCATGTTTCTGAAGACACTTCCCCGCTGGAAGTGAAGCTCCTTTAATAACAGCGTAGATGCAACTACTCTGATAGTAAACACCATGAAGTGATTTAGCAAAATCACCCACGTCCCTAGTGGTGTAGCACAAGGTTGTCTTAATCCAGGCTTCACGTATTATAGCACTCCACACAATTATGAAAATACCTTATTTTAGACTTGTTTGTAGAACCGGATTTCACAGTTGCCTTGTGACATGAAGTGGAGAGAGATGGTGGTGTCACGTGCGTGTCCAATTCCTGACAAAGCCATTTGAGATCTGTTTTTGAAAATACCTCATTCTGCAGCCCCACTGCGGGATTTCACTGAAGTCAGTGAAAAGTCTGACTTGAAGAAACTGTCATTCACTTCATCACCTGAATTTTCCTCCCAGGTTTCTCAATCATAAAGCTCTTATTCCCTCATTTTCAGCTATGGTTCATCGGATTAGTTGTTTCAGAGGTCAGACCCCAGGACACCTCACAGCTCCAGGTTTCTTTTCATTCTTCCGTTTCTAACCAACTAGAGAAGTAGAGGCAAAACTCGGATCTCATTCCCCCAGGACACAGAAGGTGGGTCTCCCCTTGGAGCAGGCTCACCTCGCCTGGCTGAGCACCTGCACGCACACAAGCGGTGTGAAGAGCGGGCAAACTAAGCTAGAGAAAAGGCTCGTACACATCCTCCGCCGGCGCTGGAGATACAGCCACCGAGCCGCGTTTGCCCTGACTCAGAAGATGAGCTCCAAAACCCCTGAAGTGAATGAGGCCCCACCATTCACAAGGAGACTTCTGGATCGCCCCTGTTATCTCACCCAAGTCACTTCACCTCCCTTTCATTCACTTCTCTCTTTGGAAAGTGAGAACAAAAGTATACTTCTGCTTGACCAAAGTACCTTTGAGACCCCCCAGTTTACCTCTGAAGTGTCCCAGCGGACATTGCCAGTTGGGGTTATCGCAGTTAAATCGGTCTAGGACCAGCGTTGGCAAAGCACGGCAGAAGACCTCAACCTTGGAGGTTTAATTAGAACTTCCAGGTTCTAGTGGGAACAGGGAGCTTCATCTAGAATATGAAAAAATTGTCTTGAATCTACTATATAAATTGATTTAAGAGATAGATGAAAAATTAAATGGAATAATTACAAAGGTTAACAAACTCAAGGGAGTCATTAGACAAACTGTGAAAAGATCATCAGTTTTTAAAAAAGAGCAGAATCACAGATAATGGAATTCAACCGTTTCAACTCGGTTTTCCTCGTTTTCCTCAGCTGAGAAAACAGCGTAAGCCCATGTCAAACAAAAGTGTTAAACGGTAATTTCTACAACGTTTATCTTTGAGCATTAGGTTTAAATGAGGCTTTATAAGGTAAAGGCTGGTGACTATTTAACCTGCTGTAGTGGGAAAGTATTTAAGATATTAAATATGATCTAAACTTTTTGCTATAACCCATAATTTCCTAATCCCTTAGCTCTTTGGGAGGATTTAAAATAAATTATATGAGCTTTAGTAAACAAATAAATAGACCGTATAGGAAAGTGAAAGGGAAGCAGCCTACCTGAGAAGGAAACGTACGTATTGCATGAGAGGTTTCAGGGCGAGTTCTCAAAGCACCTTGATGAATTAAGAGCCTAATTCTCATTTATGGGAACACTTAGCAGCTCTGATAAAGGAAAGATTTTCTCCAGGAAAATTTTTAACTAAAATTACACGACAGAAGTACTTATTTTATGATTTTTATGACAACAAAAATACATGGTGCAAAAAGGCTCCTGGAGCTCCTGATAGCTTTCATTTCATGTCTCAGCACAGCAGTGAAACAGGAGAATGAAGGGAAGATTATATTGCCAGGTTCCTCATTACGAACGGTGAGGGAAATAGTTGCCTTAATGCATTTGATTTCACCTTAATAATCGCAGTCACCCAGTTCCCTTCTAAACATGCCAAATTCTGTATCACGCAGATATCTTCGTGCCGCCCGTGAACTGCTGGGTCCTGACCGGTGACAAGTGGTGACAACTGGACGGAGCCTCTGGGCGGGGGGGGTAACCGGAGCCAGCCCCACGCCGGGGGTGTCACCTGTCGGGACGGAGCGTCACCAGCGCCGCGGGGAGACAGGGACGCATCGCGCAGCCTCCCGAGGTCCTTCGGGATAACAGGGAGCACAGGCACATGGATGAACATGCAAGAACTGCCCTCCCAATCCCTGATCTTCCCCAGGCTCTCCTGAGGGATATTCTGGAAAAAGGTTCTTTTTAATATATTAATAATACTGGTAGAGCTGGTTGCGGAAAACTCTGCACCTAAAGCATGCCCAGACACTGAGACAGGGCTGTCAAGCGTGCCAAGCTGTTAAAAAACTGATCTTTAATAGAAAAATAAAAATCAGCCACTGGAATGTAAGTGAAAGGATCCCAAGCCCGAAATGGGCTGTGTCATGGATTTGATCCGAAGCAGCGCAGAGGACTTCACCAGCCACCTCCCTTCTCCTTCTCCTCTTCTGTTTCATACCCCTCTCAAGCTTTCGGGTCTCTCCTGAAGGGCTGCACAGCCAAGGCCTGCAGAAATCACAGCGTGGCTCGTGAAACGCACCAGCCTTTTGTCTGCCGCCCAACAGACCCGACCCTCGGCACCAGGACTGAGCCACACGCACGGAGCAGGGACAGCCGTCACCGCCCGGGAAAGCACAGACCCGCCAGCAACAGCCCTGTCTGACCACAGCTTTCTCTCCTCTGTCGCTCACTGCTGAGTAAAAGAAATCAGCAGTTTGAGAATTAAGTATTTCTTTAATATAAAACCCCATCTCGATGAAGTCACACGCACAGGCTGCTGTACTGGGACCGGGCACTCTGACACCCTGGGATGAGATACGGAAGGCAGAGACGCAGAATTTCTACCACCCACCAGCCTTTCTTGTTGCCCCAAACCCTGGGAGCATGGTCCCCGCTCCCTCCTTAGTCCCTCGCAGGTGGTTGTCTGGAGCAAGATCCCAGAGGGATGGAAATGAGGGAAGTGTGAAAATTCACAAGAAATAGGCAGTAAGGGAGCCTCACGGGGAGCACCAGTAGCTCAGCGCTGCCCTGAGACCGCCGTAAGAGGATGCTGCAGATGGGAAGGGAATAGTCTATTCTTCCTGTGCGTGGTAGGTTAGACAAGAAACAATGAGATAAAATTACAGCTAGGGAAATTCAATTCGGACATCAGGAAATACTTTCTAATGGTAAAGACTGTTATGCCCCAGGAACAGATAGCTCAGGGAGACTGGGGAATATATGGTGCTGGTGGTTTAAAGAGACAGATGAACTAAATGACCTCCTGAGGTCCCTTCCAAGCCCATTTTCTTTAATTTAGGTTAAATCATTTCAAATTTCTCCATAGACTCTTGCACCTGTACGACCTCTAACTTTCCAGACTTAGTGGATGTGCCTACTTCTGAACTAACAGTGCCTTTGGGTTTTTTAAGAACAGTATATAAACGAAAAATAATAATTATAGTATTTTATGATACAGTTTTACCACAATTATACACAGACTACAGCTCCATTTAATCCAAGAATGTCATTAGGCATCTGGCTATGCGGCCTTCAATCAGCCATTTCAAATACCATCCTTCAGCTGCTCCCAAAGAGCATTCAGAGGTTGGGAGGCATCGGCCTGTACTGAACTGCCTCCAGCACTTCAGCGGTACCTGGAAGGGCTCCGTTTGCCATTACTCCGGGTGAGCACTTTCTGATAGCCTGCACTGTAAAAATTCTGGGAGAGAAGCACTTTCAGAGGGGCGATTTATTTAGCGTCCCCACTTATTTTGATCAAAACCACAACTTGAAGAGTGGGTCTGAAGAGGCAATAAATGAACCCTCCTGCATGCAAGAGCCAAAGCAAGACTCCGGTGATCACCACGACTCTCATCTCGCCACCCATCGCACACGCTGGCATCGGCCCAGCAAAGCACTTAAGTGCATGCTTAATTTTAAGCATGCAGGTAGTGCCATTTAGGCTAATGGAATCACTTAAGTGCTTTGTTGGATCAGGGCCAGCCCCCTCAGCATCTTGCAGTGTCAAGTACGCAGAGCGAGGGCTTCAACTAATTGCATCAGACTTTAATTGACAAAAATCAAAGTACTGCAGCATTCAGCCTGAGCCCCTCTCCAAGGCAGCTATTACTACGTGGACTATTTTTATTGTCCACAGCGAGCAGGACAGGGTCTGTCTGTGCTGTCCCAGCGCCTGAAGCGTCCTCTTGGATGTTATCGACCAGGCCTCGTCTCTGGTATAAGCCCTTTCTCAGAAACTCTCGTCTAAGTTTCCCATCCAACATGCTCTCATCAAAACAACTGATTGCTACCCACCCCAGATGATTACGCTAGCCTCTCACATAATTAAGTTGTCTTTCATAGTCAGTATGATCTATCATTTGCTGTTATCTCCTCTAGACCTACACTCAGGCTTGGGCTGTGGACTCTTTTAGAAAGTGTTTCTACTTGTGCTTTGAAACTCTTCACGCATCTGTGAGACTACAAAGAAATTAACTGGGAGGAACACTATTGATGCTGGAGCGACTGCAGAGAGCAGATGGCACAGTGGACAAGCCTAACATCCCCATAACCTGAAGAACAATACTCCTTAGCTATCTACCTTATTATTCAACTTCCAAGCAAAGGAATAGTGTGTACGTAACGACCCATTAGCTCAGGCAGTCTCACCTCTGTGTAAGCTCCTACAACAGCAACACCGCAGTTTTGAGACGGCCTGTTTCAGCAAAAAACCCCAAAACATCTAACACAGCATGGATGTGGAACTAACTTCTCACCACAGCGTATTCCTATAAACACAGTGATGAAAGGGCAAGAAGTGACACATCTGGGGGTTTGTCAGACTGTTGAGCTTAGTTAGTGCAGTTACTGAGAAAGGGTGGTGGAGGGCTCTGGTAGCAGAGCGCGGTGACAGCAAAGCGCAAGCGTTCCGGCAGCGGTACGACCCCGCGCACATGAGCGAGCCCTTCGCTTCAGTTGCCTTTATCCAGGCACAGACCTCGAGCGGGGCTGAGCCACAGCCCAGAAACAAGACATGGCAACCAAAACAGCGACCGGGAAAGAGGGGAAGAAGTTTCCAGAAACACAAGTGCAGTTTGTAATGTCTTTTGTCATTGTATTTTCCCATGGTCACAGACAGAAAATAATCACCTTTCATCTATAGCTGCTGATTAGACCAGTGTCCAAAGGGCACATTTCCCTACCAAACAGGGAAATATGACGGAGGAGGTGGGGAGGGTCACGCAGTTGGACCTTGCAGTGGCAGTATTTCTGCAGTAGCTCTGAAATGTAACTGTGCCTTCAGCAAGGCAACCACATTTTCCTGTCTTCTGCAGGAAGCAAATTTGTTCCGCTACGAGCTTGGGAAGCCGTTTTTCACACCACGTGCCACTGAGCGTTGGCCACCCCCACAGCCGCTGAAGGAACTGAGACCCCCAGAGCTGTAACATCCCACCTCCTTGTGCCCTGGCAGTACCTGTGCTGCTCTCGTGCCGTAACGCAGACGGGGAGGCAGCAATAGTTCAAATACAGAGGTAATACTTAGCATATTAACACACTTAAGTTGGCATGTTTGCAAACAGGATTCAGCTTCTTGCACAGCCTGAAGAAACCCCAGTCTCCCCTGTTTTGGAGAAGTTGAACTTCGATGCTCCTGCCCACTCCAGACTCCTGTTGGAAGTAACAGTCGTGTGCAGCAACTTGGGAGATGTGAAACTTCAAAACCAACTTGGAACAGCTCTTTCTGAAGACAGACCTCGCTTGTCAGCAACTCTATAAAGAATTTTGTCTTTTGTAATGACCTTTTAGAATTCGAGGCCTCGTATGTACTTACAAAACAGGTAAAAATTAGGGATTCTTGATGGACACACTTAAAGGCGCGTGAATTTGGCTACCGTAGCCATTTTGAAGCTCCAGCTTGCAGGTGCACATCACACCTCACCAATAATACACACAGGCACTGGGAGCTTCTGCGATCGAGTTATTCATGGGGTCGGACCCTGAGTGAGTGCACGAGCTTCCCAACTGCCCTTTGCGAAAGGATCAATTCCCAAAAATGCATGGGCAAGACAAATAGGAGGATTAAAAAAAAATATGAATTCAAGGAAAAATTAATTTTTAAACATCAACAAGAATCTCTCAGCCTTTTCTCAGATCTCATATCAAGTCCTACAACTCTACAGTGGCTGTTTCTACCAGGGCTTTTCCCCTAAAACACACATTCTAGCTGCAAAAAAAAAAAAAAAAAAAAAGAGAAGTCCAAACACATTTTTCTCTTTTGTGCCTGTCCCACAGAAAAGGGCTTTTACTTATTAACTCAAAATGCAGCTTTTAATCATATCTGCTCAGAACAGGGTTGAAGCTGTGATGCAATGCACAGCTTTGTGCTAAGCATATGGTATTTGAAACGCAAGTAGAAGGGAAAAAGGACAGACAGGAAAAGGTTCAGACTTCTGTAGCCTGGGTTTTGCACTGCGTGGTAATTATACTGAAGAATTCATGACTCACTTCGGTGCACTACTGTGCGCTGCTAAATTAGAAGTTTGGCAAGGACACCAGACAAATGATGAAAGAGATAATATTGGTTTCTCCAGCATAACTCATCACTATAGCCTCATGGCGTTTCAAAGGTCTTTTTTTAGCACAGTAAGTAAACAAGGTTGTTTTTTTTTTAAAATAAGAGCAACATATTGAATCAAAAAATGTACTGTATGGAAGATGGCAGAAATAGGTAAAGTTTCTCTTTAAAAAAAGTCAGCCTTTGAGGCAGTTTGGTTCCCTAAAGCTTATTTCTGAGTCTACACAGGCTATCTTACACGGACACTATTTAAAACTGCTGTGCATTAAAGCATAAGCGTGATGTGGAGATGAAGCTCCTCCACTACATAACATTCATAAAGGAAGAATATGTTTTCTTTACACCAGCTCACAAATGTGTATTGTCAAAGTGATTTACATAAAGGCTCCCCAGTCATTTGACAGCTGCCATGAGGCCAAGCACGCTGAAAGATGTACAGGTTGGGATAGCACTTAAATTGACTCTTGGAGACAAATCCTTTTCTCCCAAGGATTGCAGTCAGGCTGGAGCTATGCAGCAGCTTGGAATTAATCCAGTTTTGCCAGATGCAGCCAATCCTCCATGTAATGCTGAACTAGTTATTCTAATTTGTAATGAGAAAGAACTGGTACTGGTCATAAGAAAGATGCACCAGCATTAAAAAAGTTTGTTCTGTGACCCAGAATTAAGTTCTTGCTGTGCCCAGATACAAACCAAATAAAACCATCCCGTTCCCCAGCAGGGCAGGGATGGGAAATAACTTCTATTAGGCATTTGTCCATCTTTTCACAACAGTTACTGTAACATGCAAGTGGTCATAAAGATTTTCACAGCCCATAGCAGTTGGAGGGTTTGAACATGGAGAGAGTGCTTAAAATGTTAGCAGAAATCCTGTCTCTGAAACTTGTCATTAACTTCAAGGCCCCCCCGCATAAACCTGGCAAACTCCCAGAAACAGTGGAGGCAATTCTTAACGTTAAAGTCTCCATATGCTAAACAACCACTGCTCTGTATGTCATGTATTTTGTTTAAAGGCAAGCACAGAGACTGCAAACAGTTATTTTTAACTCTTTTCAGTATACAGTACATCTGTTGTGGTTTTGATTTCCATTAAAAATCAGAGTCATTTACTGATCTGGCTCTCATCCAGATTGCTGCATGAAACACACGGACTAAGCACAAAATAATGCTGTTTTTTGTGCACGGGTGCATGTATTGTATTTATTATCTGCTACGATAATTAGAAACGCAGTTAAAAAGGGGGGGGGCGCTTTGAAGGAACAGACTATCATACTTATCTTCTCATTTCCTCGAAGTCCCTGGGCTTAAAAACATTAAGAACAAGACCATGAAACCTTTCTTTATGTTTACATCCCATTGACTTCGCTTCCCTGGGAAGGGGCTCGTGAGCTGGCTGCAGCAGGGACCGACCAGGCTCCACCAGGTACCTTCAACATCGCTTTAAAGAACACACGTCAAGAAAAGCCTCCGACAGTAACGAGCTACCGAACTATCTGCCAAGATGGACCTGGGCCAGCAAGCCGAGCAAATTAAAAGCTGCAATCACTTCTCTGACAATTCTCCAGCAAAACTTGTCCTGGGTTTTGGTTCCCCGGTGAAAACCAGCAGCAGATCAGCATGCACCGACGGTCAGGGGGTTCAGACCGCCTGAGACCAGCAAAGGGAGGAAATTAAAGTGCTGCAAGGGCACCAGAGTGCCTTGCCAGCAGCCTTTTACCAGCTCCCTGAAGTCAACTGGCCTCTTTCTGCAGATGCCAGCAGCTCCAGGTGACATCCCAGCTCCTTGCAGGGCTCCAGTGCCTCCTCTCTGCTGAGTGCACAAAGAGTCACCCCTTCAAATAGGCGCCGAATCAGGGCTAGAGAGGTCAACACCCCACAGCACTGCTCTTACTGAAACTTTGAGCTGAGTGGAGAAAAATATAGTGATATTCATTTGAAAATGAATTCCAAGGTCATTGTCTCGGCAATCTTTCAGCATGTTTTTTTCCATGCCCACTTGTGCAGAGACCTATTTCTAACCAGGACCCTTATAAAATCAGCAGGCCTAGAACGCTAACAGCCAGATGTTCAGAAAAAGGTGAAATCCGAATTGTGTGTTTGATTCCTGATGCGATTACACAACCTGTCCAGGAGGAGAGGAGCCGATACCCCGCGGCTTACGCAAGCGGCCCAGATGGAGCTTTGCTCGAAAGGCAATTCCCGTTGTTATTAGCAGAGGCACATCTGGCCAGCCCAGCCCCGCCACAGCCCCCAGCACATGTCGGTCCCAGCCCACTGCCATCGGGGACAGTCTTCAACAGGGCGAGCAACGAGGCTCATCCGCCTTCTGTGGCGGATGCCACAGAGATGCCACCGGGTCCCCTCACCCCAAGCAGAGCAAGCGCCCACCCCACTCACCAGGCAGATCAGAAAGTACAGTTGTTTCAGATGTGCAGAGTCTCAAGTTCTTCCTCTTGAGGGACAATGTGATCTTCTCTCACTATGATTTATTCCCCTGGCCTTTATACGCCGGCTGCATATGGTACGAATTTCACACCCATTTTCAGATGATGCAATGAAACTAGATGACATGGCCGTAGTCACACGGGCACGGCAGCATTCATGCCGACTCTGGGAAGCTCCTTGGTTTTTGCCCTAAATATGGGTGTACCATTTCCTTCGTATTGTGTTACTGCTCTGTGACTGTCAGGCTGACAATACCATCTTATGTTACAAAACCTACAGTTCAGTTTAACTTCAGTGTCCTTGAGAGGTTAAACTTCCATGGGAAATGATTGTTGGAGAAATATGGCTTGCATATGTTTGTGCCAGAAAGATGTTTCTGCTGCTTTTGTCCACAACTGTGATTCCTGCATTTTTTTTTTTTTTTGAATCATGACTCAGAAAGACTGAATAAAAGTTCAGCTTGGGTTTCAAGAATGCAAATGTGCATATTCAGCACCCAGGGCAAGTTTTCCCACTACTGGCATTAGCCAGACCCAGGTCGAAAGAGCAGCACTCCTGGAGGATGGGGCTGGCAGCCGTCGGAGTCGTCGCCTGCCCTTCCAGCGCTGGGGTCTCCAGAGCAAAGAAAAGGAAAAAAAAAAAAAAAATCATTTTCCACAGACCTTTCTATTAAAAGACTTGAGAAGCGATTGCCACTGCTGCGTCTCTCACCTCTCCATGCCTCCGTCCTTTTTCCTCCTCGCGCTCCTTCTCTGCTGTCTGTCTCTCGGCCCTCCTGGCTGTCAGGGGCCAGCAAGCGAAGAACTAAATTACTTCAGATGGCACTTACTGCAGGGTACAAACAGGAGCGCGTCTGCAGTCGTCACCCATCTCTTGCTGCCACTGCAGTGAAGGAGCAGATGAGAAAGCGCTGCTGCATCGGAACACAGCTTCTATAAATTTAATGGCAGAGAAGAGGCTACAGGGGCACACAAACCGCCAATATTTCCCGCCAGGGTAAGGCTATTTGTATTTCAGTGCCTCCCAGCATCCCTACTCCTCCTGAACCATTTCACAGCGATGCCAACGTCTCCGTTCCGAGCATAAACCAAGATGCCAGAGCAGGTACGGCGGGAGTGCAGCTGGGTTCTTTGAAGTCCTTTACGAGGGAAGCAGTTTGGGTCTGGCCGGGCTCAGGAGATCCATTGCCCATTTCACTCCCATTTTGCCACAGGTTTATAACACAAAACCAGGTGGGAAATAGAGCGATTAAGTTCTGTGACTTCTGTGCTGCCTCTGTAATGGGTTCACCCCGGAGTGTGCTTGGGCATCTGCTGTGCACCCGCAGCCGGCCCCGGCCCTCGCCCCAGGGCTCGCGTCCCTCTGCCTCGGGCAACGGAGCAGCTGCACAGCAGGACCTGGTGGCCCCAATTTATATGCTGATCTCCACAGCCAGTTTTCCAGCAACAGCTACACGCCAAGAGTCTGGGAAACAGCACCCTCCTTAGCGCAGAAGCTGACCCTATGGAGTGCATCGGCAGCCCCAGCTGGTGTCGTCTTCTGCACCTCTCCGTAGGTGGCAGATGGGACAAGTCACACGTTGTCAGACCTCCACCGAAGGCTCCCCAGGGAAAGCAGCCTCCACCCCACCGTTACGCACACCCGAGTGTGTGCCCAAACCCGAGCACACCCTCGTGCCCTTTGCAGCCCCCCCTGCCCGGGGTACAGAGAAAGCATCCATATGGCTCCCGACCACCACACTGCATCCTGTGCTGTCCCCAGGACCAGAGGTAGGAGGCACAGCCTACTTGTAATTATTATTAGAGGGAACCTATAATTATCTTCTCTGGCTTAAGGAACAATAAAGCAAATGGAAGAAAAGAAAATAGGAAGTATAAAACTAGTGTTCATATTGGAGTGTGAGCACCTACACAAGTGATACTCAAAGCTGCATCTCATGCTCTTCTTTATTCCCTTGTTTCATTACTTCTTCATGTCCTTCATTTTCAGTCCTTCCGTATAAGACATTTTGTTCTTTTGCTTCATAATTTTGTTCTTTAGTTTATTTGTCCCTATTTCCTTTCGTTCTTCCTTTGATGTTTATCCTTTTAATGTTTCTTTCCAAAAGCTTTTTTTTTTTTAAACTCTACCAGTTTCATGCGCTGTCTTTGAAGCATTTTCAGATTTGCTACTTCTTTGCTCTTCATGCAATTTTTATTTTTCTTGCTGGCTTATTTGTTATGTGTGTTGGCACAGAAGCAATCAGATACTGGGAACCTTATTGCATCACTCCACATCTTTAACTAAATACAAATATTAAGTTTAATTTTCACTTTATTACCGCTAGCACTTGACTTACCTACCTCATTTCCGTTTGTAGACTGGAATTCTAAAGTGGACCTTATGGATAAAAGGCAAAAAACCTTTCTGGCCTTACATTATATGAATGTCTTCAATAATTTAAATGTGGGCCTTCCTCGTCACTTCAAGGCAAGGAGCTCCAGGGGCACAGCACTGCCTCTGTGGGGATCTCAAGTATTGGGCCATTTTCAGAGTTTTCTGGCTACTTCAGTGCTGGAAGGAGCAACAACTACGCAAAAGGCAGAGAAGTCCAGTCCCCGTGCCCTGACTAACCCTGACAGAAGGGCACGGTCTATATTTGAAGGCAGCTGGAAAGGAGAGGGAGCTGCATACCTTCACGCAGCAAGACATGAGCGCAGCAGATCTCTGCAGCCACTTACTACAACCCCCTTACGCTCTTGAAACTATTAACTCCAGCAGAAATAGCAGATATGCCATTTGAAGAAGAATCCATGTTTCTATGAGTCACCACATCAGCATTCGTACATACGACAGCCTTGTCTAAGGGGCCCCAGCTGAGGCGGGGGCCGCACGAGCCCTGCTCTAGCCAGCGGTACTTGCGTTTCTGAAATATTTTACAAGACAACAGCTACTGCACAGGCTTGCACCTATTCTGCATGTTTTCCTATGAGAAAGGACAGAAATCGGAGCAGACAGCCATGTACAGAACACTAATCTAAAAGATAATAGGAAAAGCTTTGCAAGGAGAGAATTCAATTCACTTTATAACAAGAAAAACATTCATTTCTCACAGCGACACCCAGAACGGTCAATGCTTGGCTCCTGCAGGCTCAGCTCTGTACACAAGGGTCACGATATTTTGTCAGCAAAGAAAACAAAGGTGCCGAGATGGGCTAGTCAATAATTGACTGAGCCTCGTTACTCACCGCAATCTCTACCTTGTCACCATGTCCCCATCTCAAAGTTTCAGTTAAAACCAGTGAATCGCTTCACTGAAAAAGACTTCTTACCTTGAAAAAAAAAAAAAAGAAATCACCATCACTGACAACAACAACAAAGACTTCCTATCTGGTTTTGTCAAAGGTCACTCAGCAGTTAGGTCCATTTACACTGCGACTTCTATCAGCTGTGAAGAACACAGAACAAAGCACACACTAATATTCACTCCTTTGGTTTCAAAAATTTCCATGGAAACCTTTTTTTTTTTCCCCTCTCCACCTTTTTAAGTTACCTCAATCTTCAAAGAAGCAGGGAAGGAAAAAGCCTACACTCCAAACCACTTTCGCTTTGCGTGCCTGACGTTGGTGCTTGCAGCCCACCCGAGAGTTATAACCTTGACACATTTCTTGGCAACTGCCCAAAGTTTTTATCTTCCAGCAGAGAAGGTAAGTGAGCAACTGCTTTCACCACTGGATTACAGGCACCGTGCGTGTATCTTATCCCCATCCTCCTTCGAACCTGCCTTCCACCCGAGGACACCGCGCTCTTGCTGTAGGTGCTGTACAAACACAGAATAAAGGATGGGCCCTGCCTCAAAGCATTCCCCCTCTGAAAAGACAGAGCAGATAAATCAAGTTTTATTACTCCAGCCTACACGTGGAAAGCCGCGTTGGTCTCTCTCAACTAAGTGACAACCCCAAAGGCAATTAGGTCTGACTTGCAAGGGAGTCTGTGGCAGTTGTGCTTCCAGCTCAGGTCCCGAAGCTGCCTCAAGTGTTTGAGCCCATCCCTTGAAGAAGCCCAAGACCTGACAAGAAATAAGAGAGCCAGAAAACAAACCTGCCCCCAGCACCCTCACCCACTTCCATACTCATAGATCATCCCTCCCTCGTAACGGCACGGATGCTTTACCACAAGGGCGACACACATCCTCCCACCTTCCACAGCAAATGCAAAATAACCCCAGCTACTCGCTAGAGTTTACTATTGAACATATCAATAGAACCACCCAAGGAAGTGAGACAGCGTGAAAAACCCTCAGGGAAACAAAGACAAATTTAGAACCAAAAGAGTGGAAGTCACTGACAACAACAAAACGGTTCCAGGAAACCCCATCCTGCCGATGGGGAGGGAGAGGCACCGAGACCCTCACCACTGCCCTGGGCAAGCCACCAGCGGGGTCCCCACAGCTCCATCAGGGACAGGCCACGTCAGCCCTGGGGCCACCTCAGCTCAGGCTGGAACGGTTCCGTTCTCATCAAGGGTGTGCAGCAGGGACTGGGCCGGCTGGGATCCGCACGGCCACAGAGGCACCAGGAAAACCACGGGGCAAGCAGCAGTTCATTAGAAAGGAATCTCACACTAAGCCATTAAATTTTTAAAAATATGTGTATTTGTTAGGGACTAGGAACACAGAGAGGATACATTTTTTAAGTTCAAATTTTCACAAAATTATGTTTTCACTACGACCTACCGAGCAACAATTCATGAGGTGGGAAAGCAGAAGGGCTGCTGGAAGCTCAAGCACCCTTTGTAAGCGCCTGCCTTTCCACGCTTCTCTCCAAGCCTGCGGCGAGTTTTGTGGCAAGGCTTGGTTAGACAACAAAAGCATCATCAACTGTTGGGAACAGAGGGATTTAATTTTCTTTAAGTGACAACTATTGTACAGGAATCCTCCACGGTCAAAGTTTTCAGTGTTTTTAATCTCAAATCACCAGAAGTGGATCCGAGATTGGGTCCAAACAGTGCTCAGGAAAACACTTTAAGGACAGGGTGCAGGGAAACGAGGAGGTGCAAGGGGGGGGGGTCTCCCAAGCCCCTCTCTCCTTAGAGAGACCACTGTGCCTTGCACTTCCAGTCACATCGTGCTGTCCTTATGGGCATCAGCAGTCGCATGTCCCCGAGGATGCGACTATGTTTGCGGGGTTTTGTGACTCCGGACCCACCTGAAGTCGCGGCGCTTCAGACCTTCCTATATAGAACATGCTTAAGAGTTTGAGTTCCTTCTGGGGTATGACTTATTCTCCAAAAAAGTGAGACCTAAAATATCATCATTTTCTCTCTCCCGTAGTGCCTTTTATTAATAGATCTCAAAATGCTCTAGGGTATCCTTCCTACCAGATGAGGAAACAGCACTGAAGCAGCCTCCCAGCAGCGCGCAGCCAGGGAGCATCCAAGCTGGGGAGAGCCCTGGTGTCTCCTGGGGGCACAGCCGTTCGCGGCCTCTTAGGTTACACTGCCTAGTTGTAAGATGCTCCCATGAGGGGTTTTTTTATTAGTATTTTAATTCCTATTTCAGGCTGTGGCATGCTTAAAATGTCTTTGTGGTTTGCTCTTACTTCCTCAGGTTTGGTTTTTTTTTTTTTAAATTATCTGATTGAAAATTTAGCCAGCCAAGAGGAAAAAAAGCTCAAGTGAAGAAGTCAAAACATCCATACAAATCAAAATTAGAAGGCAACAAAAAAAGAATTCCCAGAAGAGCTTCTTCAGTGTACAATTAAACTGTTCGTGTGTGCATCCATTCACGTCTCCACACGCACCCAGTGCTCTGTGCATGACTGCCTACTGCAGCGTGAAGCCTCCTACGTGCATATGGGACTCCAGCGTGTTTAAGCATCAGGACACATTTTCTCCAGGCATAAATCATGTAGCTCCATCGATTACAATGAATCTGCAAAGCGATTTTATGTGTAATTTAGCAAGCCATTTTTTTTTATACACTTTAAAAAGATTCATGCACTATTACCTGAACTCAGGAAGTCCACAAGGAATCCCGGTTATTTGATCACAATTCTTTTTAAAGGAATCAGTTATTATAGGAAGATAAAATTACAATAACTCAAGTAGCACATGCTCTTATGTCATGCACATCAAGATAATTTGTTTTGACTTAGTTTAAATAATCACTTTTAGATGAGAACGCAACCTCCCAACAGCTAATTTTCTTTATGACATCCTACCACTTAAGAAGGCAATTTTTCAGCCCTGTGTAACGTCGCTATACGCAAGATTCCTACTCCGCTTGAATGACTAAAGCAAATGCGATCCCTCCACAGGCCAATCCCATGGCTCCAGCGGCAACAATGACAGGGTTTGTTCTTGCATTGCCAGGCGGTTCTTTGTTCCGGCCAATGGAAGAATTGAGCATTGTGGTCCAGATCCTCAGCTGATATAATTAGATGGCATTTCATTGCCATCGAGGCCAGCTGATACCAGCTGAGGAGCTCACCCTTGATCTGCAGCAGCAACAGCTGAGGAGTAATAAACAGGCAGGGAGAAGCCTTCTGTTTCATTGCCTTAATATAATAATGAGTTCTCTGCTCTCAACAGGTTTCTGAAGCAATCCCTGGGCTTCTGGATCACCCAGAATATTGTACCCCAAATTAAAGACTGGAAGACTCAAAGCAAAAGGCTGAAGCTGGAAGCTTTCGCTTCGCAGGATCGGTTGAGGCTGGTGATGCGTTTCCAGGCTGAGCTGCCCTTTGCCCGGCAGTGATGGTGTGACAGTACCAGCCAGCTCTGCTGGTGACAGGGGAAGCCAACCGCAGGTCCCTCCTGTCACCACTGCGTAGCTCAGGCCCGCAGCTGAGAGACCCCTCCAGTCAACCTTAGCAAAACCTCTACAGGCTGGGCACACCACCTCTTCGGTTTGGGGGAGGAGATTTGGTCAAAACTGATGCAAAAAATATCACACAGCTAACAAAATCCTGGGCTGGAAGGTAACCAAGACAGCTTTGGTTTGCCTTTTTTTTTTAAAAACATATATTAACACACCACTTTAAGCAGGTATCGCTGATCCTTCATACATCAACAAGAAGCTGACTATGAAGCCAAGCTTATGGAACTGCCTTCTGTTCGGTGCCAAGCGTACTCCTTCGCAATAAAGGTGATTTTCAGAGTGTGGGAGGTTCCCATGCAGTACCCATCAGGTGGCCGGCGAGATCTGTGTTTAAGGCAAAGCAGCAATAAATTGGGTCAGCACACGAATCTTCGCAGAGGGAGGAAAGGGGAGAGCAGGGCACCCCGGGCAGCACCGCCGCAGGGCCAGGCACAGCATGTGGTGCCCTCGGGACTTCTAGCATCAGAGAGCGCGCTCCTCAGAAAGGAAAATCCATTTTTCCATTAGAAGTAACAATAAAAATATTATGTTGATTGAAAGTGTGCAATCAGGCCTGACTTACAGTTTGCCCCGCTGCATTCAGGCTTTCCATCAGAAGGCTGTAAACCGTTATAACAGAAAATAATAGCTGGGTATGTTTACTCACCCAAAACCATGCTTCATTTATTTACCTGAATACATTATCACGTACACTGACCATTGTCACTGCTCAGCGAGGCAAGCAGACAAAAATGGGGAAAATAAACCTCTACACAGATTTCACCAGCAGATAAGCTATTAATTCACGCACAGAACAATGAAGAAATGCCAGGATATACGACAATAACCACTCCTGAATTCTTGATTGTATTATTAAATAAAAGCAAAGGCCCATGCAAAAAAGAGTGCTTAGTGTTAGTTCGCAATATCAAATTAAAAAGCCTGTTAGATCCAAAGCAATCTTGGCTTGTGATTGTAGTAATTCAATGTGAAATTTCCAATAACATTCAAATACTTCCAAGAAAACAGAGAAAAGATGTTTTAATTCAGGGGCCAAAGAACAAAATAAAGAGTTGATGTAAGGGACTTGATTTCAGTGAAATCATTGAAATGAGCTGTACGCAATAACTTATTAGTGTCAAAATATTCCATTAAGAACTTATTATTCCCTTGTTTACATAATGCTAGCAATTACAGGGGTAACACTGGTCCAACACACAGCACAGCAGAAATTAAAAGCTGTTGGCCACGTACTGGAATTCCATATGAAGACAGAGTTTAGATAAGGAGAAATATTTACATTTTTCTTACTGAGCTCAAGACCTTGGAAAGTAAAATAATAAACAACTAACTTCTGAAACTACCCAAATCAGGCATTATTACAGAGACCCCACGGCTCTCTGCACACCAGTTCCGCGGTTAAAAGCTTGTGCTAAGAAAGAGCTGAACGACAGTCAGCAGTTACCAACATTTTTCTTTTCCCATCAACCCCACATCTTGAAGGCAAGTGTTCAAATCCCAGCTGGTTGGACACGTATCCCCATTTCCACCCATTCCTTACTGGGGGTGGGCCACACACAGCCCAGGTCCCAGCACAAGAGCTCTCCCGCACCAGGCTCACGCTGCCCGGAGTCAGCGAGGGGTTGTCCTGGGAGGCTGCACCAGCCTTGGCAGCCCTTAGATCTGGTCCTGCAGCCTGCCTGCCCTGCCTGCTCCCGATTTTGTACCCGCTGCCCAATTTCCAGGCTATCCTGACCTGCAGCTCCTGATTTATCTCAATGGCTTCGGACACCTACAATCTGTGGCTTCCTGACCACAAGCCACCTCAGCCCTCCCAACCC
Organism: Rissa tridactyla; assembly: GCF_028500815.1. Taxonomy (NCBI): domain Eukaryota; kingdom Metazoa; phylum Chordata; class Aves; order Charadriiformes; family Laridae; genus Rissa; species Rissa tridactyla. The sequence continues at coordinate 1,494,809 of NC_071473.1, forward strand.
AGCAGATATTCAGGCTTCCCACCTCCAGCCGGCCCAAGCCCCAGGCTCCCTGCCAGCCCATGGGGCCACCAACAGGAATGCAAACGCAAGAACGTCACTTACTCTGTGGTCCCAAACAGATGATTAAAGAGGCAGGAGCAGCCCCTTCACTCACACTCAAGGCACAGCAGCTCCAAAACAAGAGTGGGGGTGCATTCTTGCACCTATTCATGGGAAAAATCAATGGGAAAGCAGGCAGGCTGGCATCCTCCTTGTGCGGAGACAGGCTAGAGATGGAGCCCACACAGGAGGGGGAAGCTAAACATGTCTTGGCTTCATTCCCTTGTTTCACCCATCAGCACAGCTTAGAGGCACAGAGGGGCTGTAAGATACTGCTGGTGCTGATCACTAACAGACAGTCTCCAGGATGGAGGAAGAAAGGCTCAGGAAACAGAATTACACATTGCCCCTTCGTCCAAAGCAAAGCCGCAAGCTCGCTCTCTGCTAGCGTTTGCCACGGAGACAGTGCATCTTATTTCACAGATGACCACATCGATGGTCAAAGGCATTTGTAGATACCGAAGTTGAGAAGCAAATAATTATCTGATGTTATTTTCCTTTAAAGCTTGTTTTACTGCATTGAATAAGAAGACAAAAGAAAACCCTGATTCAAGTAACAGCATCTGCTCATCCCTGCTGGGAAAGACTGAAGCCTGAAAGATATCAGGCAATTTAAGGAAAAACATACCTGCAGACTGTCAACAGGAACAGAGAACTTCACACTGAAGGCAGCCCAAATTAACCAGTTTGTAAGATATTTCCCAAGACTTTGAGGGGGCTGGGACCAGAGCTGAGAGACATCCTCTGCTCCATGCAAGAATGGCACCAGCCCAAGTGACACAGAGCAGGTAGAAGGGAGGATCCCAGCAGGAGCTGCCCACATCTGGGTTACCATCACTCTTCATCCTAAATCACAGGAGGATGAGGGGTACTTGAGAACAGTGCATTGAAGGACCCCATGGGTCTTTTTTTTTTTTTCAATCAGACTTGCTAAAAGCAGGTGTTACTGCTTATTTAGGAAACCGGGGTGAGGGACTTGCCCTTGGTGGGCACCTCAAAGCAGTTAGCTGCAGGCCAGTAGAGCCCTAACTCCACATCATCACAGCAGGTTCTCCAGCTAGGGACACGTGCTGTTTCAACACCTTGACTTCGCTAGCATACAGGTGCTCTTTGCACTACAGAAAAGCTCCCCTAAAGTAGCAAGTATAATGTTTCAAACGTGAGACGCCTCTGTACTTGGCACTGGTGAGGCCTCCCCTCGAGTGCTGTGTCCAGTTCTGGGCCCCTCTGTACAAGAGGGACATTGAGGTGCTGGAGCGTGTCCAGAGGAGAGCGACCAGGCTGGCGAGGGGTCTGGAGACCAGGGCATACGAGGAGAGGCTGAGGGAGCTGGGCATGTTCAGCTTGGAGAAGAGGAGGCTGAGGGGAGACCTCATTGCCCTCCACAACTCCCTGAAAGGAGGGTGGAGAGAGGTGGGTGTTGGCCTCTTCTCCCAAGTGAATAATGGCAGGACCAGAGGAAATGGCCTGAACTTGCGGCAGGGGAGGTTTAGATTAGATATTAGGAAGAATTACTTTACTGACAGAGTGGTCAGGCACTGGAACAGCCTGCCCAGGGAGGGGGTTGAGTCACCATCCCTAGAGGTGTTTAAGAAACGTCTAGATTTGGCACTTCAGGGCATGCTCTGAAGGGCAGAGACTGGAGGTTGTTTGGTTGGACTCAATGATCTTAAGGGTCCTTTCCAACCATGAAGATTCTGTGATTCTTCTGAATCCCACAGAAAAGAAGGAAAGTGCGGGAAGGCAGCTCTCCAACAACATCTCTAAGGAACTTTGCTCCTAGCACAACTTGTCCACAGAGGTCAGTTACAGAGGGCAACAGGGTACATCCCCCAGTCTCCCACCTCCAGACAAAACTCAAACATTAGAAAGGATCAAGCAACAAAGAGCTCATGGAAGAGAGTCAGGGAGATTCCGCTCACAGGCAGGCACAATTTAGACAAAACCACACTTAACCAGATAGCCAAAATGCACCAAAGGTCATATTGATGAGAACCAAAAAAATGCAGTTTCAAGGAACCAGTTACTTCTTCATGCTACTGCTATTTCACCTTTTGAAAGCCACACAATTCATTACATTTAGTTGCTTACGTTACATTTCAAAGCTAATCCCACTTTCATTAGGTAACTCTTGCAGGTACAGCACATTTGACACAATGTTCTGTCACTGAAGTAGTAGGTATATTCAAACAACTTTAAGTTAAAGAACACATTTAAGTAACTTTCAACTGCCTCACCATCATAGCCATTAAGGCTCACCCCCTTGTAGCTTTCAGCTTTAGCAGGTCAGACACCAAGAAAAAACCAACCCTGTAGCTACAAGCTGTAAGCTACAAACCCGGTTGTGGCACACTAAACCAGGTAATGCCTCATCTTACCTACCCTCACATGAAGTGCTACAAGCAGCTCACTCGGAACCCCTTAAAAAAGCCACAACAAAGGGAACAGAAGTGACACCCCCGGAACCGTGTACCCCACACTCACCCCTCCTGGAGCACCAGCTTCAACCGCTCTCCCACTTCAACCACTCCCTGGGGCACAGACTCCAGCTCCCACCTGCCTCCTTTTGTCTCCTCGGCCTTGATGGCTAATCCAGCCCAGCTGATGCCCCGAGAGGCAGCACCAGAAGCTCAGCAGGGGAAAGGCTGCAGCCACAGGCAGGCAATAAAAAAGGCATCCAGACCCAAACAGATAGTCTTCCGCGTGCCGTTGGTGCTCCACCCTGTCCCATACCATCTCCCCTTCCAGCAGTGGTGGGTTCCCCAGCTGAACCAAAACTGCAAGGCTCTTCCTGATGGACCTAAAATGCCAACTTGCTAAACTAGGTTAAATTAAGCTGAAGTTTATCTCACTGCACAGAGAGAGAGTTTACTTATGAACCGAACTCAATTTCCCAAGCAGAACCACACAGACCTGCTGTTGAGCAGTGGTCGGAGGCAATGGCAGATGAGGAGCCGGAGCTCCTGTCCTCGCAGCCAGCTGACCAGACATCCTTTGACTGAGCTGATCTTGCTGAAAAAGCAGAAAGAGATGGAAAGCCTGGCTCCATAGCACAATGTTTTGCTATGACTAAGTACCCCTGAACTTGAAGGATCCAGGGTGATACAATGGCTTCCATGGGAATCAAAGTGCTGCATCTACAGTGAGCTGTACCTCTGGACCCTGGCACTAAGAGGTCCCCCGAGGGCGGCAAGTCTTGTTCCTCCATAAATGTGCAGAGCAGTCCATAGGATCATGGCCCTGTCAGCTATTTTTCTTCATCAATCTTTTTTTCCTGTTGGAAAAGCAGTGACCTCCCTTGTACAAAACGTGGTGACACTGTAAGAGGGCATGGACGTGCTTCAGGGGAGTGCAGAGCACATGGCCCTGCAGAAGCGCCCAGCAAAGGAACAGCGCCAGGCGGAACCTGGGGGAAAAAGTACTTTTTTGGGGAAGCAAATACTTTAATGTTGCTTAATCCAGGGAAAAATGGGACAGCACCGTCACCATTGAGATAAGTCCGTGGAAAGGTGGTGGTGGTGGTGGTAGGCAGAACCACTGAATTATAGAATCCCCGGTTGGAAGGGAGCTCAAGGATCAGCTGGTCCAACCTTTCCTGGCAAAAGCACGGTCTGGACAAGACGGCCCAGCACCCTGTCCAGCCAAATCTTAAAAGTGTCCAGTGCTGGGGAATCCACCACTTCCCTGGGGAGATTACTCCAATGGCTGATTGTTCTCACTATGAAAATTTTTCCTCTTGTGTCCAATAGGAATCTCCCCAGGAGTAACTTGTACCCATCACCCCTCGTCTTTTCTGTGTGACTCCTTGTAAAAAGGGAGTTTCCATCTTCTTTGTAGCCACCCTTTAAATACTGGAATGTGGTGATAAGGTCTCCCCGAAGCCTTCTTTTCTCAAGGCTGAACAAACGCGGTTCTCTCAGCCTTTCCTCATATGGCAGCCTTCCCTGGCCTTGGACCCCCTCAGCACGTTGCCCGTCCTGCTTCTGCTGCAAGCCCCGCTCCAGGGCTGCCTGAGCCCCGCTGAGGACCAGGGACCCCCTGCCCAGAGACAAAATCAGCAGCCCAGAGCATCCCTGCCTCATCGCCTGAAGACCACTGGAGTGGCTTGTCCCTTCCTCCAGACTGCCCTCAACCTTAGACCCCGGCCCCCGGACCACCAGCTGCATTAGCCATTAGGCCACCCCGCCGCAGAGCCACCTGCGCAGCCAAGGGCAGCAGAAGGGAGGGCAGATTACCCCCCAGCACACTCCCGGATTATCACAGCCCACAGGATCTCGGATTAAAACCAAAGCCTGTTCCTCAGGAGGAAGCGGAGCACACAGCTCTCCCTCCTGACCTTGCTCCAGCCGGGGGACGAGGGGCAGCCGGTGGCCAGTGGCCAGCTGCTTCCCGGCCAGGCACACCAATGACAGGGCAGAATCGCTGCTCCCAGCCTGGCACACCGACCGCGCTCAGGCGTTGCAACGCTATTAGCGCAGATTCCCCTCTCCACTGCCACTTTATTATTTTTCTGTTTTTTTTTTTTTCCTTTTTTTATTTTGCAAACCTTTGTGGAACAGACGCCCTCTCCTTGCCCCAGTTGGAGCTGCAGTAGAATGAAAAGGGGGGTGGGAAGGAGGGAGGGAGGAGAGGAGGGGAAAAAAAAAACGCTTTTGGTTGAGGTTTTCCTGTTACTATCACTGTAGCGTTTATTTAGCCAATCTCCTAACTATGACGTGAGGAAGGCAGGAATCATGGCTCGCTCATAATATTTAACACACCCACTGAAAGCTGGAGCTGCAGAGCTACTAGTCCAACCAGTCTCCCGAATTCAGCGTAGCTGAAAGAGGTTTTCACTCTGCACCTGCCAAAGATCTCTCCCCCCCTCCCCTGCTCTCCCCCCTCTCTCCTCCTTCCTCTCTCCCTCTAAAAGGCAGATCTGTAAGACCCAGCAGAGATCAAAGACGGGACCTCTTTGCTAAAAAGAACCTCTACTGATTTATATTAGTTTCTTTCCTCTAATCCTTCTCCCCCCCCTCCTTTTTTTTTCTGTGCCATATTTAACCTTTATGTTGCAGTTGTGCCATCAGACAGTTTTGCAGCCAAAAAAACCCCAAGCCAAGCCAAAGCGAAAGCCCAGCTCGGATACAGCAGCCACCCAGACTTGATCTCAGTTGAACGTATTAATCTCCCGCAAGCACTGGACGCGATGGATGAAGAAACTGCAACCGCTCTAAGAAAATGATTTTCCAGCCCATGTTCTCGAGCGGCCTGAGAGAAGAGAGGGAGCGCGAGCGGGCGCGGAGCTTCTGCTGCATCACTGCCCAGACCCGAAGGAAGGGAGTCAGCGTTTCCAGCACAGCCAAATATTGTGGATGATTTTTTTTCTTCTGTCGCCTTTCCGTACAGGTTTTCCTAATATTATTCTCTCCCCCCCCCCCCCCGTATTTTTTTGTGCTTTTTTGGTTTTTAATTTTATTTAATCAGAGCTTGCCTCTGATGCCGGTTTCTCTTCAAGAACCCTCTTCCCCTGTTTGTTGTGATCCCTGCAATACAACCAGGGAGAAGCCGTGAGCAGATGGCTTTATACGCTGCCGTGCCGCTGGCGTTGTTTTCCTATTGATTTTAAAGGCTCGGTCCGGTGCTCTTTTTGTTGTTGTTTTTTTTTTCCCCCTTTTTTTTTAATTTATTTTTTTCCCTCCCCCTCCTGAGTTCTTGATGGTACTGAGGCATGAGGACCTATTGTTTCTAGCCCGTGTGTTTCTCGGCGCCTATGGAGATAACTTTACGGACTTGACCGCCCGCTGCCCGCCGCGGAGGCAGAGCGCCGAGCCCCCGGGGGGGGGCAGCCAGACCCCCGCCCGCCCCCTCCCCCGCTGACCGCCCGCCCCGGCCATGAAAATGCTGCTGGTCCGCAAGTTCCGGGTGCTCATCCTGATGGTCTTCCTCGTCGCCTGCACCATGCACATCATGATCGACCTGCTGCCGCGGCTGGAGCGGCGGGGGCCGCCCGCCCCCCGCCCGGGCTGCTCCTGCCCGCCGCCCGCCGCCGCGCCGCCGCGCTCGGCGCCGCGCTGGCCGGGCAAGCACACCCTGCGCATCCTGCAGGACTTCAGCGCCGAGCCGGCCTCCAACCTCTCCTCCCAGTCGCGGGAGGCGGCGGAGCGGGCGGCGGGCGGCGGCGGCGGCGGCGGGGGGGACGGCGGCGGCGGGGGGGCGGCGGCGGGGCGGGGGAGGCGGCTGATCGCCCCCGGGCCACCGCGCCCGCCGCCCCCCGCCGCCGCCGCCCCGCTGGCCGCCCTCTTCCAGCACCCGCTCTACCGCGCCGCGCGGCCACCGCTGGCCGACGGCGACCGGCTCTTCAATGTCAACAGCGACATCAGGTTCAACCCCCGGGCGGCCGAGCAGCCCGAGTGGTGAGTGACGGGGGGGACGCGGGGACACGGCCCGGGGTGGCCCCGGGGGCGGGGGGAGCCGGGGGCCCGGCCCGATGTGGCGCCGGTGGCGGGGGGGACACGGGGGCTCGGTGTGGCCCCGGTGTGGGACACGCGGGGACCCGGCCCGGTGTGGCTCCGGTGGGGGAGGCCCGGGGACTCGGCCCGGTAGTGGGGACCCGGCCCGGTGTGGCCCTGGGGGGGGACACGGGAAACGGGGACCCGTCGTGGTGTGGCCCCCGGGGAGCGTTGGGGGGGTGGAAACGTGGCACCCCGGGTCGCTGCCTTCCGTCTTCCATCTGGTAATGTGGGTTTCCCCCCGGGAACGGGTGTCACGGCTGGCTTGGGGCTGGCAGAGGGTGAAACCCAGCGATTGGGTGTCACCGGGGAAAAGAGGAATCGGGGACACAGGTCTGGCTGGTTGTGTTCCTTCAAAAAAAATTCAAAAAAAGCCATGAAATACAGAATAAGCACAGGAGGGCGAGAAGGCCAGAGTCCCGAGGGCAAATGTCCCCTCTCTGGCCGCAGCCAGAGGTGGGTGCCACCAGAAGAGGGGTGCCAGAGGTGGCCAGCGCAGGGCGAGCCCCCCGCGCTCCCAGCCCACCGCAGGGTGCAGGGACTGAGCGGGCACCCAGTTAGGCGTTAACTTCCCTCAAAAGCAGGGTCTGGTGTCCCAGGGGCGTTCATCCCCGCAGGGATTTCTGCCATCGGGATCTGTGCTGGGCTGCATTTGGCACCCTCAATTAATCCCTGCACCCTCGCACCTCTGCGGCCATCGGAGCAGCAGTCGCCCCTGCGAATCCTCTGCCCTCGCGGCTTGTACGAAATGCTGAGAAATTGCACTGCCTGAAAAATCAAAAGGCTTGTCTAATCCAACAGCACCCTCTTCCCAACACTGACACTGTGATGTTTAAACAGCTGCATTGTACCGAGCAAGGGCTCTGTCGAGCCGCAGAGCTGCCAGCGTGATCTAAACCTCTAGAAAGAGGGGATAAATATTTCTGATTTCCGCCCCTCGAGCATGTGAATTTTCCAGGCCCCTTCCATCTAACAGTCAGAACTGTTGAGTGAAATAACCTGAAAAAGTTCTAGTTTCTCTGAGAGGAAAAAAAAAAAAAAAAGAAAAAAAAGGAGTCACAAATGTGTGGACATGTGGAGGTGACTAAAAGCACGGAGGACTTTGGGATCGAAGATCTGTGATAGCGTATTCAGTAGGTGAAGAGTGAAATCACCACCGATGCCCATAGTGCAGCTGCCTCTTGTAGGTATTTTCCTGAATGACTGCAGCCAAAGTTCACCGAACTAACATGAAATTTAGCAGTTAAATGTCATTTTAAAAATTTTTCTCTTATCCTACTGCTAGAGAAAAGGCAAACCCACCCAGAGCGAGTCTTCAGCAGCCAGGTTCTTCTCATCCTCTCGATTTAAACCCGAGAGTGGGACGTTTGGCACAGGCGACAGGGGACCGCTGGGCTCCCAGCCCCAGGACCCCATAGATGAAGGTGCAGGGTGATGCTGTCCCTTGGGTCAAAGATGTGTGCGACATAATTCAGCCTAAAAACCACACAAAGCATGCAGCTGGTGGTTCTGCTCTGTAAGGGCCCCTGCTGACACTCGCAGATGTCACGCTGAGTTTGGCTCCCGACTTCCAGGGGCTTTAAATCCAGCGTGACGAGTGGAGGGGGGAATGCGGCTCCCCTGGGCCCAGGTGGGCGCCGGGACAAGTGGGAACTTCTCCCTCCTCGGTCCTGCCTCTCCACGGTGTCACATTCCGAAGCCCCTCTGTCTTGATGCCTGTTACAAACTGTGGTGTTATTTCCTTCCCCTCATTTTTGGGTTTTGTTGTGTTCTTTTTTTTTTCTTTCGTTATAGGCAAAATGAAGATAATGAAGAATTTTTGCCAACTGGAGAGACCTCCATAGACTCCTACCCAAACTGGTTAAAATTCCACATTGGCATTAATCGGTACGAGCTGTACTCCAGACATAATCCTGCAATTGAGGCTTTACTACAAGACCTGGTCACCCAAAAGATAACCAGTGTTGGTATGTTTGGATATATCTCATTTTTTATGATTATTTGCCCATTGTTCAGGATCTCATTGCTGTTTGATTATTAATGAATATTTTGCATGGCTTCTCCCCTGTGTGCCTACAACATTGCTTCCCAACTTCCGCACTCGTTTTCCCTGTTAAAGAGATATTGCCGGCTCTGTATTACCTGAATAATTGAAAAGTCTGCCAGCAAGGCAAGCTCCAGTCATTTTGGAGATATTTTAGTCACGGTCAGGCTGAAAGTGCCCTATTTGGTTCTTTAAAATAAATACTATAATTAAAAAAAAGGATGGCAAAAAGCAGATAGCATCTTGCTCGAGCTGGATTTGTGTTAGTGGCTGATGATTATTTAAAGGCAGTGCCGGGCTCTGCGGAGCTGCAGCTCCCGGTGTTGCGCAGGGAGCCCCGGGCAGAGCGCGGCTCCCGCTGTTCCGCTTGGGAATCCTCCACAGGATGTGCCGTCTTGGCCTGTGGCTGTGCTTAAACAAGGTGACACAGTTTGGGGCTTTTCCCCAGGGCCATTTGATGGCAACGTGTGTCTCCTTGAATTTATCTGCGCAGGGGAAAAAACCCACAACCCCTGGGGAAAGCCCTGGGACTCTGAGCCAATGCACCGCGGGGTCTCAGAGCCCGGGAGCTGCAGCACAGCCAGCTGATTCTGCCGGCCGCACAGAAAATGGAGTTATTTGCGCTGACCACACACTTGCTAAGGTGGTTTCCGAGGGCTGGAGTAGCCGGAGCTGTGTACAAGTGCCGATGGTGTGCTGGCACCGCAGGATGAGCTCAGCAGGGCTTTAACCCCGCGAGGCAAAAATTCCTCTGGCTTCAGCAGGAAACGGGCTGCGGGAACAGCACGAGCAGCCCCGAGGTTCCCGTTGTCCGTCGTGTGAATCACAGCGGCTGCTGAGCAGGAATGAGGAGAGTGGGGCTCTCCTCAATGATGTGGCTGATGGGATGGAGTGGGTGGGAAATCAGGATGCCAGGGGAGAGCTGCTCCTGCTGGGATGGAGCTGCCGGTGCTGTACTGGGCACACAGTTCTGCTCTGGGGTGGCCTCGGGGTATAGCAGTGTGTGGTACTGGGGCACCATCCCACGTGATGGATCCCAGGGTCCAGCAGAGACGTAGCTCCTGAAAGACGACAGACGTGAGCTTGTTTATTAACCTGGGTTTTCTGTCCCTAAAACTCTGGATAGGAGTGATTCATTAAGGAGCTTGGGTTTGACAATTAAGCCTCAAGTTGTGAAAGGGAAGTTTCGATTGGATATTAGGAAAGTTTTCTTCACTGAAAGGGTTATCAAGCATTGGAACAGGCTGCCCAGGGACGTGGTGGAGTCACCATCCCTGGAGGTATTTAAAAGCTGGGCAGACATGGTGCTGAGGGACATGGGGTACTGGTGATTTTGTCAGAGTTAGGCTGATGGTTGGACTCCATGATCTTAAAGGTCATTTCCAACCTTGACATTCTATGATTCTATGTATTGTCCCTTCTCTGGCTCAGCGGTGACACCGCAGGTAGCAGCAGGCTCTGCCCATGCTCCTCTGGTCTGCGCTGGAGGGTGACGAGGGACATGGCCCAGCTGATCATCTCCTCGACGTAGCCCTTCCCTGTCCTCACAGAGTGGCGGTGCCCCAGGCAGTGCCCACGCTGTCCCCAGCTCTGTGCAGGGATGGTGCTCAACCAAACCATCTCCTGGCTCATCTGCTGAGGTTTACACAAAATGCCTTGGCCGCAGTGGCGTTTTGTAGTGCATGGCTGCTGGGTGCATTGATACTGTGCCGGTGGCGAGCCCCTGGCCCAGGCTGCCCAGAGAAGCTGTGGCTGCCCCATCCCTGGAGGGGTTCAAGGCCAGGTTGGACGGGGCTTGGAGCAACCTGGGCTGGTGGGAAGTGTCCCTGCCCAGGGCAGGGGGGTGCAACCAGATGGGCTTTAAGATCCCTTCCAACCCAAACCACTCTGTGATACTGGCCTCTTCAACGCTTTCGAGCTCAGCCGTGTTGTCTATGCAGGAGGAGAGCAGGGTTTGCAGCAAACTCGGCAGCGTTCGAGCCGTGACATCTGTCACTTCTGCAGAGCAGTGGGATGGTTAAGGTTGATATAGGGACGTAGAAGAGGGTGGAAGAAGGAGGGAAGCAGGAATAAGAAATAGTAGCTGAGTACTCACTCTTCACTTGATCTTCTGGTCTTGATCTTCACTTGTGCGTCTGGGCATGTTGCTTAACCTCTTTATGCTGCAGTTAACCTAGCAGCAAAGTGGTTATCATGAAAAATAGGAGTGAAATCCTGATCCTGGTGACGTAAGTCGAAGTTTTGCCATTTACTTCCCTGGGGCCATGATTTCACCTAATGTGTCATATACATGTGTTGTGAGGTTTCCATTAATTATGGTTTTGATAGAGCTTTCAGATCGATGGGGGAAAAGGGCCACGGGACCACAGAGGAAGATTTATGGTTGTTATTAGCGATTTCCTACGGGATTGTCTCTCTGTTAATGTTTGAACAAGGCTCTTCAGAGCACGGTAGGGCCCCTTTTGCCCCTAACAAAAACAGAGCCATGGGTTCTAGTGATGGTTCAGGATAATTCCCATCAATTAAAACATGAGGTGCATTTGATATTGGTATCAGTCGCTGTGGGAGCTGACAGGGAATGATTCCTACACATAAATCCCAATCTAAAATCAAGCGTATGGAAATGGAAGGGGGCTTTCGGCAGCGTAGAGATGCCAGGATCTGAATTTTGCTGGTAACTTCCGCTGCCCGCCCCTGATGGGATTCAGGAGCTTTGTCAGGTTGCAAAGCAAGAAAGAGCATATTGTATTAACAATAATTACATAAATAAAAGTAAAAACAATATACTTTTTTTTTTAATCACACAGGGCAGCATCTCTAATTTTATGTTCCATATTCTTTGGATGTTTAAAAATATATGCGTTAAAATAATACCTGCCAGTTTTCAGCTTTGCTGCAGAGCAGCAGCAGAGATTCAAAAGCGTGTAAGCTGATTAATAAAGAGCAGTAGATTTGACCAAAGGACATTTATAGGGCTGTTCCATTCTTTTGCATATTCATGCATATCTTCTAATTTGTCTGGGGTTTTTTTTCCTTATGGTCATTTTTTGTTCTTTTGCATTTTGTTGCTGCAAAGATGTCAGGTTAGAAGTATAAAATAAATGGAAACCTTCATAATGCCCGATCTTCAGGCTTCTTTTTGCAAGCAGGACAATCAAATACACAGGCTTACATGCATTAGATGAAATGGGATATTGCTTTATCCAGTTTCTTCCCAGCATTCAGATTTGCTTTGGCTCTAATAGAATTAGGTGATTTGCTGTCTGGGTTCTCGATACCTACAGTAATTAGACCCAAACTGCAGCTAAACAGCTTTCTTAGCCCCGCTGTAATTTCTGTTCACAGCCTGCATTATTTATGGGGGAGAGCGGTGACCAGCCTGATCCTCGCCATCTATCAGACCCGCTCACACGACTCTCTAACGTGCAGTGTTATTTTAAAATGAAAACGGTGACAGAAGCAATTCCCCAGAGCAGAGAGCACCAAGGTGACATTTTCTTGATGTTAAAGTTTAAATGGAACAAATCCAGGGACGGGAAGGAGCGTCACACTCAGCTCCCACAGTGACACCTAGAGCTGGCCTTGAAAAGGGCAGCGTTAGCCAGGGCTTTCGAGCTGAGGGTGTGTTCTCTGCCCTGCATCAATATATGTATCGCCTATTCATTTTGTTCAGCATAAAGGGATAGCTCTTAATTTGATTTAATTCACTGAAAATTTCCTCTTGCCATAAATAGGAGCCTAGAGAGAATTGTTTTTCCACTGAGCACTGAAACCCAGTTTTCACAAGCAGCACATGCACAGGCAATTGCACATTTCCTTTGCCTTTCATAACTGTTTATTGCATGCATAAATAACCATAGTTAGCTGTTTTCTTGCATATTTACAGGACGTCTGTGCATAATTGCGGCAGCACTGTCAGCAGTTTAACGACAAATATGGCCCGGTGGGTTGTCGAGGCAGCGTGGGCTCGATCCTGCTCGTCCTGCTGTCCGAGGGGCTGTGCTGGGGGCTTTCCGAGTCCTGTCTTTAGTTGCGGTTTATTTTTTGATTCTTTAAATTCTTTCATTGGAAAGGTTTGGAAACATTACCTGACTGAGTTCATTTTGGAACCTGCGATGCCTTCAGTTTGTACAGGCAGTAATTAGAAAACAAGCACGCAAGATTACTCATGCAGTGAATAAATGCTGCAATTAGCTCAGGTGGGCTCTGCTTCAAGTCAGGAAAAAAAAAAGAAAAAGACAAGACGCCTAATATTGAACCTAAATTCTGGTGCTAAAGGAAATTATAAAAATCTCATCCAAAGGAAGGGAAAATGTGCTGTTGGGAACGTGTGAAAAACATAATGAAATGCAGCACCATTGATTTACTGTATAAGAAAACAATGAATCTGCCAAGAGTCAACAGATTGATTTGCAATTCCAGATGAAAGGAGGGGACTTAAAATGTACAACAAAGCCTCTGAATGATTTCACAGATCTCTTCCCCTCCACAGGTCTTTTACTCTCTTGGCTAAACTAAGAAAGGCCTTTAAAAACAAGTTAGCAGAATTGGCTGAACAAGAACAAATTAAGAGATGATGAGGCCTTGAATTTGTTTTGAAATTTGTTCTTTACGACTTGAACAGGGCCATGTTTCTAGCCTGGGGCAGAGTATTACTAGTTAAAGCCAATCAACATGTTTATGTTAGATTTAAGCTTGATCTATAAATAGGAATCCAAAATGGATCTGAACATCCTCTGTTTCAGATGTTGCTGCATCCCAGGCTTTGACTGGATCTCATTTCTCAGGCATTAGCTTTGCATAATTAAAGACATTTTAAAATGTTTGTTGGATTCTGACCGAAAGCCAGGTTCAGAGGTCCTGTTGGGACTCTCGCTCTCCATCAGAAGACCACACAGTCCAGACAGGCCAGTAGGATGAGGGTAGCAAAACAGAGGATCTGGAAAGCCAGACCAGTTCACATTCCAAATTTTTCTGGGTCAAAGCCCTTTGGGCAACATTGGCTCTCTAGGAGTGGTTGGTACCAGAGGCTTTAGAAGAGAGAGTCAGAAATCCTGCAGAACGCAGTTCTAAAATGATGATTGAGAGATGACAGGTAGCGCATCCTTTGTATTGGATGGTGTCTGTGGATCGGGGGGAAATTCATGTCTTGTATTGGTGAGGGGACAAGGTGGGGACGTAGCAGACATGGCACGTGGTCCTGACAGCAGGCTCCGTGGTGGAGGTGGAGCAGGGATCTTTGGAGGCTTGGTCCAAAGTCCATCAGAGAAAACAGAAGGAATCCCACCAGTTGCACTGTTTTTTAGACAAGACTCTAATCCCACAGACACTCAAGCTAAAGGACATCTCAGGGAATTTTTTGCAAAGCCGCCTAAAATTAGGAAGATTTCTGTTCATGCCCGAAAGCCTCTGCACTGGGTTAACAGGGAAGGTTAACGCTGCTTTTCGTTCCCTTCTGTTTCAGGGGTAAAAGAGAGACTTTGAGTTGCCTGAAGATAAAAAGTAATGATTGTGTTGGGATTTGTTTTTAACACTGTGCCAGTACGTCCAGGAGCTGTATGAGACTTGATTTGAGGTACCTGCTGGGAGCTAGCAGGTTTATAAAGCCTTTTACAGAGCTGTTCATGACCTCTGATGTTACAGTATATTCAGAAAGCTTAAAAAAAAGGTGAATTCAGAGTGCGACCAGAGTTTCCCTTGGAGTCAGTGCAGCCTTAGGCTGCAAGGCCTTCTTAAAAATCCCTCAGCCTGCTGATCGTGACAGACTACAATGGTGTAGCATTCTCCACTTTCTTGGAAAATTGTATATGCTGCTTCTGAGTATTAGAAATTCTTGAGAAAGGTTCCTGTGGGCAGTGGGTGAAGGGACAAGGGCACGTCCAGATAAGCAAACGATGTTTGTTGAGGATAAGCTCCTGGAAGATGATGGGGCTCCCACTCTTTGGCCATAATGGCCTGAGGGACGTGTTTAGTGGAGGTTTGAGCAAAAGAGGAAGCTCCTGGAGGAATACAGCTCAGAAAATGAGAGGGAAGCCAGTAGGCAGATGTAACGCTAAGTTAGGCCAAGGGAAGCAGTCTGACCTCGAGCTCTGAGGGAATCATCTCCAGTGGGGCCTGCTCTTTTCTGGAATTGCCACCCCCAAGACTTGGGCACCCTGGGCTGCTCCCAAGTCTGCCTAGTTTAGAGGTGCACGGAGGGTTTTGTTGAGTCCGAAAGGGCAGTCTAAGCTCGAGTGTTTCCCTCTCTGCAGGGATTATGGTGTTAGACTCTACCTAGTGTGGGCTTGGAGGGTGGCTTTGAATCCCATCCCACCTGGCCGGCTCCTCTGCGGCACTGGGCGAGCAGCCACAGCGGGCATGTCTGCTCGTGGGCCCGGGTGATGTGGGGGGACACCAACATGGAGCTTGGGCACAGGCTGCCATCCACCACGCACGTAGCTTCCAGCGTGCCCTGCCGTAAGGCACCATGGGACACCCTTCCCACCAGTGTCCAAACTTTTCTCCCAACAGCAGTGGGGGGACAATGTGCCAGCAAAACTTGTGTTTGGTTGAGACTCCTATTGCAACCAATTAAGGCAATACAATAAGATGGATCTAAAAAGACCAGGGAGATGCTTTTGTCTTACTTCAGCTCAATTCCTTCTGACAGGAAACCAGGCCTTTGTGTCTCATGGAAGAATTATTCTGAATTGTTAATCTTCTTCATACATTTCCCTGCTTGGTGATGACACACTCATTGTTGAGTTCGGCTGCTAACAAAATCATTATCTGTCGAGTGGCTTCAATTTGTTGAGAAGCCAGGCCTCTTAGTGTATCTGAAACTTCATGCCTAGAAAAGGGCATGCGGGAATATGTTTTTTTCTTCTTCTTTGCATTGATGTGATTTCCCAAACGCTTGGCTTCCCAGCCGGACCTCAAAATAAACTCTATCCTTCCCTTTTCTCTGACGGGTTTACGGGATCTTGGCTATATTTTGGACGTACATGTGTCACGGAGGAGAGGGAGCCAATCGCTAAGCCCTGAATTCCTCAGAATTGAATGAAGCAGCATAAATTACATGAATTTTAGAGAAAGTTTAGAGAAAAGCAGTCTGGAACCAGCTGTGTTGAGGTTGCTGGGCTGGAGAGAGTTATTCCTGAGAGGACGGAGGCAGTTTTGCCCTGCCGAGGCTGGTGTCACTGAGCTGTACGGAGACAGCCCAGGCAAATCACAGGCCAGGCCTTAACGAGCCGGGCAACCCCCACGCCCCAGGCTGCATCGGGGCAGGGCAGGCGGCGGGGCTGGTGGCCATGTGTCCCTGTCTGGTGGCCAGACTAACCAGGGTCCCCAGCACAGAGCCAGGCCGTGGGGGTCCCCAGGCTGTGGGAGTCCCAGGGAAGCACACGTGGGCCTTTGGCTGGAGGGTTGCTGCTTCTCCTGGCCTTCAGGCTCTGGGCGAGCGATGGAAGCTCCTACTGCTCCTTCTTCCCGTTCTTCCGGACCGTTCTGCACCAGGGGGGGAGTTTAATTTGTGAAAGCCACGTGCTTCTGCTTTACCTGTTCAGTGCAAGCTGTTTAATGCCCTCTAATTTCTAATTATTTGTTTGTTCCTTTGGGATAAACTGCAAATGCAAGAGAAGGCTGGGGTCAGCAAAACAGCAAGGCAGGAGGGATTTTATTCTAGGGGAAGTGTAATTACACTGACCAGATTTGCATAGCATTTTGTTGCAAAAATATAGATTACAAGCGCTGAAAGAGAGCTGATGACCTATCAGTAATAAGGCACAGAGATGAGTAATTAAAAGGGTGTGCAGCTAATGGCATTGGTTAGAGAAAAAAATGTACAAGCTATATAGGTGGAACGAGGGCAGCTCTAAGCCAAAATTTACAGAGCAAGGTAACTTGACATTTATGTAGTTCTCCAGTTGACACGGGTTTTGTCAGAACTGTAGAGAAAGGGATTGATTATCTGATCATTCCTAGGAAGCATTTTTAAAGGACTGACTCATCCACACAGACACGACTGCTGTGGCCTGCCTCCCCGAACACAGCAGGGAATTAAGGAGTCAGGGTGTAGGTCATTTCACTTACCGAGAGCACTTTTGATAGAGAAAAGCAGCTGGTTTGCCAAGGTATATATTTATCTCTTTTTAAGTAACCTTATCATCAAGTAAAATGCATTTTTTCTGAATTCTTATATAAAAAAAAGTTCTCTTTGACTTTAGAATGGCTATAATCTGGCTGTTAACATGATACTGTCCAAATTGTTCAGACTGATATGAGTGAAGGTCCATCTTGGATTCCCATCAGCTCTCAGCTGGGAAGTGAGCGCGTTCGATGTCTGGGCAGAGCTGTCCCCGGGTGCGCAGCGGGGACCCCAGTCCTGCCCCCCCGGCAGGGCCAGCTCTGATCTCCTGCACGGGCCACCGGGGTCCCTGCAAGTGAATGGATGGGCTTGGCTGTATGTCTGTTGGGCATAGAGGAGGTGAACTTGCACATCCCTACTGCTCAGCAGCAAGTATTAAACGCACAGCAGAGATCAGAGATGGCTATGGTATCTGCTCATACTTTTAACTAAGGAGATGTCTGCTGTGTGTTGGACTGTACATCCCAGCCACAGTTGTCTTCCAAAGCACCCCATCTGCCTTCCCGATGTGGGTCCCTGTTAACAGAACTCCAGAAGTGACTGAAGATGGAGAAAACAGGATGGCAAGGGTCTGTTCCTATACATGCTGCTCAGTTGGGTGTTTATGGAGCCCATACTGGTCCTGCCTGTGGCCAATTGAAGAAGACAAAGACACATCAGGGATACAGTCCCTCTCCAGTCCTGGTCGGCAGCCCAAAGCCCTCCCCGGTGCTCTGCCCACGCTGAAAGATCTGTTGTCCAGTTAGGATTACCCTGCTTGCTGCTCAGGTACCGCAGTGCTGAATCTAATACAGAGCAAAAGATAAATGATTTTGTTTCGAGCAAGCTGAATGTAAGCAGATCCACATGCAGCATTTTAAAGCGGCTTTGTTTTTTCCCCACAGCGATGAAATCAGGAGGCACCCAGCTGAAGCTGATCATGACGTTCCAGAACTATGGACAAGCATTGTTCAAACCCATGAAGTAAGTACAAGAAGTCTGTTGTAGAGTGAAATTGTGGTGGAATAGTCTGTTGCCATTTTTGAAGCGGTTAAAAGTTTGGTGCAGTGTCTCTCGAGGTTCGAGTGCCTGATTCCCCAGGCTGTTGCTGAAGGTGGAGCTTCGGGGCTGTTGAAGACTTGTGGGCTTTGGTAGGGACACTGAGGGCTTCAGATACATTACAGGCTTCTCAGGAATGTTATTCAGTCTGATCCCTGTGAGATCTCCCTTCATAAATACAGGATGTTTTCAGCATTTCTTTCGTATGTAAACTTACTCCCCAGGTCTGAGCTTTATCTAGTGTCAGTGCTCCTCTGGAATATGGCCAGACAGGAGAGATCCTTCAGAACAGCTTTGGGAAGAGCTAAATAGTGTTTGTCTGATAAATTATAATTTAATCCGTTGATTTATTGTTGTTTGTATTAAAGGGTTGTATTAGTCATTTGGCTGTGGCTATGCTGACTCTGTGAAAATGAGTTTATCCGAGAGTGGTCCTGCAAGGTAATGAATCTAGAGAGAAAGGGAAGGACTGGGATGGTGCAGCCTTGGTTTGTGCCTGCCCGGATCCCATTGAGATGAGGGAAGTTATTCAGATACAAAGCAGATGTAAATGAGGTCTGAATCCTGACCTGTATGTTTGTGTTGTAATAGTGAAAATGGCTCTGCGCCTGTCGTAGAGGGTTTAGCAAAGACACTCGGGGCTGCAAAATGTTTAATGAAGCTACTCAGTATCTGTGTCAAGGGCACCGCTGGAATAATAAATTCATTTCCTTCTTTTGTTCCCACTGTAGGGAAGTTCGGTTAATTTCCTCTAAGATGGTCCATAAAAGGCTAAAGTAACCGAGAACAAGTGGCGTGGAGTACGTGTTGGCATTGTGTTACAGCCGTAGCGGGGAGCACAGCTCAGGGGTGAGCTGGAGACAAAGAAATTCCCTGTTTTGCTGTAGATTTTGCTATAGACTGGCCTCAGACAAGCATGGATTTGACTTGATCTTATTTGCCTGCCAGAAGGGTCCCACTTTCCTTCAAGTCCCGTTTGAGCGGGAACCCTCCCTGTGTGCATTTGTCCTGGGAATCACAAGGAAATCCTATCAGCTTCCAGGCAGCCCATGGCATTTGTGCTAAGGCCAAATGCCTCTGTGTTGTTTCCCAAATTGCACACAAATTTCTGCCTGTTTCTGGTGGATCACTGGTTGCCTGGGAGCGGTGAGAGGAAGCACAGATAATAGTGGCAAGGCAGAGGGAAGGCGGTCTCAGAGAGCACCTGCTCCAACAGCTTCCCTTCCCCTCTCTGCTCTCTCCCCGAATGCTCAGGTCATCAGGTCATCAATGCATGGGTCCATCCCCTGTATCTGCAAGTTCGATACATATAGGCACAATTCTTAATTGTGTCCCGTCCCACATGCAAAATCAAGAACCAGGCGGGTTCGAGCCGCCTTTAACTGTTCAGCGGAATCGTGGTTGTGCTGTTGGCTTTTCACGCGGTGTGTGGTTTGTTTCTTCCCCATTTGCTGAGACGCAGATAATCTCAGTCTTTATCATTGGTGTGACATTGTAATTCTGGGAATGCTAATGAGGGCAAATCAAAAGTTTACCATTCCTACTGTACATACACAGCCTTGGCAAGATGATGGATGACAGCAGAGGTGTAGCCACGTTCCTGTGTAGAGGCAATTACTAGCATCCACTAGAACAATAACAGAAAATGATGATGTCTTAATCATTCCCTTTGCTTGATTTCAAGGGCAGCAGCACCCTATTTTCTCGCGGCGTTACATACGCCCCTGGAATGAGCAGCGTTAGAGCGTTCAGCACTGTGTTCGCAGGCACCACGCCTTACAGGAGCAATGTGGCTGCTGAGCATCGCCGAACACATTAGTGATTTTGAATAAGCATGTTTGCAAGCATTTGTCTTCATTCTGATAACAGTGAACAAGGAGACAGATGCTCGTCTCGTGTAAATCTTCCTAGTTCTTTTGGCATCTGGTCCCACTGGCCTCTCTCACTAGCTCGTGGACTGTTGATGATGAAGTTCTTGGAGAGGTTTGCAGCATCTTTATATGTTGCTTTATACAAAAATAAGCAGCCTGGAACTACAGAAAAAGCCAAGAAAAGGCTTTTAAATTTCTTCTTCTAGGACCTTCTTCAGGCCCTAGGCACCCTCCAGGCTGTTTCTGGTGCTCCCTCTTTTTTGCAGGGTACCCTTCTGATCCAGGCTTCACAAAGCTGGCTATGCCTTCCCAGGTTGGGAGAGTTCTGGGAGCTCGCAGATCAGGGGCAGACATCGCTGGTCATCAGAACCGGCAGTGTAAAGGACATTTTTTTTCTAAATAGCTTAATTTGAGGACCATAAAATATCATCGTGGTGGCTACTTTTGAGATCACTTCACTGAAGGAGGCCCTTGGTGGACAGTCAGGACATGTCCATGTGGTGCATCCTGTGTGTTTCAGTTGTTACTGTGTTCCCCGCTCCATGGCTTTTCAAAGCAGCAGAAAGGAACATTGGTCATCCTGAGTTTCCCACCCTTTCTGGGATTCGAAGTACTGAAGCGAAATGGTGTGAGGTCCATGGCGGGTGAGATGTAGGTGTGAGGCCAGTCTCTGATCGGGTTTGGTTCAGTTGAACTACCTGGAAAGCTGGTTTTGCTGTACATAGCTGTAGTTGGCATCTTCCAAACTTAATTCCTGCCTGTTTGGGCAGGATTGTGGCAGATGGGGGAGACCATGCAAACCCTCCCCTGATGCAGCCGGGCATTTGCAAGGGGAAGGGGAGGTCTCCAGAGCTTGGCAGGGACTTCCAGGCACACTGCTGGAACCCTGCAGAACCGTTGGACTTCTCTGCCTTTTCCCAGCCTCCCAGTTCCATGTGGAATTTATCCAGGGCACAAGCCAGCTCCAGGCAGGCCCAGGTGGGATTTGGAGATGGGGAAACCAGAATCTGCCTCTGGCACCTTTTGTGCTCAGTGTTTGACATTAACTGATGACACTTTACCTGGCCGTTGGTTCAGGCCAGCGGAGCAGACGAGAGGAGGGAAGCTTGACAGTCAGGGAAACGTGATAGCCGTAAATAAAGCCTGATCAGCTGCAATTATTTTATTTATTTGTGGCTCTGCATCTTCATTTCTGAAATAATTGCCCATAAAGTATTGCAGAGGGAGCCAAATCTATTTATAAATCCTATGGCCCAATGTAGATTCCTTTGCTAATTCCAAATGCATCATAGAAAAAGCAAGTATTTGCTGAAACTCCAGGGAAGATTTAATGTTTTTGCAATGTATCTTACAGTTAATGTGTAGTTTTATTTAGCTCATAACAGTTCAATCATACAAAATTATTACCATATGGGACAGGAAAAAAATAGCAACCTCCCCTTCTCCCATGATTAGTGTGTCTAACTGTACTAGTATTGTACAGCATAATAAAATTTATTTACGTGATCGCTGATATCTGCGGTTGCAGCTTTCTATATGACTTATCAGGTAGGGATGGTGTAGAGCCATAAATTTCAAAGGGTTTTGGCTTATTTGTCCAAAAGGAACATGCGCTTTATAGTTTTATTTGTTTTCCCTTTGTTTCTGCTAGCTGGTGGAGTTAAATAGCTGGCTCAGCAACAAAACCAACACGCTTATTTTTTTTCCTCCCAAGGCTTTATTCTTGAAGGGGGAGATTCTGCTCCAGCAGAGTCAGTGTTGGGATTCCTATCGCATACGCTGGTGCCAGGATTTTGAGAGAGGTTTTTATAGTTCCTCATGGGAAAGCCGAATAGGATCGAATAGAAAATGATACCTTGTTATTGGAGTCGTGAGAAAAGTGTCCTGTGGTATGTGTTTAAGAGTGACATCTCTCATTCCCAGTTTTATGGGGTGCTTTGTAGAAATGTGTAGAAAGGGTATTCATTATAAAATCTTTGAGGTTTATTTGTTCCATTCAAAGAAGTACTACTGTATCTAGTGAACCCACTTTTGACTGAAACAGATAAAAGCCCGTTCTGTTCCAGCTTTAGATTTTGCTTGATATTTTTAACATCTTTTTTCTTTTCTTCTGTTTTTACAAGTCACAGCAGAGGGTTGGTAAGAGCCGCGTGGCTGTTTCTTTCAGCAGCTGAAGTTTGTGGTTAAAGTTTTTAATAAAGCAGAACCAATTAGCGTCAGGGTGATACCAGGCCAGAAGAGACTTTTAGGGTCGCAAAATCCAGTCTCCGTGAATCACAGGTGATCATCTCGTGAAATCCTGTTCCTTGGTTGAGTCACCGTCCCTGGAGGTATTTAAAAGCTGGGCAGATGTGGTGCTGAGGGACATGGCTTAGTGGTGGCTTTGGCAGTGTTGCGTTAATGGTTGGACTCGGTGACCTTAAAGGTCCCTTCCAGTCTAGACAATTCTGTGATTAACTGGTCAAACACTGGTGACCATGCTGTCTGTCGCTCTTCCCCTGCTGTCCCTCCCAACGCTCGCTGCTGCAGAAGTGATGGTGCCCATGGGGAGCATCTCCTGGTCCTGCAGCCCTGGGGACACGGCCCAGCGCGCGGCCGGCCACCGGGTCGGCTGGTGGCCACGCTCTGGTGCGGAGCTGGTGCTCTGCAGGGTTAAAACCAGCACACCTGTCTGTCGTGCTCTGCAGGGTTCCTGTAGCGTGTCTTTGGGCTCGGAGATGTAGGCGCTGTCAGCTGGGCTGAAATCGAGCAGCCAGGGTCACGGGGAAGAGAATATTTTTGTTTCGATTGGCAAAGCGCAGTTTTTTGGTGGCTTTTAAATGTCATACTTATAGTGACAAAGGATTAGCAGTGTTCTTTAAGTTTCTCTTTGATTTCCTTTTTGGGTTGCTCAACAAATAATGCATCTTTTGGTAGGGATATTAAACAGACCAAACAATCCCCATAACACAAACAACTGTTAATCGCTTTCATTTCCTACAGTAATATTCCCTTCCTGAAGCTGCAGCGTGAGTGTTGTACCTGCGAAAGGCAGCCTCCAGGCCTGATTATCATACCAATTAGGCTGGTGTAATTCTTCCGAACTGCTAGCATTGCTTCCAAGTCAGAGGAGTCGAAGTGAACTTCAGAATCGGGGCCACTGGGAGATTGCTTTCCTTATTACACGGCATATCTCATGCTGTTTTGAGGAAATACATTTTGCGAACCTGTTGCATTTCAGCTGGCAGACATCCAGTATAAACATACTGTTATAAGTCAACATAGCAATTAAATCAAATTGCGATGTTTTCTCTGAGCAGCTAGAGCAGTGGGATCCGCACACAGCGGCTGCTGGGCAGAATCCCTCCGGGATTAACGCTCTGGCAGGATGGAATGTGCGACCGAACCCAGTGCTGCCTGGACCCCGGAGAACCCTGGCACTGCGCGAGGGATGATCCTGGAGACCTAATGCTGAATAAACTGGCCTGAAAGGTTGAAGCTGGTAATCCCAGCATTCACTTTATATAGGTGTATTTAAAAATTGCAAGGAGTGCTTACCTCACGAAGAAGAAATGCTTTCTTCGCTGCTGGACAAAACAGTCAGTAATTGGATATTCTGTGGACCTCATCCGTGGCGTTTTGGGCTTTTTAAGGGCATCCCAATCCTTACCTGCCAGATCCCTGCTGAAACGTTTACCTGAGTGAGACTGACAGGCGCGTTTGGTTGTACTTACATCAGGAATAAATCTAGAGTAAACTGGATGAATTGTGTCACTTGATATTTAAAGTATGTGAGATCCGAATGTGGACTCACATAAAGACAGTAGAGGTTGCCATGTAGTATTTTAGTTCTTTAATTTCTGATATATCACGCATGAACTGTTTTTCTCATTTATAACTAATCCTGTTCAGATCATGCTTCGTCAGTATCTCAGTGCAAATCGTGTTTTAGCACTCAGCAGTGCCTCTGGTCCAAATCTTTTTACGCAGATTGGAAGATCTGCAGTGATTTGTGGATGCAGGCGGAAGCTGGCTGCTGGCCCGGGACAGGGATGGAACCCGGGCTGAAACCTTCTCCCTGTCACTGAGCGCTGCGCTTCCCTCTGCCACAGCTCAGCAGCTGCTGGCTGAGATGTTCACCAGGAGAAATTTGTTCTCAAATTCTGCAAGCATGTTTGTGAAGTGACACCAGTCAAAGTCTGCAAAGTCCGGGTAGCTCAAAGGTTGTCCATCCCCGTTGGGATCTGCAGGGACGCATGGTAGCAGCGTCTCACCATGCTGGCAGCCAGCAAGGGGAAGACAAACCTCTTTCCCTCTCTCTCTGCCCCAAGCCAAGCTGCCCTGTGTTATCCCTGGGTTCTCCCCAGGTTTTTGCCCCTGGAGCTGGGCAGGAGCTGCTCGGAGCTGGGACGGAACGGTGTGAGTCCCTGTGAGGGGGGAGCAGACCTTCCTCCAGCAAAGCAGGGCTGTTCTGCTGGACATCACCGTGTCTGTGGGCTCAGCGCCATCCCGCTCCCTGGCCCTGGGAAGCTGCCACCCACCACCACGGCCGAGTCCTCTCCAAAACCCCTCTCCCCTGACTTCCCTGTGGCATCTCCAGCTCCTGGCAGGAGGGGAAGACTCTGCTCCGCAGCTCACAGGAACATCAGCCCCACGGTCTCTGCGCCTGGGGCTTTTTGTACAAATTCAAGCCTTGCTTTTTAATCCAGCTCATTTGCTGGGGTTTCTCTGGCAGATGATAACGTGATGCTCAATATCTATTTTTGTTCTTGCCTTGCACGGACACAAAAGGCCACAGGTACTGACTGTACCTGCCCCTTTGTGCTTTTTTGAGGGGGAGCCGAGTGGGCAGTCATATGTTACACTAGTGAAGTGTCTCTGCTTGATTAGCCGCCTTCGATCTAAGTGCTTAGAGAATCTTGCTAATTAGTCTTTGGGAACAAAGACATGCTGGTGTTTTTTCTTTAAAAGCCAGTTATTGCAGCAGCTGACATTTTTTTCTACATGTTACCACAGTGTATTAGGAAAGAAACATCTTCAGTGTCTGATTTTAATCAAGCTACTTCTTCATTTTAATTTTCTGCATACCGAGAAATGCGGTCCTGTGGATTTGTCTTTTAATCAGACGCCCACTTTCAGTTCCTCAGTTTCTTATTTCACACGTTCTGCCCTGTATCAGCAGTGCAGAAAAGCAGGAAACGTTATCGAGGGAAGAGCTGGCATGAAATGCGTAACCTGTAATTGACTGCCAAGTGCCAGGGCCTGGCACACGGGGCACTCGGTGGTGGAGCAGTGGGCTCAGATGTCCTTAGTAAATCTAAGCAAAAAAAATCTGTCCAAAATGGTTTCGGTGCGATATGCAGATATTGCTACCAAGGAATATTTCACGGGAATTTGTCTCCGTTTCTCTACAGTTTATAATCCTTAAACTAGGCTCAAGAGACTGAAATTCAGGGAGGGAGAATGATTTGTGCGAGACTTGTGGCGTAAAGCAGAGGCTGAAGCCGTTTTCTCTCTGGAGCCGCACGGACGGCTTTATCCTGGAAACAAGTTGCGCCGTGCTCATCTCCCCCACTGGGACGAGATATTTTTGGAGGTTTTATGGAGGTAAATTGCTCCCCCTCTGCCCCTGGTCCGTATCTCATGCAGGGTTAGCTCTGGGGATCCCCACCGCTTTCAAGGATGCAGGTGGGGGTTTGGCTGCTCGTGCCAAGGTTTGTTTGAAGCGTTTGCTCTTCTACCATCCAGCTCATTTGAGCCCCCAGCATTCCAGCTGCATCAGATGCTCCTCAGCATTCCTGCAGGCTTCTGGAGTCAGGGCTGCTGAAGGGGAAGCAGGGAAGTGGGTCTGATGGAACGGCTTGTGGCTGAGGACCCGCATCCAACTTTGCCAGAGGTCACTGGTCCAGGCGACGCGGTCCCGTGGTCAGTGACGGTGGGAAAGCGGGGTGGCACTGGGGAGGGACCCGCAACCAAAGTGACAGCGTCTGGCAGGTCGAGGCAGGAAGGTTTTGGCAAAGCCGAGAGAGCGTCCAAATGACGCCCTTGGCACGGTGCTATTGGTGACTCACTGCTGTAAACAAACAAAAAAAAAGTGTGTTTAAAATAGCTATAATAGCTGTTAATAACACAGCTTTAGGACACGCTGGACATCTCTGACTTTTTTTTTCATTTTCAGTGTCTGGTTCAATAGTGTTTGTACTTTTCTTGTTAACTTACAATTTTCCACCCTGCTGTAAGGTTCTGCGTGTGGGTAAATAGAAGGGAGAAAGCCTGAAAGGCTCATTTGCATGTGAAGAAGTAGCAAAAACCCAGAGTCAATAGTGTCTGCAAATGTGTGGGAGCTGGGGAGTGGGGGGACAGCGAAACTGTTGTAAATAGAAGCGATTTAAAGTGCTGGATTATGCGCTGTGGATAATAAAACACCCCAAGCCAGCACGTAAGCCAGATCCTGTTCTCAGCAGCAGCATCCAGCTGATCCTGTTAGTGCTTCCAGCCCTTTGGTAAACCTTGCTAATCGGGGGTCCGGGTTCTTCCTGCAGGGGTGCTCCCAGCCAGAGGCCAAACAACGCCGTGGCCGTGCACGGAGACCTCTGGTAGTTCCCAGGAATATTGCCCGTAAGCTGCAGATACACAGTCTGTACGTGGATTTTGAGCTGCTTTCATGAGCTGGCATGAAGCAGCAAACGAAATGAAAGCGTTAAATTAATCTGTAGATTTAGGGGGAAATCTAGCAATGATTGTTATTATTTTCTTTAGTTTTCAGTGTCTGACTTGTATTTTGTTTGATTCTATCTCCTGACACACAAGAAGAGAATTTTGACCCAGCATGTTTGTGTTTCCCTGTGTTTTGTGCTTGCTTGAATCGCCATGATATGATAATGCAGCCAAAATTTTCAAACAAACCTCCTTTGCATCTGATTCTTTAGGGGTTTATTAAGCAGAAAATGTGATTCCTGGGGCGTAAAACCCAGAGGTTTTTGAGCCTTTCATGTCGCAAGGTTCTGTGTCAGGGCCCTGAGTGATGCTCAGCCGGGAGGCGGGAGAGCGGTGCTGCGGTTGGAACGGCAGCTCTGCCACCAGGGGCTGGCCGTGGCACACACGGCTTCCAGCAAAACCTTGGTTTTCCTCCATGAGGTGGAGAAGGATGGGGTGCAATAGGGAGGGCTCGTGCCAGCCCTGGGCAAGGTGGGGACGGCAGCTGTCCCCTTTGGCATGGACCCAGTGCCACCGCGTGTGCCCCCACCCACAGCAGCAGCAACCTGAGGTCTCTGGGCTCTGACACCTGCAAACGGGGTGCCCAAGCATGGCAGAGCCTGCTTTCCCCACCGCCTTTTTATAGCAGCCTCCTGACCCCAGGTACAAGCGCTGGGTAACTGGGAATTTGACCCCAAACATGCCCATTTTTGCTGCGCCCGCCCTGCATGTGGCTGCCCGTGGGAGCCGCGGGGCTCCTGCTCCTCCCGTGCCTCTGCTCTGGGTAGTCGGGCGTCCGTGCTGCTGATCCTGTCTCCGTCCCTTGAAGTTACCTTGGCGTGCACTGGGTATTTTGGTACAGAAGCTGCTTTTTCTGTGCCTCTGTAGCACCCAGGGCACTAACGCTTCGCCCGGTGCCTCGGCTCCCGTGCTGCGGTACCCGGGGCAGTGTGAGCAGTGTGAGCGCAGACAGGTCCTGCTCCGTTAGTGATCGGCCAGGCCATGCAGAAGAGATGGGTTTTTGCAGTATATCCAGGCCACCTATTCAAATCCAGGCTCTTTTGGCACCCGTGAAATTGTCTGACAACTTGTGAGCGGGCACATTGCCATGCGAGCAGATGGGGCTGAGTGTCCCGGCAGCCAAGAGCCGGGGATGATCATCTGGCAGAGGGGCGGGAGAGCAGCGCTCCTCGGTGCTGGTGTCCCAGTGCCCGTCCCTCCTGAAGCCACCGTGGGGAGAGCGGGCACGGCGACGGGGTGGCTGGTTTGTCCGGGGGTGTTTCACAGCAGAGGTGGTGCCCCCACATCCTCCCCCTGGCTCCTGCTGCCCCATCACCGAGTGCACGGTAGTTTCTGACCGAGGACACGGTAGTTTCTGAGCTGCGTTCAGCCCCAGCTCCCCGTTCGTCTGGGGACACGTGTCCTCCAGAGGGGCACCGGGAAGGCAATAGTGCAGCGATTCTCTTTTTGAGCTGCCTCTGCTGGGCCGGCCCCTGGGAGGGGCTGGCTCTTGCCAGGAGTGAATCCTGAGATAAAAGGATTAAACCATCCTCTTCCAGGCTTCGCAGAAATTGTCGCAAGGGCTTTCTTTAAAACATCCCTCCAGGGAAGGCCTCAATTCTTAGCGCCCCGAGGGGCAGCTTTTCTCACATAGGCATGCATTTCATGATGATTGACACATCGTTAATTAACTGTTATTAATTAACCCCATAATCTGAAGGGATGGGGGGAGGAATTCCTTGCAGGCCTGGATCCCATCATTTCTTTGAGCACAGAGTCCCCTGATCTGCGGCACTCCCAGACCCGTCTGTCTTTGGGACCGAAGAAGCTCCTGACGAAGGCAGGACTAATGAGCAGCCTTTTACAGCCCCCCTTCGACGGCCTTCATTTCCTGACAGCCACAGCTCAAGCATGGTTTGCAGGAGCGACACCGTTTGTAGCTGTTACTCTGAGTTTAGAGGAAAAGAAATGTGAAAAAAACTAAAATCGGTTGCTGCCTTTCAGCCTTCCCTCGTTGCCGGCTGTGTAGGACAGGATGGTGGGAAGGATACGGGATCTGTCTGTGAGGTGTCGCTGGCCCTGTGTGTGGGTACGTGCAGAGACAAATCCAGGCTGGGCAGGGAACGGCTGGAGAGCAGCCCTGAGGAGAAGCACTTGGGGGTGTTGGTGGATGAGAAGCTCAACACGAACTGTCAATGTGCGCCGGCAGCCCAGAACCCCCCCGCAGCCCGGGCTGCATCCCCAGCAGCGTGGGCAGCTGGCTACTGGGTACTTTCTTTGGAGCTGTTGGAGCAGGGCCAGAGGAGGCCCCGGAGCTGCTGGGAGGGCTGGAGCCCCTCTGCTGTGAGGACAGGCTGAGAGAGCTGGGGGGGTTCAGCCTGGAGAAGAGAAGGCTCCGGGGAGACCTTCCAGCCCCTGCCAGTCCCTAAAGGGGCTCCAGGAAAGCTGGGAGGGGGGACTCTGGAGCAGGGAGGGGAGCCGTGGGACGAGGGGGAAGGGTTTTACACTGAAAGAGGGGAGATTTAGATTGGATATCAGGAAGAAATTCTTGGCTGTGAGGGCGGTGAGCCCCTGGCCCAGGTTGCCCAGAGAAGCTATGGCTGCCCCATCCCTGGAGGGGTTCAAGGCCAGGTTGGACGGGGCTTGGAGCAACCTGGGCTGGTGGGAGGTGTCCCTGCCCAGGGCAGGGGGGTTGGAACTAAGGTTCCTTCCAACTCTAACCATTCTATGATTCTATGATTCTTTGGATGGTCACGCGCCCCTTTTAGGCTGGCCGTGTCACAAAGCCCCAAGTCAGGACAGAAGGCCATTCTTGCCTCTCTTTGAGCTCCAGCGTGACGACCTCCCCGCTGCACTGCATCACCCAGGCCGTGCTCAAGTGCCGAGCTGCGCCCAGAGCAACAGCAAAAGGGACAAACTCTTCCCGTGCTGACTTCAGCTGGGCTTTGCTGGTGTCCTTGAAGACTTTATTTTGCTCTAACCATTTTGAGGCAGCCCATGTCTTCTGCCAGTTCTGCCTGGTGGCCTCTAACAATCTCCCGTGTCAGGCAGCAGCATGATTATAGCTTTATTTATCTTCTTTTGTCTGCATATGCCTTTCAAGGAGCAACAATGCAGCAATTCTGTAGACTAAATGTGGCCTAAGAAAAGAAGTTGTCCTGTTTATCCACAAACACCAGATTCTTGGGGTGATGCCAGTCTCGATAAGACTTCAGTGGTGCTGATAAGCCAATAGTCCTAATCACTGATCAGTGTTTTGCTGATGGTTTGGCAAGGTTTTGTGTCCAATATTGTTGACCCTACGCTTTTCCTATTATGTGCTGCATCTTTTGGCAGGGGAAGGACCTTCTCAGGGACGAGAACGGGGCCTGTGTCGCAGCAGGTGCCGAACAGCCATTCTCTTTGGCACGGCTCGCTCCTTCTGTTGGGCGCAGTGTCCCAGGGTTGCTCCCTCCCGTGCCATTTCAGGCTCAGCGGTATAATCCTGCCAGTCTGCATCTCTGCACTTGGGAGCGGCCTCGCGTTGCTGACATCTGAATTACATTTTTAACAACAATTTCCTTTGTTATATAAAACCAAGCCAAAACAAACAGTGGTATTAGAGGCTCACTTTCTGGTTTAAATAACACAGACCTTTAAGTGGACGAGGGCTATGAATCGTTTCTGTGCAGGTCCTGGTTGTGGGTTGTTTACTTGCTTCTTTGTGAAGGATTTTGTTCTTTTTTTTAATTTCCCTGGCAGTGTAAGTCTATCACTCTGGTTGCAGTAGGACAGTTTGGAAAAGCTCCCTGGTCCCTCTTATCTAACTGTACTGTTATTAGATTATTGGATTCTCTCTCCTCTCCCTTCCCCTAAAAATTCACTCCCTATAAAGGGTGAAATTGTGGTGTATTGGATTGCCTGATATTGCACCCATTCTTTATTGCAATATCTTCTAGATTTTAATAGCTACAGGCCTTGAAACTGTTTTGGTGTTACCAAAGACATTTAATATCTGTGAACTTAGGGAAGGTATTTTCTGGCGCTCAGCAATGACTCCAAAGCCCCAAAGAATTACCCTCAACAGCCCTGAGTTTCAAAGCCTGACATCACTGCGAGCAACGAATACAAATCCATCAACGGGAGCAGGATTTTAATTGCTTTTGAATGATTCTATAGAAATCTAAAATTGCTTTGTGGGACGGAAAAAAATCCCCACTTTTATCTGTGAAGAGGTTTTAATTCTGGCAAATAAAATACGTGGCTGCTGTAATAATACGAGATTTTTTCCCTCTGCCCGTGTTGCTGTTCCTCCAGCCCCTGCCTGCTGGGATTTTATCCTTGAGCGGTGAGACACCGGAGTTCATCAGATATTATACGTGGCAATTGCCAAACCAGGGGAGGCTCTTTGGTGGCTGGAAGATTTGCGCTTCTATTGCGCTAGCTGTTAAAAAATGAGACCACCTGCATTCTTTTGCAATGTGACCTTCTCTAGCTGGTGATATGCTGTGTTTTCTCTGTGATCTGATCTGATTTTGAGGGTAATCAAAAGGCCAACAGTGCTTTAAAACCCAATAATACCTTGTCTCTTGCTTTACAGTTTTCTTTTTTCTTTTTTTCTCTTCTTTTTATGAAAGGAACGAAAACCTCTGCAAACGTTTCTACATCTGGCTTAGCTTCTGGTTAAATGCAGCCGCAGGGAGTGCTGGAAAATATTACTTCTGTTCAGTAGAGAAGTAAATGAGTCACATTTTCCAAAATAGTTTTTAAGGAAAGGGATATCAGAAGTTGTTTGTATTTTCCTGTTTAATAGATGTGGGGAATACTTGAAAATCCTCTGCGTGGCAAGAGGGGCACCAGTGGAGGGGGACTGTACCCCAGGGACGGGCAGGCGGCGAGGGTCCCCTCGCTGTCCCCCGGTGGGATGCTGTGGCTGTCCTTGGGCTGCTGCAGGGATGGAGACCGGCATCTCGCTGGGACGTAGGGTGTCAGAGTCCCTGTGTGTGCCATCCTGGGCAGGCTGGCGGGCAGAGCAGGGGGCTCTCCCCCCCGGGGACGGTAACTGGGGACACGAGGCTTCGTGGTGGTCGGGGGCTCTCAGGGCTTGGTGGGCACCGTGGAAAGGATCGGTTCAGAAGGAACCACACCTGGCCTTGTCCTGTCTCAGCAGTTGTTTGTGGTCAGCTGGAGGAATCCCCTGACCCGAGAGTGCCTGAGGAGCAATCACAGACAAGGAGAAATTGAGGGCCCCCAAAGAGGGGACCGCAGAGGAGCTGGGCAGTGTCCCATCCCCGCCGCCCCATGGGGCTCCTCGCCAGACACCCCCTTTCTGAGACCCTGAACAAGCCTCGGCCCGGCCAGGGCAGGAGAACGGCCCCATATCCCCATCTCCCCCAAACCCCCATCCCAACAGAGCTAAACCTGTCCCCCGGCTCTCAAGGACACAGCAGGCATCACAAGTGGAGCCACAATAGCATCCCGTACTGGTCAGCAGCAGCATTTCCTTAGCCAGATTTTAAAATGATTATTGAGCTTGTTTTAGGGAGGAAAAAAAAGACAATCGAGTTTTTGATATTTAGTTAGCATTAAATTTAAAAAAAGGTGCTTGGTGGCGGCACCTGAAACTCTGAACTGATAATTTCATGTTGTTTGAAGTATTTTGATGCTAACCTGTATTAAAGTACAGAAAACCTTCCTAGTGAGGGCTTCAAAATATTTTTAATTATTTTCAGAAATAAACCTAGCCATTACTGTGTTTTTGAAGGACAATTATTTTGTCCTTTCTTGCATAACTACGCATTTTAAAATACATTTAAAAATAATTATTTTTAAATTGTTTTTCTTCAAATTGACCATAACAATCCAGACCAATCTCTTCAGGATTAATTTTCCACCTAGCTGAAGAAATTAGCTATTGCTTTCTCCCTCCCACCTCGCAGCCCCGCTCGACTGGTTACCTGGATACCCTGCCTGTAAAGGATGGATGTGCCGAAGCAATTTAAATAGCCTGATTTGTCATCTAACTGCAGACATCATTAGCGAAGCATTATTTGGCTGGAACACTGTAGGCTGAACATGGCTAACTCCTCTGTGGCGAGGCGAGATTTGATTTAACCACCTTGTGACCAAGCGTTGCCTGTCTTCAGTGGGGAGCTGCAGCACGTCTCCTGGGGGGAATACGAGCCGTGTCTGGGTGGGAAATGATTTTCCCGGTGTGTAAAGCTATTGGAAGTGTGTTCGGCATCAGGATGAAAACGGGCTTTTTCAAATAGGTTGTTTCAGAATCCACTGATTTCTTTATCTGGGGGCAAGGGGATAAATTTTGTGTGATGGGGAAGAGGGAAGGGAAGGAAATACAAGCTCGGATTTTGCTTTCTTCCCTGTAACTTTTCCCCTTGTCACAGCCCCGTTTCGGTTTATTCCTCTTGTTATCCTCTAGTTTTAAAACGGCAATTCCGGCAGGGTTGAAGGACCCATCGTAAGCACGTTTTTAAAAACAAGATGGTGAAATTACAATGAGGACTTGAAATTAATTTTACTGTATATTATAGTGTGTAAAGCAGAAAGTAGTGGCCTCCTCCGATAATCCTGCGTGGCAGAAGGCAAAAATAGGCATTTCCCCGGAATCTGACCGTTGAGCATGGTCAGGGGGGTGGTCTGTGCGTAGCAATAAGGAACATGTAAAAACAAATCTAAGCTTTAAAAGAGGATTTTGTTAGTTCTCAGTTCACTTTTTAGGTCTGGACAGAACCTAACCTACCATTTTAATGTTTTATCCCAAATCGGGTTATTTGTTATTGATCCCGCTATGATTTGGAGGACTCGGCTCGGGCCGGGAGGTTTCTCAGGTAGGACCGATGGCCCCGCGTCCTCCAGCCAGGCGGAGCTGCCGGAGCACCACCGTGGCGGAGCTGCACGTTACAGATTCCCCAGCATCCTTCCCAGCAAATCAGCTCCCAGAAAGCACGGTTGTAAGGTATTCTGCTGATCTGTGGTGCAAGTCCTTTTCCTTCAGTCCTAATTGATGTTACAAAATATTTTATGTCTTCTTTCATTAGTATTCCCAATGGGCTCGATCTACTATTTATTTCATGCTGTAAAAATGCTTAGAATTTTCTACTGATTAGCAGCAACATTAGGGCATGTTTCTAGGTTTATCAACATGGGGTATTTTGGGTGGGTAAGGAGTCTTTTGTCTTTGAATTAAAATGTGTCTAGACACTCTGTTTTTCTTACAAATCTAGCAAAATGAAGGTACGTTTGAGGTAGTAATTAAATTCTTTCAGTGACACGCAGTCTATTGTGCACAAGGTTTCAGTATAATGAATATATTTATTTCCAGGAAATCTACAGTATTTTCCTTGCCATTTGTAGGACTCGGTGTATAAATAATGCAGCCCATGCTGTGCTGCTTTTCAGTTCATCCCAGAAAATTATGCCATTAAAAATGCCACAGTTCTTTCAGGCACACACAGACACAGCAGGTAAAGAGAATATTCATGGGAGGAACAGTGACAGAAGCAGCATCAGCGAATACATAACCCCGCAACGCACACCGCGGCCGGGGAAATTGTTTGCAGTAATTATAGCGTGGAGGGAGACTGTTGTTTAACTTAATATCACGGCAGTCAAACTACCATCCATCAAAGTGGGCTCTGAGCTCGTAACCCGGGGTTAAGGTGAAAATAAGGTGAAGCGAAGAGCTCTGGAGCACCCCAGACACGCACAGTCCCTAACCCCAATGAAAATGAAGCTTCCTTTGAGCAGTTTTGGAAGTAAAAGGTCCCGACAAAATTCTTCGGATATTTGTTTTTGTTTGAGAGCGCATGTTGCTATTTGAAATCTGCTATTCCGGTGTTAAAATATTTCTCCTGCGAAAAATAGCAGTGGCTCTTGCAGCGTTGAGGCGCAGAGATCGGCGGTGCGTACCAGCACAGTCGTGCCCCTTTGCTGGGGAAGGTGGGAGTGTTTTGTATGTTTAAGAGGAAAAATTTACCGTCCCCCGTTCGTTGGCATTACTTATGCATAAGCAGAGCTTTAGTACGTGTTGCAAATGGAAATCAAGTACAGGATGTGCCTGGAAGGAGTTTATCTAACTATTTATGGGCTGATCCCATTTGGAGCTGGAACTGACGTGGTTATTTTTAGTGAAATAATGCCGCGGTAGTAGTTGCGTTTGTAAAGAAGCGAGAAGTTTCTCCTGCAATTCGCAGAGCTTTCCTGCTGCTGGGTTTGATTTCAAACCTTCCCGTGCCCGCGCTGGCTGCCCCGGGGCAGGAGCTGCGTCCCTGATGCCGTGGGGCCGCCCGGAATTGCTGCGGATGGGAGGACGTGGAGCTGCCGTGGAGCGGGGCTGTGCGGCCACGGGGCTGTGTCCCGCGTGGGGAGACACCGCTGTGGGCTGGAAGGGACCACGGCTGCTCCCTGGCATCCCAGCAGAGGTTTCCCATCCCTCTGAGGTGGCACCCGTGGGAATGCGTGTGTTCGCCCGGGGCTCTCGGAAGAGGTCTGTTTCCAGGGCGGGAGTTGGCTTGCAGCGGTGCAAAGGGACTTTGTGCGGGAGGGGTTCGGCTGGGCACCAGGCTCCTGCGCGGGAAGTCTTGGCTGGATCGTTCAAAAAGCCGAAACATCGCACTGTATTTGAAAAAAAGAAAGCCTCAATCCACTTTCTTTTCTTTATTTTCATGATAAAAATCAACAATTTCAGGCAGTTGCTCTTTGATACGCCTTTAGAAAGAAGTTCCAATAACTTCAGAGATGCAAAAAACCGTATCTACAGCACGCCATTAGCATGAGAGACTGTTCCTTCTTTCTAATAAAAAAGGAATGGAAAACCATTAAAACTCATGAAATAATAAGGCAGAAGCAGATAATTTAATATGGTCATCTACTTGGAAATGCACATTGTGCATAAATAATCAGACGTATCGGCAAGGAATCCGCAGCCATCGAGCAAGTAAGTTGTTTTGCAATTGCCATCTGACCTGTAGATCAGTGGAAACAATGTCTTCATTAAACTTACAAAACCGATCATTAATCATCAGCAAAACCAGCAGTGGAGGATGCGAGGGAAGTCCTGCTATGTCCCCGGGAGCGGTGTGCATGTCCCTAATGGCAGGATTTAACTATTAAGGACATACCAAGAATAGATCCGCTGTTTGGCCACAGTGTTTCTGGCCTGCTGCAAGGGCAGTCGCCTTTAGGGTGTAGTTTACAGGCTTACTGTGTGTTGGGGGAGGAAAAGGTGTATCTGGAAAGATAGCTGAAAAAACTTGACTTCACAGGCAGTGTCCTATGAGGAGCGTGAGGTGGGGATGAAGTGGGTTTTTAGTGGGGATGAATGCGCTCACCTGGTGCACTTTAAAGTGGGGAAGAATGCGAATTTAGCCTGTGCTGAATGCGATTTCCTGGAGACCGACTGGCCCCACGGCTCCCCGTCCTCCCCCACGAGCCCGGGTTCCCCAGCCCCCCGGGACTGCCCAGTCCAGCCTGCGCAGGGCTCCGGGGCCTTCCAGTAGCACTGAGCCAGAGAATAATGTCTGCTTCTCCTCTTCTTCTCTCCTCAGGGTGCAAAAGATTAAGAACAATTGAGTGTTTAATTTTCCCAGGACTTTACTAAAGGTTTTTTTTTTGTTTTTGATGTTCGCACTGCTCTGTCCTCTGCGCCCTGTTAGTGGAGGTGGACCGGAGCCGGGTGGGGGGCGCAGGAGGTGGCCATGCCCCGAGATTCCCAGGGCAGTTCTCCCACTGTCAGACTGCACAGTCGTTATGTAGGTGAAATCCTTCATTTACAGAATGTGATTGATGTGATGGTGTGGAACCACTCTATGCAAGGCTGGAAATCAAAGGGTGAACCTAGTCATGGAATCACAGAATGGTTTGGGTGGGAAGGGACCTTAAGGCCCACCCAGTGCCACCCCCTGCCCTGGGCAGGGACACCTCCCACCAGCCCAGGTTGCTCCAAGCCCCGTCCAACCTGGCCTTGAACCCCTCCAGGGATGGGGCAGCCACAGCTTCTCTGGGCAACCTGGGCCAGGGACTCACTGCCCTCACAGCAAAGACTTTCTTCCTGATACCCAATCTAAATCTCCCCTCTTTCAGTGTAAAACCCTTCCCCCTTGTCCCATGGCTCCCCTCCCTGCTCCAGAGTCCCCCCTCCCAGCTTTCCTGGAGCCCCTTTAGGGACTGGAAGGGGCTGGCAGGTCTCCCCGGAGCCTTCTCTTCTCCAGGCTGAACCCCCCCAGCTCTCTCAGCCTGTCCTCACAGCAGAGGGGCTCCAGCCCTAATATTTTTAAAGATTTGCCTAAAAAAAAAATCTATCTTACACGTAAAATCCGCAATGGCAAATTTAACCCTGCTTTGCACCTTTGGGTCATTTTTCAGGTATTCCTGTAGGCGAGCAGTGAACCCACTTTATTTGTTTCCTTTGTTTTCCTCTCCTACCTGTTTCAACCAATAAGCCGATTCAGTCAGAAATAGTCTGGCTCTCTGTAACTAATCCTATAATGCTTCCTTGACATTCATAGTGCTGTTGAGCATTTCTGTCAATACGGCCATTGCCTGTGAGCTGCCTGGAAAACAGTGCCCAGGAAAAAAACCCCCACAGGTTTCATTCTTACCAATATTTGTGATAAAATGAAGATCTTCACTCAACTTTATTGGAATTTACTCAGGCATTTGTAATAGCAGCCTACTGGAGATTGCTAAGGAGGGAATTCGAGGGACCTGTAATAAAACACCAGAAGATGGCTCGTGTATTCCTTATTATCCAAGATCTCAGTCCTGAAAGTGTCGGACACACAGTGTGCTTTGGACAGAGATGACATTCCAATATTAATTTAAGACCCTTCTACTCCTGCTCTTTCTTAATCCTGCAATATCTGCCTTGATATTTGCAAGAGCTGTGGAAGATGTCATGGACGTATTTAAACTAAACACTGAAACCAGAGGGTATGGCTTCTGTCCCCCACATCCAGGCATGGAGAAGAGCGGGGTGTTTGCTGTCACGGGTGGCTCATTTAGTCCCTCACTTTAATCCGCTTCTGCTCCACACTCCGCTGAAGGCAACGGGAGGCTTTTCCCGTGACTTCCCTGGTTCTCTGAGTTTGGGTAGGGGCAGGTCTGGTCCCAGTTTATGAACTGGTTCTGTCCTTCCTGATCCAGTTCACCTTGAACTCAATGGGAGACCTTTCCCCGAGTAGAAGGAAGGTTGGATCAGACCCAGAGAAAAACAGTAAGTGCTGGAGGAGTGGGAGGGTGACGTTCAAAGTTTAAATCACACGATCGCTTTGCTCCGCCATATACTTGTCCTCACAGTTCATATTAAAAGGTAGGAAAACCGAGGTACAAGCGTCCTTGGCTTTAGGAAAAACACAGTCCCCTCTTTGAAACCAGACTCCCCCAGGACTCCTGTGGGCTACGCACACATATCTATCGCGCTGCACAATAGATAAGCTTCATATTTTGTAGACATTTAAACGCAGTTAAAAATTCAAGGCGAAGTGGCCAGACATGCACTGTTAGGGAAAAGCAGCTGCACGTCATAAATCAGCTCCATAAAAAAAAAAATTTGGCAACAATATGATTTCACTAAAGGTTTTACTGCACATCCTTTGCAGATTTGTCCTCCCTTCTCTTGTCCTCTGCTCTTGTCTCTTTTTTCTTGGGCTGTTTTTTCTAAGCTCTGCTTTTATTATCAACCCTTGCATACTTTATTTTAATCTCCCCTTATCTTACCAAGCAACCCCAACATAGGTAGGCTTTTAAGTTTAAATTAGCCGAAACTAATTTCTACGTCTTGCCTAGAGGAGCACAGCAGGTTCACAGCGAAGACCCCAGCGTTGGGCGGGTGCATTTTGGGGATCCACGGAGCGTGAATGTTTCTCTGCACCTCGAGCACGGGAGTTCACCCACCGCATTGCACTCAACGGGGGATGTTTAAATAAAGCAGCGATTGCCCCGAGCAGCCCGACCGGCCAGAGCCCTCCTGCCCTTGCAGCGCTGCGCAGCCGCTCCCCTGACCTCCTCCTGCTCTTCATTCTTCCATATCGGGTATTCTTCAGAGATTTCACTAGGGTTTTTTTACTTAAGAGGAGCAGATTAGGCCAATATGGAGTCCTTCTGAAATCCTGCATCTACTGTCCTTGTAAGTGATGCTCCTCAAAACCTTCACCCCCAGTATTTTCCTAAAATGCTGTGTCTTTAGGATTGAAGGAGGAGAGGGATGATGCTCTGCAGAGAGCCCCTGCGGTAGGGCCCGTTTGGAGGCAGGGAGGTTAAAATCCTCCTCCTCGGTGGAGATGTCGAAGAGGGAAGAGACGCTAATGGGTCTTGATTCGTCCCTGGGGGTAGCACAGTGACGCCCCGTGGGCTGTGGAGCGTTAACCCACCCTTCAGCCAGGTGCTTGCAAGCTAAAAGGACCCTGATGTGTAATTCCCAGTGTAATTTGTGACTCCTGTGGTGCCCTTCATATAAAGCGCGGATTAGCAGTGGGGGTTTCCAGCCTGGAAGAGGAGAAGTTTAGAGAGAAAGTGAAGTTTTTTTATAGTTTTGTAAGGCAGCACAATTAATCTGTGAAATGTCTACAAAAAAAAGGGCTCCCAAGCCAGTGCACTCTTACTCATGCAATAAATGAACAACCAGGGTTGAGAAGGATACGGTTAGTTAATTCAAATTTAGCCAGGGAGTGAAACGTTGGGGTTAGTACTAAGACGATCCATGGATTTTCTTTCTTCTTGAGAAGTTCGGGCATCTTCCGGCCGAGGCTGAGACAGGCGGTTCCCTGGTGCTCGAGGGTTCGGGGGCACCCTGGAGTATCGGTGCTTGTCAGCCACCTTGGCAGCTGCGGGCAGCAAGGAACTGCCCGAGAAATGCTCAAAATGGCAAAGTGGCCATGTCAGCACATTCCCAAACGTGTATGGCTTTGGGGACAGGAACAACCCAGGTGGGACACAAGGAAACGTCAGCTTCCAAGCTGGGCTGATGGGCCAGTGGGTTTTGGAGCCAGCCGTGCACACCAAGGGACAGCCAGCAGCCAAGGGCTGTCCTCTAGTCCTTCCTCAGGCAAAACTCTGCTTGGGAAGAAAACACATTAAAAATGTGTTGGGGGTAAAAATGTGTCTGGGGTTGTTCAGCCTGGAGAAGAGGAGGCTGAGGGGAGACCTTCTCGTTCTACAACTGCCTGAAAGGAGGGTGTAGAGGGATGGGGGTCTGTCTCTTCTCCCAAGTGATAGGCAATAGGACAAGAGGAAATGTCCTCAAGTTGCGCCAGGGGAGGTTTATATTGGATATTAGGAACAATTTCTACACTGAAAGGGTTATCAAACATTGGAACAGGCTGCCCAGGGACGTGGTGGAGTCACCGTCCCTGGAGGTATTTAAAAGCCGGGCAGACGTGGTGCTGAGGGACATGGGGTGGTGGTGGTTTTTGTCAGAGTTAGCTTTGTGGTTGGACTCAATGATCTGAAAGGTCCCTTCCAACCCAGGCGATTCTATGAGTCTATGATTATCTAAAATGGAAGTTTACCCATGAACCATGTCACCACCTTAGGGCAAAGAATAAATTGGACACCCCTCATGGAGACCGTGTTGCTGACAGGAGTAGTAAAGAGACAGGAGTAAAACTAAAATAAATGAAAAAAGGGAGGGGTTGTGTAGTTTGCTTTATTAGAGCAATAAAATACCACACCATATCAAAGCAATTCTCATTTCTTTTGTAAGCACAAAGTAGTCTGAAACAGGCAATTACTTCTTCTTTCCAGCTCAGAGAGGCACGCTGCCCTTTGCCACTCATTAGGGATCGTTAATAGTGGTGGCACGGCGGGGCCAGGGGTGCAAGGGCTTTACTGGGAAATCACCACACCTCGGGGATCAGAAACACAGCCCTGGGCAGCGATCATCTCCCAGTAACGACATGCCGGCGGTCCTCAGTGGCATAATGAGGGAAGATTCTCAGGATTTGGGATGGAAACAAGCTTGAAAAGCAAAACTGGCAGTTCTGTGACCTGCCCGAGGACTGGGCACCAGTGTGTCCCCCGGCCCCCCCTGTGGGGACACTGGTGTGTGGTGACCGTCTCTTGGCACGCAGGAGAAGATCTAGGGTTTGAAGGAGGAAAGCGCACGAGGTGCTTCGCTCTTCTGCCCCCCACTTTCTCCTTCTGTGCTGGATGGGAGAACAGTATCCAGGCTTTGAGATCCAGCGCCGAGAAAAGCAGCTCACTGCTCAAATGAGAATTTCATGCTCTTTTTTTATGTATCGGTCTACACATGCATACCATGTAGGCGCTGGCCTATTAATGACTTTGACAATAATTATTTATCTGCAAAGTCCCGGGCACTTAACTCAGTGTAATTCCGTATCCAGTAGCTGTTGAGTGGTAAACCGTAAATAGCCAAAAGTGTTTGATTGCTGCATGGGTAGGTGGGAAGGGAGCAGGGAGCGTGCCAAAAGTTTGCATGGTTTCTCCTTCGGGGGTCCTTGGGAGAGTGGAGCTCCCCTGTACAAACACAGAAATAGGTCACCCATGGCACAAAACAGTGACATTTCAAAGGATTTTCCACTTCCATAGCTGGAGGCTGAGCATCCTTTTACTTATTCTTCCAAGCCACGATAAAATGACAGCGTCATTGTATGGCTAATAGAGAGGTGTGATTGTATTAGGCTTTATCCCTATTATGCGATCTTAAGAACTGCGAACATTTCGTTTGAGAGAGAGAGAGGAGAAATGCAGACTCTGAACTGCAAACTGCAGGAGGGAGGCGGTACCAGAGAGCAAACGCTGCGGTGCTTCCAGTTGTGTCAATATTCAGTCCAGACACTGCTTCCCCTCGGGCTGGAGAGGAAGCCGTTGGGTCTGTACCACTCACACGTACCGCCGTGGCCCTTCAGCCCCTACCTGGTACAGCTCAAACGGCTTTTCTGGAACATGCGAGCCCATAAAAGTTGTCTGAGCTTTACTAGATCCATTGGTATTTATAGAATCACAGAATGGTTAGTGTTGGAAGGGACCTTAACGCCCATCCAGTTCTAAGCCCCTGCTGTGGGCAGGGACACCTGCCACTAGAAGAGGTTGCTCAAAGCCCCATCCCTGTGTGGGGATTTTCCCTGTGTGGAGCAGGAGACACGTTGAATTTGAGCCTTATTTCTGGTTATTCTGGTGAGACAAGTAAGAAAAGTAATAATTTTTTTGTTTGGAGGCATTGCAGTGCTTTGCGTGATGGGGTCCAAGGAGCCTTGAGCACCCCTAGGACCTGCAGGTGTCAACCTGAAAGGTGACACCTGGGCTCTACCAAAGCCCATGGCCAAACTGACTTGGACTTTTGGCAGAATGACACATTTTTTCCCCAAAGTAGTTGTTGTCATGGGTGGAAGAAGAATTAAAAAT
The DNA here is from genome assembly GCF_028500815.1 of Rissa tridactyla. NCBI lineage: Eukaryota > Metazoa > Chordata > Aves > Charadriiformes > Laridae > Rissa > Rissa tridactyla. The sequence continues at coordinate 1,536,515 of NC_071473.1, forward strand.
CCCAACTGTGAGTCTGGAAGCAGCCGGGGCAAGCGGCTGGAGCTGCTGCGGGGTCTGGTGCTTCTCCCTGGCTTGTTCTTGCAAAGCGCCGAGCACAAAAGAGCTGGGAGGAGGTATTCAGTCTATGCTTGACTGTCAAGGACACGCATAGTTCACTGGCTATATGTGTGCCCAAAGTAAAGCATGTGCTTAATGAGGCTCAAGTGCTTCGCTTAGGGCAGAGCTGAATCCTTAATAGCTCCATGTTTTGCAGCTTTTGCTGAAAAACGGGGCTAATTTTTTCCTGCTTCCTGGGACATTTTGAGGACAGGCTTACTAGCATTCACGGTCCTCATAATAATGGCAAGGAAACTCATGAATAAAAAGGAAGAAGTTATGTATCAATACATCAGATTCACAGTAATTACTTTTTCCAACCTATTTTGAACTGGAACCTATTGTGAACCCTTGAATTTCAATGGCACATACGTCACGTACAGTGAAAAGAAAAGATCCGAAAGCCGAAAGAAATTTGAGCTCTGCTATGCTTCTAATATGTTTAATGTTATTGTTCCTTTAAATCCCGACCCTTAATGACCCCAGACATATTAAATAACGTTCTTAGGGCTGAAGAAATGTTCAGACTTCTAATTTTGCACGTGCTTTTCCTCCTGTGCTCTCAGAGCTCTACAAACGTTATATATGTTCAAAAGCCTCTGTAGAAAATATTTTGCAGTCTTTTTCCCGAAGAAAGGCTGAAGGTACCTGGGCTCACACGGAGCTCTGCTTTGCACTGCCTGCTTTTCAAAAATAGTTTTTGCAGCTGTATCATTTTTCACGTTTGCAATTTGTGGCCAGCGGACAATGTACACCAGAGCCTGGGAGGGATACATGGCGGGGAAGGACGGCAGAGAGCGTGGGCTCGGCATGGCAGAAACGCTCACACCGCTTGTTTCGGAGCACGAAGGAATCCAAGCCATACGGGGGCAGAAAATGTTGATAGTGATACAGTTTCTTAATGAAGATGCCTTAAAGAAAGGCACAGAATATCATTGTAGCACCTCATTAGTGATGTCTCCTCCTTGTTTAATTGCTGTGAGGCTTTTTTTGTTCTTGCCCTGGCAACAGCATTGGCCATATAACCTTGGCACTGGGAACTCTTTTGTTGTGCTGTCAAGTCCCTCTTCGTCTTTCAACCCCTGTATGTCAAGTCAGGTTTCTATCTCAGAGATGAACCAAGCCTTATTTCTGGGTTAAGAATTCTTTTATCTGCAAAGTAAATTAGTGGCAGGAGCTTCCCAGAGCTTGCCTTTCTCTTCGCACCGTGACTCATTTGTTTTTCTGTACAAGCCCTGCTTTTCCTGGAGGATGGAAAAAAAATCCTAGCCAACAGGCCCTGCCAGTTAGCCACCGTGGCGTCAGTGTTCATCTCCTCTCCGTCCCACCGGCAGCCCGAGAGAGGGAGACGAAGGTGAATGTGCAGCGCGTCCCACACGTGTGACCACCGGCGGTGTCTGGGTGCGTGTGCTGCCTCCCACACAGGCAGCAGGGATTGTATCCCCCCGCCGCGCTCCTGCGCAGGGGGCAGGCTCCTTCACATCAAGGTATGAAGCCCTGAGCTTCTCATTTGGGAAATACACCCGTCAATCCCCACTACTGACCAGAAAGCAGCCGTGCGTGTCGTTACTTACAGCAGAAGCAGCCCCGTCCGCGGCTTGCGAAAGTGGTGGTGAAAAGCAGCTTTATTTCTCTGCCCCCAGCAGCCGGTGGTGCTGCTTTTCAGAAATAACCGAGACCGGCCTCTGTGCCGGAGTGTTGGGAACACTCACCTCACCTACAGGATTTTAAACTTGCTGGCTCTCTAACGCTGTGCCTGCCTCGTGAATTTGAGATGGTTTTGCGATGCAGGGGAACTACAGGAGAATACTATAAAGAATGATCCTACTTGTGCGGTCGCGTCATGGCGGGTACCGCGGCAGGCGGGATTAGCTACTGATGGAGCTGTTGGGCTGTACGTGAGGTGCTCCCACGTACATCCTTCTAGGGCTTGGTACCACTGGAGTTCGGCGCTCTGGTTTTGTGTGGCTCACCTGCTTTGTAACAGCAGTTCCTTCTGCCGCCTTTTCAGCCATCTTCTAAATAGTAATAGTAATAGTAGTGGTGATGATGATGATGATAGTGATAATAATAAAAGAACCTGTGAATCTGTGTATGATAATAATAACAAAGAGGCTGTGACTCTGCTGTCTGGCCGGGCGGGGGGTGCAGCCCCCGCACAGGGACCCCCTCTTTTTCTCTGCGTTCCCCGGGAGCGCCGGCTGTCGCACCGACGAACGCGGGGGGGGGAAGACATCCTGACAAATGTGCTTACGCTAATATTTTTTTTTTCCATTTGCTTTTCCCATGGTGACAGGCAGCTACTTACTAGGCAGAGCTGGAAGTAATATTCCGAATTGCTGAAGGAAATTTTCCCAGTTGATCAAACTCTTATGTGTTTTGTGCTGATCAAAGATTCTCTTCATGTCTTATGTATCTGAAAGCACAAAAGAATGAATGAAAAAAAAGAGCTGTTCTTCTGTGCTGGTAGACAATGAAATGATGATTGGTGAGATTATGCCTTGACTTTACTGTCAGCACAATGTCAGTGAAGGCAACGGTATAGAGAGGGTGCATTCTGAGATACTAATACCGAATCCAGATCACTAGAAGGAACAGAAAAGCCCCAAAGAAAAGGAAAATGTCTGGTTTTATTATTATTATTGTATTTTAGTGGAGAATAAAATGAATCTTTCATATTCTTGGATCCTATTAGTTACCCTGATTATTCATCACTTCATATCCTATCTGCTTGCGTAGTCAGGAGTGGTAACTCATGTTTTGCTCAGGTGAAAATCCGCTTGTGTGTGTGTGTGTGTATATATATATCTGCATCTTGTGTGGGGGATGGCAGGAACCCATAACTGGTGCTGCTCCGAGCAAGGGACTGGTTTTGCACCACCTTTTCGCAAACCCTCCGGTCTATGTAGAGGAGCCAGAGGTTGCTTCATTGTCTCCTAGAAAAGGTGGTGGTTTGAAGGGGAAAGCCTAAGGCAGGCTCTCGGGGCTTTGGGTTGGTTGGGATTTTAACCAATTTAAAAAAAAATGAATTGTGCTCTGTAAAGAAAGGGCCTCAGAGCTGAGGAATCTGCAGTCCAAAGGCGTTAAGGCTTAATTCCCAGGTCCTGGCCTGGGGAGGTGAACGTCCCGCGGGCGTTCACCCTGGGAGAGGACCGGCTGCTGCGAGCCCTGCCCTGCTGTGCTTGCCTTCATCCCGCGGCCAGGAGGAAACGCCGGACTGGGAATCAGCCGAGGAGTACGGCCGGCACATGGGGACAAGGAGGAGAGGGCTGTAGCCGTGGGATTGCGAAAGGACGCTTTGAAGATCACGTTATAGCGACGTCTGTCAAGAATGGTTAAGTTCCAGCTGATCTCGCCCGGGGCCAGGGGATGGGCGAGGTGACCTCCGGAGCCTTTTTTTCTTTGACTCCACAACTGGAAATGGAAAGAAAACCCACCTTAATGTACTGTTTCCCTGTGGATTTTCTCTCCCTCTTCCCCCCACTATCCTCCTGTGCCAGGTGACAAGATATTTATATATACAAATGCTCTTTGGGAAGCTTATTGTCATTCTCTGCATCAGAAGTTTATGATTTATATTAAGCTAACTGGTCCTTGAGCATGTGCTCTTGTCAAGCTCTCTTCATCTGCTCCGGAGAAAAGCACTCCGGGGCTGGCGTGCAATAGCATGATCTCGGTATTTATCCTTTTGGCAGTTTGCTAATTATTCCTATTGCTATCACATCCCTGTGCGAATTTCTGTCTTTCTGCCACAGTAAATAGTCTCCCATATTTTCTATCTGCAGAACTGCTAGTTAAACGGGAGAAGCCTGAATATCCTGCAGAGGCCCATATTGTCATTCGGATGACAGCGATAAAATGGGCCAAGCATCCTTTCTGTACCACTTAAATTGCATGTCTTTGCATTCCTGGATCGGCCGCTCATTTTCTGGACTGGATTCTGCTCCTGTAAACAGCTCGTGTCGTTCCTGGGAGTGCTCTTTGTAGCAGAACGCTGCGATAAAGCCAAAGCCATCGGCTGCCAAGGCTCCATAAGGAGTCAGGAACAGCCACCAGATATCTTCGCTACTGTAGATGTAGCCGCATTAGCAATATCGTTTATCTTTCTAAGGACTTACTAAGCCACTAAAATGTGTTATAAAATTAAGTGGCATTTTTTCCACCTGTTCTAACTGGTGCCAAACGCCTGGAAAGCCCTCCCGGATGATAGGACTCTATGCAAAACCTAAGTACCCTCCGAAGGACTGCAGCTGCCGCAGAGACGGGTTTTTTTTCCACGGGCTGCCTCCTTCACTTAGAATAATAAGCTTTAGATTATCTCAGGGCACTCTACATCCCACTGCTGCACAATCCAATTTGACAGAAGGGTTCCGGGGTGGGGAGGGAGAAAATCCTGCGAGCAGACACCGGACTTCGAGTTTTCCACTAGCACAGAGCAGAAGTTGACGGCGAGGGCTGGGGAGGTATTTTAGCGCCTGTCTGTGCTGGAGGAAAGGCTCTCGGGCTCGGTGGAGCATCCACGCCACAGGGGCTCGCCAGAGCCAGGGGCTGCCAGCAGAGCCCCACCGTGGGCCTTCCAAGTGCAAAAGGTCCCCACATCCCTCCCAGGCCACAAAGTAATTGAAACAGCAGCAAACTGCTGAGCAGCAGCCTGTTAGTCTCGTATTAACTATATTTTATCATTTAGGTAACACTGTATGTATGTTAACTGTTGAGCCTGCACCCCGGCTCCAGGACACGGGACAAGAGGAAAGCTGCTTTCCAAAGGGGAAGAAGAGCGACCTATAGCTGTGGGTGGACCCAGATAGTCTCCAGTTATCTGTTCCGATAGCCAAATTCCTCTCTTATCAATGTTAGCGGTGTCCCTGCCAATGCGATTACCGTGCCCCGTTGGGCTGTTGTCTCTTAAGTGATTTTGCCGCTGCCGAATTTCCCCGGCCAGAGGAGGGTCAGGGTCTGCGAAATGCTCAAAGCCCCGCAGCCCCGCTGCCTGCTGCGGCACAGCTCGCTGCTGGGCTCCGTAATCGTCCCTAATCCCCAATTCCCCCGACTGCGGGGGGGCAGGAGTGCAGCCCATGGACCAGTCAAGCGGCACGTCCTTGCCCTAGTCGAGGCAGGCGGGTCCGGCACACAGGGTGGCTCTGAAATGGCTCTGGGCTGCGGCACGGGAAGCCGGTGTGTGTCTGTCAGGGTAACACTTGACTCAGATTGGGCTGTTTGCCCTATTTTCTAGCTTTTTGGCTGCTGTACAGATAATAGGACCCCTCCAGAGCGGAGGAAGTCTGGCATCGAGGCAGGATTCTTTCGAGTAACACATGGCCCTGGTGGGTATTAACCCTTGTAATTAAGGCAGGTGTATGCAAGGGGTCCTGGAAACTAAATATAGGTTTACCTGTTAAAGATTTAGTTTCTAAAATGGCATTTTCTGAAATGGCAGAGCATTTGCAGTCCTGCTGTGGTGATGAGGTTCATGAACGGCAGAAAGAAAAAAACCAAGAAAGCATTAATCTTGGGTTTGGGGGATCAAGTAATTGGCAAAAAATGTTTACAGAAACATGTAAGAAAAGCTTGAGGCTTTGTAGTTATTTCTGCACACAAATCACTACATTGGTTTATCCAAATACTACTGAACACCAAAACAGGTCCCGACCATCGCTGGAGTGGAGCTGACTCACCAGATCTATTCACGGCTCCTCATTCATCAGAGCAGCTTTAGCTCTTCTCTTCGCGAGCATGTCTGGCTTTTCTAGCCACAAGTTCCCATCTCATCCCGTCTTGTGTCAACGCAAACACGGCCCCGGCCTGTTTGAACTCATTCTTTGCTTCCCGTGTTTTCTCCGAGTTGTGTCACAGTGGGGAAATTTTCATGGGCTTCGATTTCCCCTTCGTTCTTGTTTCTCCTCTATGAGCATTACCGTGCTGATTTGTCTCTTCCGCGTGCTGTAATTGGGCTGGTGCCACTGTGTAATTTTTAACTGTGTGCAGTATCAACAGACCTCCATCTGTCTCTCCTCCAGAGCTTCGCAGCCTGCCGGCATAAATATCTGCCAAATCCTTCTCCAAAGAGAGGATCACCAGATTCCAACTGTTTGCAAAATAAGAGCCGCCGCCAGAATCCTCTCCCCCGTCCGCAGCCTGTGCAGCGCCCGTGTCCCGCACCCCGGGAGCCGGTGCCGCTGGCACCCAGCAGCTCTGCCCGGTGCTCTCCGTTACTGGCCCTCAGAAGCCTGCCCTTCGCGCAGGGTTCGGCACATTGGTCTGTTTGCTCACATACCTCATTATCGCTGACATTGTATTTGAAAATAACCTTCAATAGCCATCAGGTAAAAAAAAAACCCAAAAAAACTTGAGGGTTGTTTTTTTCCCCCCTTCAGATACAATTCTGATTTAAAGCATGGTGCAGGACGGATCGGTTCCAGTGTTGGTTTTTAAGATACTTCGCTCGGGGTGTGTGCCCTTTCCCAGCCTGTCACAGACCAAGGGCCAGTTACCACCGTCCGGAGCCGGGGGAACTGCTGGGACTTGCTGACCGCACATCCACCTGGCGGAGAGCAGAGTTCAATCTTCCACCACTCCCTACATACATCAGGACAGATCATTAGAAGAATTAGCACCAAACCAGGCAACGCACTGATTGGATTGTGCCCACTAAAAAATAGCAACTTGTTTAATGTGGATAAAATAAAAGCACGTATAAACACACTTGGATAAAGTAAAAAATATAGATTATAACGGAGGTGCCCTTTTAACACTGTTAAAGCCCTTCCCGTGACAGTCCATTGATTGCAGTTGTTCAAAGCGGTGTTAGGCTCGTGTGGCTTTTTAAACTCGGCTGTGTACCGCAGGCACGGCCATCACGCCTGGTGGCGTTTGCTGGTGCTACAGCAGCTGGCTGCGGCTGAGGAGTTACCAGTGAATCTCTTCAGGTGCACAGTAAACGTATGTTTGAATAAAAAGCTTGCCAGCTAAAGTCAGACCCAAGGAACAAGGTTCCTGTTCGGTCTATGGGATACTGGAACAAGTAATCAGAAAGGATTTTTGAAGGTTATTTCAGGAGGGGGTTTCACATTTGGATCTGCTGCATCTTCATTCTGCAGAGCTTTGCAGAGGAACATAAGGAATGTAAAGCAGCTTGTGGGTTTGATAAATCCACCTTCCAGTCTACCCAGTAGACTACCTTCCAGTCTTCCAGAACAACCCAGTATTTCCAAGAGACAGAGAAGTGGGTACCACACTTGTTTGACATGGGCATGGAGCATGGCGACTGTGGCTGGAGAGCGTTTTTCTGTAGATAAGTAGAGGGAAGCACCCGAAGCACCGAAAAAACTTGGGAGTTTGTTTCATGATATATAGTCAGGTTCAAAACATACCGGTGTTTCCATTGTCTAGATTGCAGTGTGGGTTTGGTGTCCAATTTTGAAGGTTTTAGGACAATCAAGTTCATGATCTTCTAGGAGGGTGCGCTGCCACTTAGTAATACATTATGACAGGAGAGAAATATGTACAAACAAATCGAAGCCTGCAGGACAGCTGTACTTACTTACAAGTGAATAATATCCCCAGCCGTTGCCGGGGGTGGCAGGGAGCAAAGAGAAAAGTGAAATTAGAGAGACCGGAGCATCCCGGCGGTGATGTGCTGACCGCCCGCGTGGCGCAGGCAGCGCCCAGGAGCTGGCTGCGGGTACGGCAAGATTGAGATCTAGCCCCTATTTAAGTCTGATTTGCTGGAGCAGGATTTTCTTGTAAAGGAACAGCCGTGATTTGTTGAAAGTCTTTGGGAGATAAAAAGCAGATGGCATTGATTAGCTAATTAGTAATATTTTCTGCAACTTATCAGCTGTGCTGATATGTGTGGAGTTTGCAAAAGCTTGGGATAAATCTTTCTCTCTTTGATTTGTTGAAGAAATGGACTATTTTAAAATCTGGAGAGGAGGGAAAATTATGTACAAATGTGTCATTTTCTGCCCAACAGAAATATGTTAATCTTTTCCTTTGAATTTATGCTCAGGGCTCATTTCTTCATTTTGGAGAGGAATATGCACAGCGAGGTTGCAGCTCTCCTGGCTCTTGTCTTGATGGCATGGGCTATTGTGTGACCTGCCATAGGTTTCTGGCGCTCCCGTATTCCTCTTTGGGGGTGTGCTCCTTCCCCTTTTGCATTTATTATGGAGACAAAGCAAAATATTATTATTTTTTTATTTTATGTCAGGCTCACTTGTCTCCTTGGGAAGCCTTAGCAGCCAGAGCAGCACCCTAGCAGGACTTCTGCTAAGTGTTGGCCACCTCCGTGACCACTGCTGTGACAGTGGTCAGTGCTGTCTTGGCCAGAGCATCACTGGGGTGCTGGAGGCCCCTCTGACCTTGAGTTAGATTGGACACGACTCAAATATCTTGATGTTGTCTCTATGATGGCAGTAGTTCATCATTTAGGGCGAGACAGTAACTCGCCGAGATGTTGATATAAAGAAGAATGTCTGAGAAAGGATGTCAGCCTTTCAGAGCCTGCTGGCTGCAGAGCGAAGTCTTCATACAGTCAAAGAACAGGAGACTCATCTGGTTTGCCCAGTCAAGATAACGGGATACGGGCGGGCTCGCGGGCAGATACCCGTCCTGATAGTCGTGGTGGTCTTTGTGGGAATGAGCGTGGGTGGGCACGGCTTTGGCATCCCAACAAGCCCCATAATTAGGACTTGTTGCAAATTCTCTGGAGGTTTGAGCTCCACACCAGCACCACCCCGAAGCCTTTCATGCGACAGGGTGCCAGTGGAGAAGCTGTATTTTAATTGCAGTGTGTAGCATGGGTGACGCACGAGCTGTCAGCTGGCCACCTGTGACAGCGGGGAACGAGAAAGAGCTTTGTTTTCCTCTTCTGGGGAACTGTCCTCCCTTGCAGATGCTCTGCATAACAGCTTTGTCGTGCTTATCTCCCGTTTAAGGCTTCAAAATTGGGCATGAGGCAGGTTGAGGTGGGGCCCGGACATTGTACTGGTCAACTGCCTGTGTTGTGCTCCATCCAAAAGCCATCAGGCCTGGAAATTGCCTAAAGTGGGACCGAGATTTGCTCCTCTGTTACAGAGAGCTTTCTATTTTCCGTGGAGTTCGATGTTGAAGCTTTAGCCTTTCTATTTCCATCAGAATGACATTTTTTATTGGTTCTTAAACTGAAGAAACAACAAATTCTGCATCCTCTCTGGAGCACAGTCTTGTTAATGTTCTTTGAAACATGACATGTGTCGTGGCCGTCAAACTGCAATGATCCCATTTCTTCTGAAATGAGAAAAACATGTCACTTTGGGCTCTAAGTAATACAAAGGGAGAGTCGTATTTTAGATAGGAGCTGCATGGCTGCTGGAGATGAAAGAAAAATGTTATTACTTTTGGAAATTTCATAATTACAGTTAATGATAATTTACTGAAGTGGCATTGTCTTCACCGCTATCACTAATGAAATGTTTGGGAGTGATAAAACAGGTCTTGTTAAATAGAGCGAGAGTCTTGAGTGGAGTAACTTTGTGACAGCAGCCTGCATGCACAAGTCTCCAATTCCTATTTCTTTTGTTACAGTAGTTTAAAAAAGAAGACAAAATGAAGGCTACCTGGCAAATAAGGCACACATGAAGTATTTAAAGGCCTGCCGTTAAGCAAACAATACTGAACTCCTGAATAACATGCTGATGACTGAGTACTGCTCTTTAGAAATGCTAACCCTTCATTAAAACACTTTCCTTGTTTTTCTTTGCAGACAAACCAGGGAACAAGAAACCCCGCCTGACTTTTTTTATTTCTCAGACTATGAAAGACATAATGCAGAAATAGCAGCATTTCATTTGGACAGGCAAGTAAAATGGATTTGCAGTAAAAGAAAAGTGGAAATATTGTGATAAGTTGCTGCACTTGGCCAGCCCTGTAACTGAATTACTTTTAAAAAGGGGGAAAATGGAACAAAGGTGGGCAAAGGCCATGAATAAATGAAACGGCAGGTGATGAAAGGGTAGATTAATAATTAGGAAATGTGACTTGCCCTGGGAATGAGAAACCTGGCAATAAGTAATTCTCAAAAAGAAAGAGAAATGATATCGAAGGGAAGCTGAGAAATGAATTTCCCCCGTGATCCTGAAGTGCGTATGGAGAGGGCCCTCTCCCCGGAAGGGAATGTGTCGCACAAGTGTGATGGCAGTCTGGCTCACCCCAATTAGCTCCAGGGCACGCAAATCAAAGGAGAGGTGGGGAATGGTGTGAGCATTCAGAGAGGAGTCACCGAGGTGGGGAGGGAGCTGTGGGGCTCCGGGCCCAGGAGCGTCTTTAGGCCACAAGTCCGTGGGGAGGAGAGGGCAGTGGTGGCCGTCCCCTGCTCCTCAGAGCTGAAAACGTCCCCCCAGGCAGAGCTGGTGTGGGGTACGGTGGATACTCGGGACTGGGAAGGGACTGCAGCCCTCTCAGCCTGCCCAGATTAGGAGCGGGAGTTAGCAATTAGTGATGAATTATTAACAGTGTGGCTAGAAACCATGGCTTTTCGCAGGCTGAGTTAGAACTGAAGCGTCTTTCACACCCCGAAGTGCCACAGAACAGCCTTTCAAACGCTTGAAGCTTTGGGGCCACAAATTCCTGGGGTACGGGTGGTATTGCTGCCTTCTGGGTTGATGGTTGGGATGAGGGAACGTACCAGTGAGGGGCACGGGGTAGATTTGCCATTAAGAGCCGTCCTGCTCAGATCCTTCAAGGACCTTCTATATTTTGTTGTTGTTGACCTTGGTGTCGGTCCCTTCTGCTTTATATTTTATTTTGCCGTTTTAAGCAGATGGTGCTGTAGGAAAAAACATGAATGGAGTTCCTGCAGGGAGACGTGTTAAATATCCACACACTAAGCAGAAAAAGAAGTTGCTACCCAATGTAGAAAAGCTTATCAGCAGCCAGCGGACATGAAACCTCCACCTATGGGGAGGCTTTCTATGGGGACTTTGCTCGTCTGCTGTACCTAATAGCGGTGCTTCATAGGGAGTTTTTAATGATCTACTAAGGTGGGGGGGTTGGGGCAGAGAAAGGCTCCTCAGCCAGCCTTTGCCCGTGGGAAACCTTTTAGTCTCAGGGAGACTGTTTAGGTTGGTGCAAGGGTATTAAAACAGAGAGGAGCAGAGGCAAAGAAAAGAAACAAATGCTAAGACTGTCAGAAAAAAAATTACTATTAGATGGTGTTTATGAAAGGCAGAGGTTGAAATCCCATTCCTCAAGTCACTTAAAGAATTGGTGAGCAAAATGCATGGTATAACAAGCCTGAGGTAGCACAGAGTCAAAAATAAGTTTCTACTGTCTCTTATTTCTGGAATTCTACCTATCCTCATTTTTTCGTGGAACAATGCGTCTCCATACTCTTCTGTATTTTGCATCTGTGCCACACTATGTAGGCGAGTCAGAGCTGATCATATTCAGGACGTATTTTGTAATACATTATATGAAGGATTATCCAGTTTAAAGTTGATGGGCTTTTTACTCCTTAAAGACCACAGATAAATGTGCCTTCAGAGTGTAATGAACCTACCTAAAACCTACCACTATCATTATATTTTAATCCTTTACATAAACTATCTCTTTTCTTTCTCTTCCAGGATCCTGGATTTCCGTCGTGTGCCGCCGGTTGCGGGCAGACTGGTTAACATGACGCGAGAAATACGAGACGTTACTCGTGACAAGAAACTGTGGAGAACGTTTTTCATCTCACCAGGTAGTCTTGGAAATAACACTGTATTCTTTTCTATCCCGCCGAACACGTACTTAAGGGAACAATGTGTAGATTGCTTAATTGCTCAGATATTTCTAATAGAACTGTCTTCCAGACCTTTGAATAAAAATAAATGTGGAGACATAGCCTACAAAGAAGACTTTATTGTTTTGAATTGTGTGCCTTTTCCCCTTGACAAATTATCCGCAGAGACAGGCTTTTATGATCACAAAAGCAACGTATTCAACAAATGTGTTATGTAGAGCAATTTCTAAAGCAGTTTCTTCTGTTGCTCTCAGTTTACCGAAAACCTTATTACTTAGCCCATTAGTTATTTAGACTTTTTTTCCTGCTGCAGTGTGATCCGTCACTTCTGTTGGTCAGATGCATTTATTTCTCGGTTTTGACTGGAGGACCAAAACCTAATTTTCTCAGAGTCGTGAACCTCAGTTTTTGCTACAACAGGAGTCTGAAAAAAAATCAAGCAGATAGACGTGTAACACATCCTGCTTCCAGCTCCAGTTCTCCCCCGGGCAGAGGCCAGAGCAGAAGTGCCCTGAATTGTCCCCGGTCCTTGTTCTTGCTTTGAGGGCTGACCCCGGGAGCCCGTACCACTCTCTGTTTCCATTACTCTTCGCTCTTTCGCAACGTCTGGTGGCTCCAGCCAAGGACGGAGCTCCACGGGGTGGGAATTTTACAAACACAGGGTAAACCCATGCCCTGCTCCCCAGAACATACGCCTAGAAGAGGTGGAGATGGGCAAAGGGTGGGAGAAAGCGGCGTCATCCCTGTTTAGCATCTGGGCGGTTGAGATGGAGAAATTAAGGCTCTGAGTTAAGGCACAAAAATACATGCTTAAGTTTGTTCTTAAGAGAAAGAATATGTAGGGAAACGTTCAATGTAAAGCATGTAGCTGTGTTCCAGCGAGTTTAACTCGTATGATTTCGGCTGTGTGCAAATGTGCTGTGCTGAAGCCGGGCTGTGCCTTGTGTAACAGGCAATCTGGAGCAGAAATCTCCGGAGAGCTCGCCCTTGCTCGGGGTGTGATTGGCCACAAGCTGTTTATCCCGGATCCCTAAAGTCAAGATCCGAAGACTTAATTACCGTTTCTCCTGACGTAACCGTAATTTGTTGCTGTTAGCTAGAAAGCAGAGCTCTGTCATTGCAGAGCTTTCTCTCTTAAAATGTTTATCGCACTTTTGCGATCACCAGTAAAGTCATTATTATGGCTGTTATTTTTAGCTTCATGTTTGTGTTCAGCTCTGCAGGACACACAGCTGAGCGGACGGTTATTTATTCCAGTGACTTCGCGTGTAAAATGCGTGACATGATTACAGGAGGTTTCACCGTACCCCGTGTGATGAGCGCTGCGGTGTTACACGTGCGGTGGTGGGGACAGTGGGGACGGTCCGTGGCAGGAGCGTTGGGCAGAGCTGATGTGCAGACACTGCTGCGCGCTGGGCCCTGCTGCCTCGGCCGCTCGCGCGCCCTCTCACCCTCTGGCTCTCTCTCGCTACATCTTTTCTTTACTTGACTTTTTGGTAGGCAAGCAATCACACCCAAAAGATGGCAAAAACATCTTGTGACTGTTTATGTGCACAAGGTGCTTGGGCTCGTTTGAAATATGAGCCGTTTGATTCCCATTTTTGCAAGTAAGATGCGGATTAGTAGGTTTGCTTGCTTTTCAGTCGTCCCAGGTTGTGTGTCAGGGCTTAGGGGCGAACTCGAGTGATTTCTGAGAATTACAAAACTGTACTCAAGTCCTGAGCAGCTTACAGCAGGCAGAGCACGGCGAGGCAGAGTTAAGGCTTCCTGCCGGTTCGGATGAAGATCTTTATCTTGTCATTATGAAATTCCAGACATCCAAGGGATGATCCAAGCATAATCCTTTATTCAAATTTATTTAGAGGCCTCAGATAAATTCAATTAAAATATTTGATTAACTATGAATCAGGCTTTTCTGGAGAATAAAATGCTTAAGCAATTAATTTTTCTTTCAATTTTACATTTCCTAAATCAATATACTTTGCTTAAAACATGTTGGTTACTTGTCAGAGTTCTTCCCCGCAAGTCCCCAGTTTAATTAGTCGGATTCTCATTAACATACGCCCAGCCTCCGTCTTGTATTTCATACTGACCTTAAGAGGCAGGCATTAATTAATGCTTAATGAAAAAGTAATAAAGGTCCTAAATTAAGCATTTGGAAACGAATTCACAAACCTAGCGGGCAGCTCGAGCAGCAGATTGAGGGCAGGAGAGGGAAAAGCGGAGGGTGCTGAGCCTGGGGAGGGACCGGGAGCCTGGGGAGGGCTGGCAGAGGCTGACTTGTCCCCTCTGGCAGCTGAGGGACACCAAAGCCGCTTGGTTTTGCAGGAGAATGGGTTAGAAAGGTGAGAAATGGAGGTGTGCCATATGGGTACCTGAAGAGCCAGTCCCTGTGCCGCGTTCCGCTGTCGAGGCGCCTGTGTCTCTGCATCTCCCTCCCAGCCGTGCTCGGCGACGAGGGGCACGGGGACACGCGGTGGCTGTGAGCAGTGCATCCCTCCCCGTGCACCCACAGACATCTCTGAAAATTAAATGAGTGCTAAACGTAACTGATCTCATTCACAGCTCTTCTCTTCGGGCTGGGAGACCACTGTCTGCAGCGGAAACCCTCAGGGGGTAAATGTTGATGATGCTCATCAATGCACCGTGTTATTCCCTGGAACGGTGCGGGGATGGGTCAGAAGTAACCTCACTGCATCTCCACGCCTGGCCCATCTCACCTGTCCCATGGAAATCAGGGCTTCTTTTCATAGAATCACAGAATTGTCAGGGTTGGAAGGGACCTTAACGGTCATCTAGTTCCAACCCCCCTGCCCTGGGCAGGGACATCACCCACTAGATGAGGTTGCTCAGAGCCCTGTCCAGCCTGGCCTTACAAACTTCCAGGGATGGGGCTCCCACCACCTCTCTGGGCAACCTGTGCCAGTGTCTCAGCAAGTTTTCACAAGTGTCTCACCTTGTTTTCACAAGGGCATGGAGTGATAGGGCGAGGGGTGATGGCTTCAAACTGGAAGAGGGGAGATTTAGATGAGATCTCAGGATGAAATTTTTCCCTCTGAGGGTGGTGAGCCCCTGGCCCAGGCTGCCCAGAGAAGCTGTGGCTGCCCCATCCCTGGAGGGGTTCAAGGCCAGGTTGGACGGGGCTTGGAGCAACCTGGGCTGGTGGGAGGTGTCCCTGCCCAGGGCAGGGGGTGCCACTGGGTGGGCTTTGAGGTCCCTTCCAGCCCAAACCATTCTGGGATTCCATGATTCTTACTGCCAGGAAGCTGTGGGCAGATGCAGGCTCAGAGCAGGCTGCAGAGCAGTGTCCCTTTTCCATCGGGAAGGGGAGATGTCTGCAGGCGGACAGGTCAGCCCCTGCATTACCCTGCCTTCGGAGAGAAAGCCGATTGCAGAGAAGTGCACTTCCAGGCAGTTTGGACTAAACATGAGAAATGGAATTAGGTCAGTAATTATTTAAATTAATTTTACATCCTTTGCAGCAGGGCAGACTGCAGTAGCCCTGCTACTCTTACAAATGAATGGTAATTTGCTAGGAAAAAAGAGACATATTAATGATGTCAGCCTTCGTTTTGGAAGTAATTGAGGCAGCAGCTTAAAGAAATCAATGTTACACAGCTAGTAAGCATTATGGTTTTGTTCATATTAACCAGTTCCAAGGGATTATGGATTTTTTTTCCCCTCTCAGCAAACAATAGCAATTCTGAATTAGCTATTATTTTGAGCAGGTAAAAGAAAGATCTTTTCATGCATTGCTTTAGTAAATATTCAGGATTCTTTCCAGTACTCCAATTGCAGAGGCTTGCTAAATGTCCTCTATTAACAGTCATGCAAATCTCAATAAAAGAATTGCTCTGCCAAGCAATTTGCTTTAAGGTATCTCCACTTGTTCCTTTTCTTCCTGAGAAGAATTATTGTTCAGCTCTCGGGATGACGCACGGGAAATGTGCAGATGAGCACACAGGCACTCTGGTTCTTAATTGTTGTAATTAGTTGGAGTTTCGATCACCAGACCATGATTTTTGCATGGATTTCACTACGAATTGTGGCTGTTCATCCTCGGATAGTGAAAATCCGACATTTGCGACACCGCCCGGGATTCTCTTGCCTCTAGCGCTTTGGGGAAAAAATTGGGGTTTTTAATGAAGGGGGAGTTTGCGTGTTGCAAATGCTCAGCGTTTGAACATTTCGGCGCGGATGAACGTCCCTCCCCTCCCGGTTTGCCAGAGAGGGACCTGTGGGCTGGCCGGTTTCAATGGGAGGAGACGGACACACTCCAGTTGGACTTCCTCTCCCCTTTCCCGCTGGTTTTTGCCTTTGGAAGGCCAAACCCTGCTCTGCGCGTGGGATTGTGGGCGAAGCATGGGGCTCGTGTCTCTCACGTGAAATTCCCCCCCAGCCCGCTGTGCAGAATGTGGGTCACCTACTTAGGTTTCAAAGAGGCTTCCTACCGCACCTTGAAGTCTTAAATGAGAACTGTCTTTTTCTATATTGGATACCTCTTTTTGTTCTTCATTTTTAAGAAACCTTAAAAATGAATGCTTCCCCAGAGAATTTGGGCTGCTTCATTTCACCGCCTGTAATAAGAGCTCATCTCACTTCTATGTAAGAACTAGGGTAGACATATCGGGATGGCTATTCTGTATCCATCAAAGCAGCTAATTTCTTTAATAGTAATTTGAGATACAGCATCCTTTCACCTCCGCTACCCCCAAAATTCAGACAGGAGCCGTGGAGATTAAGTACCACAGAAGAAGCTTTGCTGTTGAAAGTCACTTCTCACCAAGAAACACGCTTGTGGGTTTAGCACAAGTTTGCTGTCTGAATGCCAGAGGCGTCCTGCGGTCGCGGGGAGGACGGGCTGCCGGGGCGGGCGATGGGGCTCGGTGGGAGGACGGCAATGGGGAGGAGCTGGGGAGGAGCGGGGCCAGCGGCCGGCAAGCGGCTGCAGCAAATGCCACCGCTGCCACCGCCCCCAGGCTTCCCTGTGGGTTTATCTGGGTACCAATGTGCGATTACTGGCAAAGGATTAGTCCCAGTTGCTCTCGTTGGCAATACGGAGCAGGGCTTCATTGTTCCCGCAGTTAAATTCAGAAGCAAACGATTAAACACGGTATTTATCTTCCCACCATGCAAAATGCTGTGTTTAATATGGTTCCTTTTTGGAAAGGATGGATTTACATCTCACGCAGCAGCAGCTGGGCCCTTTGCTCCGTACAGAACCGTTCCGGAGGCAGATACCCTGGCATCGGCGTCCCAGGGCCAGCTGGAGGTCAGGTCATAGAGACCCGCGAAGGTAAATTGTCTGAGGCGATGAAGGGGAACCCGCCTGGGCTCCCTGCCTCCAGGGAGGAGCAGGAGATGCTGACCCGGCCGAAGGGGAGCAGGGCAGCTCCCAGCCCCGGCCGTGGCCTGGGAGAGCTCTGCCTTCCCACCCAGGCGCGGGGAAGAAGGGAGCTCTTTCCATCTCCCAACGCTCTGTGCTCCCCTGCAGCGAGCTGCATCCGTACGGGATTCCTTGTAAATCACCCCTTGTGGCAGCTTGGAGCCCCTTGAAATATTTTGTCTGCAGTGATTTCTTTTTAAGGGTATAAATCGCAGCTGTTTTTCCCTGGTTTTTCTTGGCCGAGAATATCCCAACCTTCCCAACGGCCCAGTATGTTCCCCCCCTTTGCAGGCTGTCCGCAGCGGGCAGCACTGCCCCCAGGTGCTTGGACAACTCCTCCCCTGCAGCCCGAATTATGGAAGGCATGAAGGCCTCCTGGTTTTGCCGGGATGATCAAAGGCGAAGTTGGGGCACCTGTGTTAGCCCTGCAAAAGCTATGCCAAGTCCACGCCGCAATAGCGTTTTTGAAGAGGAAACTGGTGAGAGGTTACAGACTGCGGGGCAGCGCGCCCGGGGCTTGCCTTAGGTTGGGTTTGTTTGGATGTTGACTTCACGCTTGATTTTAGACTAATGAAAGGAGTGAGTCCAAAGGAGGGCCGCTGAGCTGGTGCGTCTGGTGTACAAGGAGAAGCTGAGGGCTTCAGGTTTGTTTAACCTGGACAAGAGAAGGCAACGCTGCTCTGGCTCTTCTGTTAGTGCTGGCCTGGAGGTGTAGCTTGGACCAGAGGCCTCCAGAGACCCTTCCAAGCCAAGTGTCCCTAACCGTGATGGCTCTTTTCACATGCAATTTGTAAAAAGGTTTTCAAAATTTCATTCTGAGAGATCTGAGTCATAATTACTGAGTTGCTTAGAAGGAAAAATGAGTGGGGTTTCCGTTTAGAAGTTAATAGACATATTGTGTGATGAGCAGCACCAAAGTTCGTGCTGGGGTTCATAGGAAATAGCCAAGTTGAGCGGCTTAGTGGCCAAGGACATCGTCACTTCTTAGCTCGTGGGAAGTCCCCAAATTACTGTTCCTTTAATTAAAATGTTAAGGGACTAAGTAGGCCTTGTATCTAAGAAAAAGCTTTTAAAATAATTTTTAAGAAAGGAAAATTTTACCGTTCGGCATGATAAGACACTTTAAATTACAAAATTAAAAGTATAGACTTGCTGAGTGCTGCCTTCCTTCCTTTTGTATTTCTGTTCTTCATTGTCTGTTCCCTGAAGTACTTTTCTTTCAGTAATTGTCAACGAGGGTTTTGACCACAGGGTAAATATTTCTGGACCGAGTCAGGGTGTATTTAACTGGTATGAGACAACCCTGCGAATGTAAAGACGCAGTTCGGGCTGGAGTTGTTCCTGAGCACAGATAGATGGGTGGCCCTGAGGAGTCACAGCAGAGGGCGTCGAAAAGGCTGTGTCCAGAGTGAAATAACCACGACTTAATGGACAAGCCTGGTGGCCATCAATAGAGGCTTGGAAATGAAGAGCTGAGACACTGTCAAGTAGTAACACACCAGCCTTTTAGTCCAATGGTATGCTGTAATTCCAAGGTTAGCAGTTGGTCTCGGATAATATGGTTAATTTCTACAATCAAAAACATCACGAGACCTTATTGCCCTTCCACGTTCCCCCACTCCTCCTTCCCTGGTCACAGCCCCTTGCTCTCCTTGTCCCTCCCTCCTGGTGTCTCCAGGACCCGTATTGCTGCCTGGGCTCTTGGCTCCCCGTCTCCCTGCCGTGGCCCACCCGCAGTGAGCCATCTCCGCCGGGCGCTTTGCCGGCCATAGGCCGGGTCTGGACCGGGGGCACGTCGCGGTGATGGGTGATGTGGGGGCGGCGTGCTGCGGGGCATTGCTGCCGTGAAAACCCACCGGCTTACCTTTCCCAGCCTCGCGCTCTTCTGTGGCGGGCAGAAAATCACCTCCCCTGTTCTCCAGCCCTTCCTGCCTCCTTTCTCCGCATCCTGCCCAGAGGGAGAGGAGCTCAGAAGCAAGATTTGAATTTAGAGGCCTTGTAGGGAATTAGGAGGCAACGTGACTTCTCACCTTCGTGCATTACCATAAGGAAAGGGCACAGTCTTCCTCTAATGACATTTTATGTGCATAAAGCAATGTCGGAAGAGTTGTAGCACGCTGACAAGATGAGCACTGTGCTGCCGTTCGTAGTCCAGCGCCGGTGGGGGCTGGGGGTGAGCTGCTCCCTCCCACCTCCAGGGAATCCACCTGGGAAGGGGGTGCTGGTAAAGAGCCGGCTGCTCCGCTTGGCACAGAAATACGTGGTGGCAGCTTTGGGGAGGTTTTAAGGTAACGCACGCTCCAAAACCACCTGCGGGTTCTTTTTCTGTGGCTGTTGGAGTAACGTGATGTGTGGAGGAAGAAATTTGTGCTCGGGGTGTGTGCTGACAGGGTTACATCTGCGCCGTTTCCACCTTCCGCACACCCCCACAGCAGTCTGCGTGGTAAATAACTCTCCTTAGGAAAACTGCCAGTTCTTCTCCTACCAGCAAGTAAATGAATGAATGAAATGTTGTCTGTTCTTAAAGAAACGAGCCAAGATTTTGAAAGGTGACTTAATTTGGGGCATGTGCCACTTGTTCAGCTGTGGGATTTGGGGTTCCGGCCTGGGGCAACAAATAGATCCCAAAGGTTGTATCAGTCTGGCAAAATGAAAGGAGAAGGGAAAGGATTAGAAACAAAAATTAATTTGTTTTTTTGGAATATAAATAGACTGGAAATAGTCACAGAGGGCCCAGCACAGGGCGTGATCCCAGCCGCTGAAATGAATGTCTTTCGAGTGGTTTCAGTGGAAGAAAACTATGTGTGGTTACGGGGGTTTGGGTCTGAGATTTATTTCTGCTCATGCATACATCAGTGCTTTTACGAATTCTTGAACACTAATTTAAGGGTAGGCTGTAAAACTCTTTTCCTTTATTTGCCAGCCAACAACATCTGCTTCTATGGGGAATGCTCCTACTACTGCTCAACAGAGCACGCCCTCTGTGGGAAACCAGATCAGATCGAGGGGTCTCTGGCCGCTTTCCTGCCTGATTTGTCTTTAGCTAAAAGGAAAACCTGGAGAAACCCTTGGAGACGTTCCTACCACAAGCGCAAGAAAGCAGAGTGAGTAGTGGTGAGCGAAGGGTTCGCCAGCTGCGAAGGGCGAAGGGAAGATGGACGGTGCTGGAGTCACTGCCCTGGCCTGACATAGAGCACTGAGGCTCAGGAGAGCATCTGCCTGTCTTCAGCGGGGCCGGCTCCTGGGAGGGGACGGAGCACTTTTGAGGGGCTCCAGCTTATGGTCCTGAACCTGAAAGGACCTTCAGTGGCGTAATTCCCTCGTGGGACAGGAACCTCTGGTGGTTTTGACAGGATGGAAGGCGACCTGGCTGAGTCTTGTCGAAGGCAGAGATCCGCTGCCATCAGCAGCCCTCAGCGAGTCTCGCATGTTTTCGTCGTATGACTGATGGTGCAGCTGGTCCCCTAAATCTTGGAGCTATTAGCCAGATAGTTTTCAATCTTGTCATTTTCTTCCTCCTTCATCAGTCACAATCTTTATGGGTTCCTGCATTGCTGGAAGCAGCCGGAAGAATTTGCTGCCTCTACCTTGACCCTGCCCTCAATCAAACATGATACAACTAGATCTTTGCAAAATAACATTATTATTTTTAATACTCAACAAGCTTTGTACGTCACATAAAATATCAAAATATTGTTTTTTCCAGATGGGAAGTTGATCCAGATTATTGTGAAGAGGTTAAACAAACACCTCCGTATGACAGTGGGACCAGAATTCTGGATATAATGGATATGACAGTTTTTGATTTCCTAATGGGTATGTTTCATCTCTTTCAAAAATTAAATGCAACATTTGATTAGAATAAGAACCGTTCCTTTCTACACCGCTCTGCATAGCTCAGCAGTTTGCTAAAGCGTGGATGAAGCTGCATTTACTGTATGTGCCGTTCTGGATGATGATGAGAAAATGCAGATTTACATGGTTACGTATTTCCATCAGCGCAGATTAAAGGAACGGGGATGCTGAGAAATGCAGAGCGGTGACGGATGCAGGTCAGGCTGGTCTCCTCCACAGCGGCCAAGGGCTTCACAGCTGGCTTTAGTGGGTGCCTCCCCCTTGCAGCCCCTGGCTCCTGCACGCCCAGCCAGGGACTGCTCATCACCGGCACGCTGCGTTCAGCCTGCAGTGGTGCTCACTGCTGCTTGCTCCAAAAACCGTCAGAGGGGGGAAAAAGAGGTGTTGCTTTGTCACAAAGGCAGCTGTGGTATGTATCGGAAGTTTTTTCTGTTGATGTAACCTGTTTGGAATAAAACAATTGCTAACAGGCAGGTAGTAGTGACCGATTCCAAGCCCACTCAGTGGCTACCACTGAGATGTCCGCAGGTGAAACCTGTTCTGCTGCAGCCGATATACCTGTAAGGATCCACATACTCGATGCTGGGACACGTGCCAGCACGGACATATGCTCTGCCATTGCCACTGCTGAGATTTCTGCAGTAGGCTGCAGCAGGAAAGGCCGCGTCACAGCTCCGGGGCCGTATGTGGCATCTCTAAGTGGCTCAAGACCCCTGCCATGAAGTCAAAATTCATAGCTTGGCACCAACGCTCTGCACGTTGACCTTGAGAAGCAGATCACACCTCTGCCTGCGGCGGGTGGCCAAGGAGAGCTGCTCAGCTGCAGGGCTGCAGTAGCATCCTCAGCATCCCCATCCGAGAGCCCTGATAGCCCTGATACCGCTTTGGCTTCCCAGGCAGCCAGAAAATTTGGACAAAGTTCTTAATTGAGCTAAAACAGGATGTTTGGTTGTGGTTCAAAAAGTTTAGTATGATATTAGCAAAGTCGTGTGGATTAAAATCCCTGCTTGGAGGATGCATTTTCCCCTCCCTCGCACCCGGCACGTGTCCCTTGGCTGCTTCGCACGCCGTGCTGACCCGGGCTGGAGCAGCAGCGCTCGTTCGCGCTGGTGAAGCTCTGCTGGCTCAGGATGCGGCTACCTCACGGATGACCAGGCTCCTGAAGCAGTTGAGATGCCATCGTACTTGGGAGGGATTTCCTTGGCGTACCCCAGGAGGGGGTTGCTGGAAGGGGGGAAGGCTCATTTTGTCTCCCGATAAGTCCCCTAGAGCTCAAGTATAAAAGCTACAGAGAGCGTGAGAAGCTCCCAGCGGCGTAACAGCCCACCTTCCAGCATCCCCACGCTGGGCTTCCCGCAGCAGAAGCAAACTAGCCCAGCGGACCCGTTGCTTTCTCTGCCCTGCGTGGCCATCGTGTTTGGGCAGCGCTGGGCTCCTGGCTGAGCCGTGGCTTTTCTCTCGCCCTGCCCCGCAGGCTCAGCACCGAGCCAGGGCGAGAACAGGCTTTTTTTCTCTTTATTCCTTAGGTAACATGGATCGACATCACTACGAAACCTTTGAGAAGTTTGGAAATGAAACATTTATTATCCACTTAGATAATGGAAGAGGGTAAATACCTTTAATAATCTTTCGGGGGTTGGGGGGGGGAAGTTAGTCTTTATGACAGCCTTTGCCATGTTCTGGCTTTTATCTTTTAACAGGTTTGGAAAATATTCCCATGACGAACTTTCCATATTGGTGCCTTTAAACCAGTGCTGCAGGTATGTTTCCAGAGTTGTTTCCCATTTTATACAGCTGTTTCCATTAATAGGACTGCCGTGCTCAAGGGAATCTTTTATTGCACGTGAGAGGAGGAGGTTTGGGATCCTGCCCGGCGAGCCCGACCCCAGCGAGCCCCGAGTGCTGGCACTGCCCGGCTGGTGCTTTGGTGGGATCAGGGCCCTGCAGGAACGTGGCTGGGGGCTGCTGTGGGAGAGGCTTTATTAGGACAACATAAATGTCCCACTCAAGTCAAGTGGAAAACTGTCCCCAGCTCCTTGGGGTGCTTCACAGGGGCTTGCCAGGGTGCCCGTGGCCCAGGATTTTCAGAGGACAGATGACATGTAGAGGTTCAGCTTTGCCCGGCTAGGACCCAGAGCCAGCTCCATGTCTGCCAGGCTCTGGGCGTCCGGGCCAGCAGGGGCCACCGCCGCTGCCGCCCTCGCCCAGCTCAGGCCCCTGCCCCGCGCCTGTCAGCACCGGGACGCGCGTCACCCCCGCCGGCTGCAACCGGGACACGCGTCACCCCCGCCGGCTGCAACCGGGACACGCGTCACCTCCGCCAGCTGCAGCGGGTCCCACCGCAGCGGGAGCAGGGGCAGCTGCTCGGGGCTCCGAACCCTCCCCCTTCCCAAAGGCCGGCCAGGGGACGATGCTCCGTCGCACCGTGGCAGTCCCTGCTTCTCAGCCTTTCAGAGCACGAGGTTTTTACGCTGTTCTCGCCATGCTGGCTACAAGCCTTTTAGCCCTGTCGAGACCAGTAGTGGTGAAAATACTGATTTGCGTGGGTTTTCTCCTTTTTCTCGTAGAATAAGGAAGTCTACCTATCTGCGATTACAGTTGTTAGCCAAGGAGGAATACAAACTCAGTCTCTTGATGAAGGAATCTTTACTAAAAGATAAAATAGCTCCCGTTCTCTACCAGCCTCACTTGGAGGCGATGGACAGGCGGCTGCGGATCGTCCTCAAGGCTGTCAGTGACTGCATAGAAAAGGATGGTTATGACAACGTGGTTGAAAATGACTTTAACCCTGATGTTAACACTGGTACGACCGAGAGGTAGTGAAATCGCAAGACTACGTTTTTACCAGCCAAGTAAAGAAGATTCAAAAAAGGAAAAAAAAGAAAAAAAAAAGTCTTGCAAAAGACTGTATACGCCACTTTGTGAATTCAGTGAATTCAGAAATGAGATATAATTGTTCCCAAAGTAGGTAAAGTGTAGACTCTGCAAAGGCTTAGTTCATTAAGAAAAATAATGTGATGCTTTTCATTAGTTCCTAAAGAGAGATTATGAGAAGATGCAGAAAATACTCAGATCATTGACAGACAACAGTCTTACAGCAAACACCTCCTGTCCTTTTTGTATAGAAAGGAGGCCTTTACTTAATATTTTGTATTTATATATGGTATATCTATGAAACCCCAGCCCTACCTACCAAATTTAACTAAGAGGGACGGCATAGTTTTGTGACTCACACTTTATTTGTGGTGACAGTCCACTTAGTATTTTGTGTTAACCCTTTAAGTGCTCTAATCCACTGTATCTTATTTAAATTGAATGCTTTTTTTCCCCCAGCTACTCAGCATTTAAAGGGTTAAGGCATTATGAACTTTTAAAGGCAAAAAATAATAATTATTATAATAATAAGCAGTGGTTGCCGGAAGGGAATTTCACTAATTGTGCATTGACAGGAATACTTGAATGTTGGTTTTACAAAGTGATGTAAAATGCCAGGTTGTACTATTTGTCCATAAGGAGGTGGCGGCTCTTACCTTTCTAGACTCTCATAGCTGAGCTGCTACTTTTCAACTTTGCTTTTGATAGTTTTGTGTAAATATATACATATATGGGTAAAAAGCTGCTTTCAGCAGCTCTAGGCTTACTTTTGCAGCATTTTTGTGGAATTGTTTGCAACGTGGTAAAAGTGCAATAAAGATATGGCAAAATGTGTAGCCGTCGCGTCTCAGCGGATTCGTTTTTCACTGGAAAGTGTGAAACTGGGCACACGGGCCACGTGCTCCGGGCAGAGCTGTTCAGGCTGTTCTCCCTTGTGTACCAACAGCCAGTGGAGCTGGGGTCGGGGAGTGGGGGTTAACGCACCCTCCGCGCGCTGTACATCCAGCAGCTCCTCTGACCGGGGTAGCAAAAGCCCTTGCACAACCCACAAAATCTCAGCCTAAATTGTCTGGAAACGTCCTATTCTTCACCAAATAGTTTTGAATCACGTTCCGCTGAGTTCATGTAATGTGTGTGGAGACTTTCAGCCCAAAAGCAAGCTATAAATTGAAAAAGTGGCTGGTTTTGACTTGCGAAAACATGGTGTGGTGCCGAAGGAATCCCTCATCGCTCTTTTGGGTGAGGAGAGAGTTTATTATGACAATATTCATCACAACTATAATTCACATCTGTCATTTGTTTCATTTCATGTCTGTCTTCTCAGGGATTTATAAACATATACTTTAAAAGCTTGTAGCCAGATAGACTAAATGTAGGCATTTGAGCATATTGAAATTGGGAATGAGAGAAGGAGCTGCTCTATGGTCTCATACACTTCGTAGGTGGTGCATTACCACTAAAAACCATGTCTTTTACTGTTTCACCGCCCCTTTCAAATTCCCATGGCTCTCACATACATGGCACACAAAGACAAGAGAACACCTCAGATGATACAGATGTCCATGACCTTGGAAAATTTCTTGGTTTTTTTTTTTTTTTCCCTTTCCGAGCCCCACGCGTGGTAGCGAGGGTGTTGTCTCTAACGCAGCGCTTTTGCACCGCAGCTCGCTCTCTGTTAGCCAAAAACCCCAAAACGTAGGATTATTAAAAGGTGAAGAAATGGGTGTTATTATCCTTGCCTTGTCCTTAGTGCCCGGCTGGGGTTTTCCTGCGGGTGCAGCCTTTCCTCACGAGGAGACTGTGCTGGGGTCCAGGCAGGGGCTATAAAATCACCCTGGGGGCGCTGGGGCTGAGCCTGCCCCGGTGGCGGCGCTCGGCGCTGGGCTGAGAGCGGGGCAGGGACAGCGCGGGGCTCTGCTCCGGGGACGCCGGGGGGTGCGTGGGGAGCTCCCGGCAGGGTGGCTCCAGCTGGGGGGGCTCTGCAGAAGGCTGCCTGGGGCTGCGGGGATATAAACTCACTGTTACGAACCCAATTCTGGATTTCTATACGCGGGATTAGTGGTGTTTCTCTGGAATAATTAACCAGAGGTCACTCCTCGCCATATGGAGGGTCTCTGGTTTCGTTCCTTTCCTGAGCTTTGGTGCCTCCCCTCACACGCTCTGTGCTGCAGCTTTCTAGGCCTAAAAATTCTTCTCTCCAGTCCTCAATTAAACACGCAGAAATGCTGAAGGGGAGGCTTTTCTTTGGGATGAGAGATGCCAGCTCCTTGGGAGGAGGGAGATGGCAGCTAAGAACTGGGCAAGGTTTCCTTTCCTCTGGCCTCCGATGAGAAACCGGGGTGGATTCACCCCCGCTGAGCAGTGGGATCCCAAATCGGGGGCCGGGCGCTCGGGCAGGGAATGGCGAGAGCTGGGTTCAGGCCCTCGGTGTGGCCGGGACAGCGGGGGGCACGGGCCCGATCGGGGGGTAATTTCAACAAGTGGAAGGGCTGATGAATTAAAGAAGCGGTGGGGCTGTGTCTCGGTATCTCCCAGGACGCCCTGCCCTGTTTGCCTTCCCGCTGCCAGAGCTTTGACTCGTATTCCATTTTCTACAGGTTTGGGAAGGGAAAAGAATTATTGCCCTGTTCCGATAACTCTTTTCTCCATGGGCGGGGGGCAGTGGGCACCGCAGACGGAAAACGTGCCGGGAGCCAACCTGCGGCTCTGCCCTTCGGCTCCTGGGCTAATGCAGCCTCGAGAATGGCTCTGTACGGCCCGGGGGGGGCAAAGCTCTGCTCTGGGGGTGCGTCCGCATCGCCCAGGGCAGGGCTCGCAGCCGGACTGAGCGTCTCCTCCCCAAACCCTCGTGGGCTTTGAGGGCCTTTAGGGAATGGGTGTTGCTCTCCCGGGGGGAAACCCATCCTTCTGCAGGCACTGAGCCTCGCGGGGACGACTGGAGGGTGTCTTTGCGCAGGGCCAGCCTGTTCTGGGGTCTCTGGTGGGGAGGAGAGCGTGGGGCTGGGGGGCGGTTGGGTTTGGTCCCGCTCTTCGGCACGCACGCGTCCAGCTGCTCGCCGCGGTGCGCGACGGCGGCTCTGGAAGGGCTGTCACTGCGCGTTAGGTCAGTAATGCATGAGGAACGGAGGATTGGCCTGGCACGGTGGAACATCTCTTTAGGAGCCCTACAAACCTAACAGACGGAAAGATTCACTCTAAGAAGATAAATAAACGGCAGAATCTCATCGGGTTGTCTGTTTATCTCCAAAAATCGGTGTAGCAACAGCACCTAGGCAATAATGTACCGAGAAATCGGCAGTCGTCTACCCGGGCATACCGTGTTCAGCACAGTAAATACAGCATGCACAATAAATAACAGATAAAAATAGTATACTTCCAAAAGACCTAATTACAACTGTATCTGACAGCCTAGAATAGCTTACTGTATTCTCCTGAGTGATTCAGATGAGCGCCTCATTTTGTTTTGCTGTTTTTCTGTTACTTAAGCATCAAAGGGAATTCACACAAACTAAAAAATAATAATAATAATAATAATAAAAAAAAGCTCTCATTGTTTGGATTAGGTACCAGTGCCGTGATCAGCGGCTCCGGGCAGAGCCGTGGTGGCTGTACAAGCTTGAAGGAGATCACGATGGAAGCAACAGCGAGAAGCGTCGCGTGGGAGGGACCTGGGATTTCAGCCTGGCCGGCGCCTCCGGGCGCTGAACTGGAGACGAACTGGTCCTACGGGGCGGACAAGGGAGGAGCGTCCAAAGGGCGTCCTGGTTCCTGCTGCCGGGTCCGTAGGCAGCACCCACAGCTCTGAGGGGACGCCCTGCGCGCCGCTACCGCAGAACTGCATCGTCCCCTTAACCACCCAAACTCCACCCGGAGGCTCTGCCAAGGCTTCTGTGGCCCCAGCCTCCGCCCGTTGAGTTCCCAGCCTGGGGCTGGACCTGTACCATGGCCTTGGTGATTTGCATCCTGATGGAGCAAACGTTCTTCTAGTACTGAATGTAGGACCCCAAAATTCATTTTCCAGAAATTATTCCAGGTATTGGGTGTTTCTATGGACTTTCTTGCCTGTGGTTGTTTACAAAAAGATTTGCAGCTTAATATGCAGAAATGAACATGCAAGAGGAAGATTCTTTTTAAACTGTAAATTGCGTGTTCGAGGGAAATGTTGAGTTGCCTGGGACGAGTTTTCACACAGAATTTCAAGTTATTACCAGTCAGAAGCTGCTGGATTTCTTGAGAATATTTTTTTATGCTAAAAGTGATTCATAGGTAGCCTCCAGCCATAGCTCAGTCTGTGACCAGATCAAACTGAATTATCTGCTGCTTCTACATTTGCATCAGGGAAGTACCAATCCAACGCTTTTGGGGGCTGTCTAGAAAAAAATTAAAAGTGCTTCAATTTGGTGGGTGAAAAGACCTGAGAACCGAGGTCAGAGCGGGGCTGGTCATGGGTGGAAACGAGGAATAAGCGAAAAGGAGGGTATGGGTTTGGCGGTACCAGAACCTCCTCCCCTAATGCAAAGGTCAGAGCAAAAGTCTGTGTCTAGAGATTGTCTCCGAGCTGCTGGAATCCATGCTGGCCGCTGGTTTACCAGCCCCTGTCCCCCTCGGAAGCAGCGCGTGTTACGCCTTGGACCTTGCTGAGACGCGGGCCCAGCCCCAGCAGCGGACGGAGCTGGCAGCTGGGGCCACAGCAGAGCAGCTGCGAACGGGGGGTGTCGGGTCAGAGCACTCGCCACGTCTGCGACCGCGGGAATCTGGGTCGCGCCGTGCCCCGGCCACCGCAATGAGTGACCTCGGGACCCCCACCTAAATCCCTCTGCCGCTTCTTCTAGCGAGGGGCTCTCTGGTTGACAGACGTACCTACAAAGCCACCTGCAGGCTCCGGGCGACCCTGGCATCGCTTCAATACACATCCCAGGGTGACTTAAGATAGATCCTACCCCAAAGATGGACAATTTAAACCCTCCGCCCTCCAACTGCTGGTGCTGGACTGACCCCGGCCGTGGTTCCTCCAGAGGTGCTGCTGGAGCCTGAGGAAACACAGGGATCCCTGTACGTCGCTGGAGCACCTGGGTGCCTGCAGGAGGGCCATGAACCAGGCAAGGACTGTGATCTACAGGCATCTCCTGAATCCTCGTGTGCAGCCAGACGACAAAGGAAAGTTAAAGCTGTCAGCAAAATGCACGCAATGCGGCTCAGGAAGCCCAAGCGGGGCCAAAAAACAAACCCAGAATGTCAAAGGGAAGCCAATGGTGAAATCCTTTCTCGCGGACACCGAGACACAAGCCAGGAGCAGCACTTACTGCTCGGAGCTCAGGCCGAGCTTTGGAAATGGAGGGCGAATGCTCTTCTGGTTTGTAAACTAGGAAAATCAGGCTGTCCAGAATCACAAGCAGCTTTCCTCCTGGCATGTCCACCTTAGCCCTGCACCACAGCGATTTGCGTAACCTCCTAGAGAAGCACCGGGAACCTTTGCCGCAGGCAGCACTCCATCGACAGTGACGCTAAAAGGCTTTTCTGGTTCGCCCACTGAGGGACGTTCGCATCGTTTTCCAGACTAAATCGGAACCCTCTCTGCTGATCTTTGAGCATCTCCTTCCTAACCAGGGAAGTCAGTGAGAGTTTTACAGAAGCAGAATGTAGGCCCGTTATCTTCTCTCACTGCCCCGTTTACAGATGAAGAGCCTCCCTGACTTTCTCATGGCTTTCTTAGCTATAAGCTTGAATAATTTATTATCATTGTTTATCTTTTCTGTGTATTGCTATCTGTCTGCTTCACTGATTTGCACTGGATTTCCATTTTCAATGGATGTTTTTTTAGCCTGAATAAACCCCTGAATTAATTATTTATAAATTGAGGCATCTATAGCCAAGTCTTCGCATTGTAATTGGAGCTTCATTTCGATGCTGGCACTGGCCTTTGGACGCAACCGTTTGCAGCACGTTCCCTTACGCTGGCCATCCCTGCAGGGCCCTCCCTTCGTGACACAGCTGCCAGGCGTCTATAGGAGCTTGTGCAATAATTCCTGGGAAATCACTCATTCCTCCCGAGCCCATTCACAAGGGCCTGACCAAGTGCTTTACCCTCGTCGTCCCTCTGAGGGCTGTATTTGAGGACGTCTCTGTACCCGCGCAGATGAAGACCTGCCTCTGTACATGTAGACAAGCCTTGCTGAACTTTGCTCCTTACCTTCCGTATAGCAACCCCCTTCCTTTCTTCATCAGGAGGGACTGCAAGTGGTGTTGGGACAAGCAACCCACTTGTCTGGTGTAAGAAAACCCCAATCCTTATTGATTCAGCACCTACAGATCCCCCTGGCTTCAGCTGTTGCCCTGAAAGAGGCACTGAACCTGGGGTTTGGTCCTTCAGCTTTGCTCCAACACCAAGGGGTTTGGAGGGGGTGGTTCTGCCATGATACCTGTTACGCCTTTTTCCTCCACGTGTTGTCAACAGCCGAAGTGAACAAAGTAACTAGAAATTGGGCTGAGTCCCCCTGATTGCTGGCTGTCCCAAAGGCAGCTGCTCGGGGCAGGGCGAGCACGAGGGGCCTGGTGCTTTCTCCAGGCTTGGTGCAAGAAGTGGACGGAAGCTCTTCTCTCTGAGGAAGCCAAAGTAAGGTTAGAGAAACCTGTGTCACGATTCAGGTGTTTGAACCGTAGGTCCAATAGAAAAACAGTTTTTGCAGTGCTCGGGACGTGTGGTCCCCAGGGCGGATTTTTTTCACCTCTTAAATAGGCGACGGCAGAGCCGCCCCACGACGCCTCCACGCTCACCAGAAATGATCAGAGTGTTCCTGTTGGAGGACCTCGTCTCATGAAGTTAATGGAAACCTCCCCAGTGTTTTGAAGATTCTTTGCGTCCAGCCCAGAGCAGCCGCAGAGGGGCAGAGCTGCCCGCCGTGGCTTCTGAGAAACACCCTGGAAATAAGGATGTTAAAAATTAAAAGACCTTAGTGGTTGTACCGGTGTTTTATTTGACTTGGTGGTGGTACCCGCGGCTCCTGGTTAAACAGTAACCCCTCCGCTATTTACACGGGGCTCAGTTTTGTAACAGGTGAAAAGAAATGCTCCCCACCAAGGAGGGAGGCTGAGAAACCGCAAGAAAAATGTAGGGACTGTGCAGCCCTGCGCAGGCTGCCGAGAGGGTACAGACCAGCTGGCAGAACGCTGCACGAGAGCATCTCACAGAGTCACGGCCTGGCGGGGGTGGGAAGGGCCCTCTGGAGATCATCTCCTCCAACCCCCGGCCAGAGCAGGGTCACCCAGAGCAGGTGGCACAGGAACGCGTCCAGGTGGGCTTGGAATGTCTCCAGAGACGGAGACTCCCCCACCTCTCTGGGCAGCCTGTGCCAGGGCTCTGCCACCCTCAAAGGAAAGAAGTTACTCCTCGTGTTGAGATGGAACTTCCCATGGTCAAGTTTGTGCCCGTTACCTCTTGTCCTGTCACTGGCCACCACTGAAAAGAGCCCGGCCCCATCCTCCTGACACCCACCCTTTCAGTATTTATAAGTGTTGATAAGGTCCCCCCTCAGCCCTTTTTTCCAGAGTGAAGAGACCCAAATCCCTCAGCCTTTCTTCATAAGACACGTCCTCACTCCTACCAGAGCATCCTACCTCAAGCCTGCCATGCCCAATTAGCATTTCAAGAGGTTCAGACCCTCCTTTTCCACCCTTTGCACCCAGAGTGGCTGGCTCAGCCGTGGAGCGCGGGCGACTGGCAGGTCCCTCGCAGCCGCTGCTGCCAGAGGTGGGGGTGAACCGAGCGGTCAGGCACCACTTCAGCCAGGCCACCAGCTGCTTCGCCATTCCTCAGCCTTCAGACCTACACACCTACACCAGCACAACACGGAGCGCTGGCTTTGCCGTGCTATTTGGGCACCTGAGCCCCCTCGTTCATTGCAAAGCTGCGGAGGCACCGGGACCAGGGGTCTCTCTCTGCAATACGGACCATTGCAGTTGTCCAGATTAAGTCAGGACCCAAATAAGTTTAAAAAGTTATATAAAACAAGGAAACACGCTTAAATAGGACCACTATTTAAATAAAGCGAAGTCGGTAAGAGCTTGGCAATGCACCGCTATCAGTTTTGGAGAGCAGCTCCTGCTCCCACAGCTTTTGTGCTGCATCGGCACAACCCACGCACCCTGTTCCCTCTTCCCAGGCAGGAGCGGGGTCTAGCTTCTGCCGTAAACGATGCCATTACGAGGACTACAACCACCACCCTGGGTACGAATCACGTCTGCTTTCGAACACCGCTTGGAGGAAAATATCGGCTCTATCGACCTGTTAACAAGTGGGGACTTTGGTGCCGCCAAACATTTCCAAACTCCCGAGCCGGTGATATTTCCTGGGAAACTGGACTCCTTGCAGCGGTCGGAGGTGCTGGGGCACATCGTGCCGCTGTGGAGCAGGTCTCGGCAGACTGAGGAAGGAATACGTGTCACTTAACGACGGACGTGAGCCATTCTGCCGGGGTACACCCAGAGGTGCATCTCCTGAGGGCCGCCCAGCACCTGAACCGCTACGGGTGCATCTCCTGAGGGCTGCCCAGCCTCCAAATTGCTGTGGAAAAGAATGTATTTTTAGAACTATCCTCTGAGTCATCAGAGGGGGAAATAGAAGCTCATGACATGATTCGCTCGAGCAAGAGAAGTTGCTTTCCTTCCAGGGAAGGATCACGTCCGAGTTCCAGATACTCGACGTATGTTGTCCACGTTCATTGCCGCCGCCTCAGTCTTTGCTCAGCGAATGAAACCGTGATGCGGCAAAACGCGTGTTGGAGTAGAGCCGGCAACCCCTTGACTTCCCGCAGCGCGGATGGGGGGAGACTGGAAAACCCCCTCCCCGGCCTTTCTCAAGGCAACCGTCCGAAAGCATTTTTCTCTCTCTCTCTGCCTTCCGGGGAACGTACCGCGGGGAGCTGCGTTTTATTCCTTCTCTGCAACATGGTCGAATTTATAGGATGAGATCTGTGATAATTGAGTTCAGAGCCGGATGCTGAGCCTGCCCCCGGGGCTTTCCTGCGAACAAGATGGATTGCCCAGTATGCTTCAGGCAAAAAAAATAATGAATGAATAAATATATACGTGAATAACAGCATGCCTCGTTTTGCCTATCTCTTAGAGAGAGGGGAAGCTAATTCTTTAAGTATCAGGAATGTGCTCATTATGCAAAAATGGCAGAGCAGATGCACATATTTATAAGAAGTATATTAAAAATCTCATTTTAGCTCCTAGAGGACAAGTGCAACTGCAAAATTGGGTGCAATTATATTTATCTTCCCACCTATGGTGCGCTCTCCTTTGAATATGTATTTGTTTGAGCTGGTTGTATCTAGAAGCGTGGAGTTTCCTGTGACTGAAAAAGCAAATTATTCTGACTCCCAGCCTACGACACGCCACCGCAGAGGCTGCACCCAGGGTCCCCGAAGGCCCTAAAAAGGCCCTCTTCGAGTGCAGCTGGTTTTGCATCCAGGCAAGCGCCCGTCTCTGGCGCAGCCGGTGCTGAGCGTGTGTTAACGGCCACACAAACGAGCAGAGGACACAACGCAAGTGGGGCTGTTCATCATAACTATCACTTAATCAACCTAAAATGATGAACTGATAATTGGATGCCCTTGCAACGACTGCGCAGAGCCAGAGCCCTGGGTAGAGTCCCTTTCAGAGAGGGAAATAAATCAGACGAGCAGTCTGCTGCGGGCTAAGAGATTAATCTTTGGCATGAGCATGAACAATAGTGGAAATAAGCGTTGCTCATGAGACCATCGGTCTGTGCCTCGGCAACGTGCTTGGTGCTTGCGAATGCGAGGAGCCGCTCTCTCCCGTCCTTAAAGCAGCGTTAAAGACTGTCGGAGTTCTACGTGCCCAGGGTTATTAAACGGCTGCGGTGGTGAAAACCTGGCTGAGTCCAAGGCCACTACTTCCATAGAGAATTTATCCACTTTCACTTCAGCAACATAAAATACAGGTGGAGATATAAGACTATCCCCAAACAAGGACTGGGACACTGGGAAGAGACCTGGAGAATGGTCCCACCCAGGCCAGGACGATGGACCAAGTCTTCCACTGGAAATTCAGCAGCAGGAGTATCCTACAATATATACAAAATTCCTTTTAATTCACAGTAAAAGTGGGATTTGTGTTCTCCCGAAATCCCAACCCCTGCACCACCTGGGAAAGCATAACCATTTTTGAAAAATTAAACAAAGTAGTTATGAAAAAATAGCGCTCCAGAGACCAAAAGTCAAATGAATAGGAAGGAAAAGAGGTTTTCTTTCGCCGGGGAAAATTAACAAGAACAAGAAGAAAATGCTGAAAATGTTCATAAACACAACTATTTCCTAAAAAGTGGCCGTATGTATTTTGTCTAGTTTTTTTTTTTTTTCCCCCTATTTATCTGGTCCCATCACTGTGACTCCCGGAGAAGGCAGAGCCTGAGAAGCCACAATTCCAGGCCAGGGTGGAAGCGGAGCGGGGGGTTCCCGCAGCCGCGTGTCCCGCAGGAGCGGGGCCTGGAGCCTGGGAGCAGCCTCTGGCTCCCGCACAGAGGAGCTCTTCGCTTCCAGACTGCTTGTGCCGGAGGAAGGGAGGCGCTGCCCGCCCGTTCCAGGGCGCCATGTAATAGATATCAGCTGAAAATCCGCTTTTCCAGCTTTGGTGAGCCGGGATTAATCGCAAACAGTTTGGCACTGCAGGTTCCCACTTGGCTCTGTTTTTTCAGACACGTACTACGTCTCATCCGAAGGCAGCGCTTTTCCCATATTTCTTTTGCAGTACCAACAATAATTCTCTAATTTTTTTCCTCTCTGTCGTGCGCAAACAAGTTAATAACTACATTTGCCGTTCCACTATCCCTAAAATAAGTGAAACTTCATAATTTGAGAGTTGGACTATCTTTAATTTTATAACAAGCGTAGAGTTAAAACGTGAAAGCAGACAAAGCAGAATTCAGCATTGTGAAGAGTGCAAAACCCAGCATCTGCGGCTCCAGTTTGATTTCCGAAATGAGCGTTGAATCCAGGGTGATGGGTACCAGTCAGACACCAGAGCAAGAATGCCAGTTAATTATATGAAGAGAAGAATCCCTGATAAATTATTCTAGGGTTATCGTAAATATAACCAGAAATACCATAATTGCCATCATTAGCAGAGCAACCTGTGTGGAATAGTAAGAAAAAAAAAAATGCTGTGCTTCTGGGACTATTTTTATGTCTATAAGGAGGAATTTTGCAAGTGCTTTCATTCTCTCCAACCTACAAGAGGAAAGGTTGTCTGCCTTCCACGGTTTAATGAGCAACACTTCCGAATCCTGCTACGGGCTTAGAGGCAGTTTAATGAGTACGGTGCCAGTGGAAAGTCATCGTTGTCCGAGCTGAAAGAAAACACGGCTTAAATCACAAAAAAATCTAACGTTCAAGATTGTGACTGAGGAATACAAAAGCCGAGTCTTGTCACAGGGCTACGAGGCTGACACGGAGCGGCACCTTCACGGCAGTGAATTGGGCCTGGTCCTGCCCCATAAGGGATCTAAGGATCGGGGCCAAGCCCCGCGTGGGGCTCCCCTTGGGTCTGCTGGGCCAAATCCCATCTGCCCTGGTCCGCAGGGGCGGAGGGAGCGGAGGGGTCTGTCAGCCGGGAGAGGTCACGGCGGCAGGCGCCCGGAGCAGCCGGCCCTCCTCTGCCGGGGGACGGGAGCAGAGCGCGGCTGAGAGCCGCTTTCTAAGAGAAAACTACACAAGATAGATTTCCCTGGGCCATCTATTCTTGCTGTCCTTCCTCAGACGGAAACAAAGGCAACAACACAAATAGGGAGGGTGACATTTAGCTGAAGAAAAAAGCAAGATGAACTAAGCTGCTAATTATACCTCCCGTACGAAGACAAAAGACGTTTTCCAAAGTAACTAAATATTGTACCTTTATCCATAATTAGGACAGGATATCGCCAGAGTGGAACATGAAGGTAAGAAGACAAAGACAGGGAGAGAGGGTTTTTTTATAGCTTTTTTTTTTTTTTTTTAAAGATCGTTAAAATTGCCACCAGAAATATGCTGAAAAAGACAAGTTTGTGGGCAGAAGCACCACAGAATGAGGAAGAAATGCCACAGGAAGGAAGGAGAGTAATTCTAGGAGTAAACAGCTACTTTTAGAAAATACCATCTGTCCTGAATAGGAGTTTGCCATATATTGTGACTCAAAAGGCTTCTTCCCTGAATTCCCAGCTCCGGCTTCGTTAAAAGTTGAAAACCTTAACCTGCCCCAGATCAGGTCACATCCCGTGACTAATGTGTACCTTCATCCGGAGCCAAAAGTTACCGGGTAGGAAAATCTCCAGTTCCAGAATTCGTCTTGATTCCTCCTGTGATGCCCTGACATCGCTGCATTTTTCCACCTCGATTTTTCCATCTATGGAAACTCGCAGGACCTGTCTGCCTCGGGAGGCGCGCGCGTTCTCACCTGCTAATGCCTGTGGAAGACAAAGCAGTACGTAAACGGCAGGAGCCATGTCACAGTAGGTGTGAAAAATCTGATATTGCTTAAAATCAAAGTTGGCAGGACACGGACAACAGGAGTAGAGCAGGTCACCTCCGCCTTTTCCATGGAAAAGAGCCCGGGATGTCTAAAACGCACAGAGAAATGAACTATTTTAGGTAATGGAAGGAAAAATACATTAATGAGCAGCTTTGCAAGTCATTTATACTCAATCTTCTAATTATCCACAAACATTGGAGGTGGGAAGTTGTCTTCTGAAATATGTTATTCTCCATCAAAGATTGTTTTCTTCAGGGCTTTCTGTGATATCAGTAGGAAATCAGAAAATAAGAGGGAAAACAATTAATAGATATAAACATCAATCAGGCTGGAAAACAGGCCAAATGGGTTTGATCCTTTGAGGGAAGGAGGCAGGCTTTCATCGCTAAGTCCTAGGCAACTCCTAAAGGATGAAGAACTGAGCAGCAAAGGGGAAAAGAAAAAGAGGCAGATCCAGTTGCGGATTACACGGGAACAAGCTTAGCAGAGACTGTCCCCAAATGGCCTTGCCAGGGAGAGAGGCTTTTTACCTTACATTTTCCCCAGGAAGACTTCCCTTTGGATAATAAAACTGTGCTGGGGACAAAACCAAGCAGGAACACCCCAGCCAAAGAGTTGTCTTGGGTCGGACCAGCGATGGTTCCCACCCCACACGGGGGACGGTCACTGTCCCCTCCCCTTTGTACAGAGGAGCCCACGTCGCTGGTGCCTCTCGCCACCCACCTGAGCCAGCAGCAGAGGAGGGACACGAGTGCCTAAGGGGGGTACGCCACGTCGGAAGTCTTCCACGGTTTATTCTGAGTTACTGCAGTTTTTAACGGCGCCCTTTGTGCGTGATCTTGATGGGGAGGGAGAAGATCATGCTTTGGTGAGCCGGTGGACACTGATGCGGACATTCAAAGCCAGATGTCCATGGAGATTCTCCAATTGCTTCCTGTCAGCCACCCCGCTCTTACCTCTTCCCGCAGGTCTGGAATATGAACAGGCAGCATCCACACCGTGGCAGAGACGTAGCGCACACACTTTATTATTGTATAAACACCGTTTATCCCCTCCTGCAGTCTCCCGCGGAGTGGAAGTGACAAACCCCAACCTGCCACAGCCTGCTCTGGAACACCAGCCTACCGGAGAGATTCCCTATTTCAGCACGGGTAGGAAGAGGGAGGGAAGCTTCAGGGAGCCAGGCTGCTCTCAATTAGCGGTTATCTCCAGCAGCGTGTCTGATTAATGGCTGCGCCTCACACTGTGCCTATATAATAGGTGCGGGGAAGGTGCTTTAAAAGCGCTTTGCTCCTAATTACTGTGGAGACTGAAACGGTGGGTCTCTCTCGTTACACTAAACATCTTCCCTGTCCTTCTCCCAGCTGAGGTCTATGCAAGCGCCAGGGCTGGCCGGGGCGAGCAGACCACGCCGGGCGGGAGGAAGCACGGCAGGTACAGCTGGCTGGGGCCAGCAGGAGCCTGAGCACCGTGGACTTGAGGAAAGTTGTGTGCTGCCATCAGCGCTGAGCGTTCTCGCCGCAGGGGACCTCATGCCCTGCTCCAGAGTCTTTCTGCCTTCATGGACCAGAGTCCAGCTTTTTTGGAGCTGATCCTCAAGGTATGGCAGCATCTGTCGTGCCAAGCACAAGCCTTCCTGGAGCTACAGAGAGCTCTACGTATTGGTGTAACGCATTAGCACTTAGAACATCTCACTTCAGACCCAGCTCGCGGCTGAACTGCAGTCCCATTCCCTATCCTGCCACAGACAGAGACTTTGGACAAGTCCCTTTAGTGTGTCTGCAGCAGAGCTAAACCGAGTACTCACATACTTGTGTCTTGGGGTAGCTCAGCTGAAGCATGAACAGCTGCATTGCACAACTCACCTGCTGTGCCTTGATGCCCCAACTTCTCAAAAGCTTGTCTGCTCAGCTTCTGGCTTACAGGGACCTGCGATGTGCCATAACTCTTTCCCAGTGAGTTACAGGGAAACCTTGTCTTTACTTCCAAGGGAACACATTGGAAGATCACTTCAAACTCGGGCAACTTCAGCCTGCATCCTGGCTCCACGGGAGGAAAGGGAGCAGCACAAGTTCCTCTCCCTCAGCCTGCAGGACTCAGCAAGCCCCGGCTGAGCACACACCACCACAGCTGGGCAAAGTGGGACCTCATGGTGGTGGGCAGGAGGCAGGGACCCAGATTCACCTTTTGGTTCGGTCTGCTGAGAAAATGGCCTTATACTCAGTGGACAATTTGCTTCACGCCAGTTCTAGTTTAGCATCTGCAGAGCTCCCTCTCCCACCTATGTATCAACAGGTCTTTGGGGCTGGTTTGGGTGTTAGGACACCCTGGG
The DNA here is from genome assembly GCF_028500815.1 of Rissa tridactyla. NCBI lineage: Eukaryota > Metazoa > Chordata > Aves > Charadriiformes > Laridae > Rissa > Rissa tridactyla. The sequence continues at coordinate 1,575,344 of NC_071473.1, forward strand.
GTGACTTTCAGGCCAGACCAGTCTGCTGAACTGGTTTCAGCCATGTGGGTCCCTGGCACATCAGGGAGAGATGAGAATGACATCCCGGCCACCAGGCAGCTCCTTGGCTTCGGGCATAAAGACGCAGATATGACTAGTCACCAGCCACGAATCTGGAGGTCTTTTCAGAAAAGTCACTCTACCAGCACCAAACCCACGGCTGTGCTACGAACAGGAATGCAACAACATTTCCCAATCACAGCTGAATTAGAAGAAAATTACACTCAATTCATGGCTGTCTGGGCGACCTATTCTAAACCTTGCTCCCCTCTCCTCCTTTTCAGTAAGTTCACTTAATCGCGCATTCACTGCAAAGTAAAGAAAGGTTTTAAAGTACATTTACCTTGTAAAAATATCAAATCTTCTTTAGAAATGAGCACTGGTGAATTATGAATGAAGGCATGCAGTGCTGAAAGTCCCTGCTTATACATTTTTAAATGTAGCCTTTCACTTCTGATAATGCTTTAAAAAACCCACTGGACTGGAGCTTACAGTCTATCGCGAAGACCAGCCGTATCGTCACCACCGCGCTCCCCGCTCCGAAGAGCTCCCACCTGCTCCGGTCGTGCCGTCTCCCCTGCAGCCCGGAGGAGAGGCCAGCAGGGCTGAGCAAGGCCACGTCAAAGGGCAGGAGAGGAGGAATTCACTGTAAGTAGCAATTATACGCCGGGAAGGAAATGTAAAGATTAAAAAATAAATTAAAAAAAACCCAAAACCCAAAAACCAACAGCACAAAAATTCACACAGACGGATTTCCAGCACCAGAGCTCTTATCGTGACGCTTTGCGGGGCAGGGTGGGCGCTGGTGTGGCCGTGCCCAACCCCACTAAGGGATGTCCACAGGCGTCTCTCCAGCTCCCCAGAGCCGGGCACCGCCGCAGGTTTGACGTCCCCATGCCCAGCGGTGGCACGGTGACCTGTTGGAGGGGTGCTGGGGGACACGCGTTCCCTCGGAGGACAGGGTGAGCTGCTGCAATGTGTGGGAAGGATCCTTTCGGTGCGGTTCGGAGCCCAGGGCGAGGTTGTGCCAACACAGCTGCGTGGACCCAGGCGGTGGCTGGGTCGGTGCCAGCGCTGGAGGTCCTCAAATACTCACGGGTGCTGAGTGGCCTAAAAAATGTCTCAGGGCTCTGCTTTGCAAACATTCTTATTTTCTTCTGCAGAGTAAGAGACCTACCAAGTTTGAGATAAGACGCCACTGAATTTAAGTTAGGTGGAGAAAGGGGGAGAAGAGAACCCCCGGCTTGTCCTTCCCTCTCACGCACTGGCTCTGCCGGCCCTTGTCCAGAGACAATTCTCATTACTTCGGAGTTAAAGGCCAGGAGGGAACCTTAGACCCGATCTCAACCTGATCTTCCGTACGTCAGCGTTTCGCCAGTATCCCCGGCCTGAGCCCAGGAATTATCTGACCGAAGCAGTTACCTGAAAGGCAGCTACAGGTGATTTGAAGCCACGAGGAAGTGCGACGTGCTTCACTTGCCAGCTTCTCCTGTCGCCCTCCACTTAACGTGGGCGCCTTCTCTCCAGTCTGAGCGTCTCACTTTGCTCTGTCCTTTTTCACCATATTATATATATCCTGCAGTCGCGTTCCCTTGCAGCCTTCCCTTCAGCTAAGCTCTTTCCCTTCGGCAGCACCAGTCTCTTCCGAGCTCCCATCAGCACTCCCAAACCCTCCAACACCTGAACAGCCGTCACTGGCACCACGGGTGCTTGAGCAGAACCAAAACGACCTTCTCCCACCTACCTACTCTCCGGTCCAGCAATCAGACCACATCTAGGCAAATATCAACTTTATAACTTAGACCTTATCTAGAAAATCTGTTTTCTATTTGTTTAGCATTAATTATAGTCATGTCCATGCATTTTACCTTCATAGGATTCACTATCCACCTCTTGGTCCCCATGATGTCCCACCAGCGGGAATGGCTGGCCCCATCCAAACGCCGATGTAGCAGTACCATCCTTCTAGTCCTGGATTGTACCACATTCAAGCTGCCCAAAAATGAATTCTCACAGGCAGGAGACTTCCTTGGCCGATTCTTCTGGGATGCTTAGTGGCGAGAATAATTAAGTCTGATTTTTTCACTAGCAGATGATGCCTAACATCATCCCAGCTGGTGGACCAGGAGGTGCCAGCCAAGCTCATGTGAGAAGAGAGCTTCCCAAATCCAGAAGGGATCTGTTGGATACCTCTCCCTTTCCCATGGCTGTGTCAGCTTCAGTGTCTCCACCTAAGAGTAGGCCTGTGGTGTTGCTAGGATATGTTTTTGCTTAAAACCAAACATCTTTTTTATTTTCCTTCCTGTTTGGGATTTTTGGATCTATATCTCCCCCTCACAGTCATTTTCTGGACCAAATGAGCCCCAGTTTGTGTCGGCTGCTGCCCATTCCCACACACACTCCTCCTCAGGTGGGGTGTGCTGCTTTTTTCATTCTAGATGGAGCATTTGTTTCATCAGTGACTCAAAAGTGGGCTTTCACCTCAGATTGCTGCCTTCTGCCTCAAGTGGAGTTTTCACATTTTAAGAATTGGCAGGTTTTTACTCCCATTTTCTTTCCTCCTTTTTTTTCTTTTTTGAATCGGTTCCACTTGACAGCGATCCGCTTTGTGAAATATCTCCTTTGCAGCACGGCGTATACGCGGCTGGTTTTGTTTGCTAAAAATTTTTAGTCATCAACCTGGGGTTCTGAGCTCTAAATACCCACAACCATCCAACGAGGTCTCCTCCTCAGCTCCGCGATATTCCCTGGCCCGACCCCGAAAGCGCTGTGCATTCCCTGAAACAGACGCCTGGGTTAAAAAAAAAAAAAAAATTAAAAGTCAAATAGAATGGTTTAGTTAGAACTTAATGTGCAAATAAATAGCTCAAGGTACAACACGGTACGGTGCACCGGGTTTTAGGAAATGTGCATATACCGTATTGGATCCGGCTCTCCTCCCAACACCGGAGGGAAGTGCCAGCAGCGCGCTGCTCCAGCTCCCCGTCGGTGGCAATATGCCCCCCTGGAAACGCCATTAAGGAAAAAATCTCTGCCCAGAAAAAGGGAGAAACCCCGATCGCAGCGAATTCCAGCCCGCGCTCAAATGCGTGATCAGAGCGCGCCATCTAGAGGGCGGCGGCGGCATCGCCAGCTCCCAGCCCGGGGCACGGCGCGGCCGCGGCGGTTCTGCTCCCGCCCCGCGGGAAACGTTCCCGCCTCCCCCCTGCCCCCTCGCCACGGCCGGGGGCTCCGCAGGAACCCGCGCTGTGGGCAAGATTTCCCTGGCTCTGGGCGAACTGCTGTGGAGGTGCCCAAAGCGAGGGGCTGCGTGTCCCGCGGGGGGGAAGCCTTCCAGAGCCGTAACCCGAGAGGTCGACGCTTCCCACCCCTTGGCACCAGGCTCTTCCTTCGAGCCTTTGTTACCGGGGTCACTGGGAATCAGCCTTTCCACGGTACGATGTATACAGACCTCTCTCATTTCTTCTGCTTACATATTTATTTATTTATTTATTTTTTTAAACGCATATCCTCCCCGTCTCTGCATGAAAGCCGACTGCGATCACGCACGGCTGTAGCCGGGCAGACCACCACCTGGAGCCAGCGGTTGCACGTGGGCTCTTATTAAATTCACATTAAGCTTGAGAGCGACCTCTTATTCAGCCGGGCAAATATTTCCTGGCTTGCTTTGTGACAACTGACTGATCAAACCATTAATCAGTTTCTTATTAGGTTATTAGCACATACTACTGTATTAATCGATGCACTGTTCAGAGGAGGGTGAATGTTTTTGCCAGGGTACGTAGTGATTCATGAAATCTTAGCTAGCGCTGGTCAGCCATGAAGCAAACCCCACTCTTAAACACCGTGACAGCTGGAGAATGTTTATCTTTCAAAGAGGAAAAAATCCGTTCCCAGTCCGTGGACCACTTTGCTAGAAAGGCGGGCATCTAGTGGGAGAGTGGGAAAATAATTCTCTTATTGACTTGTTGCGTTACCAGTCGATGGCCGTCGGGTGCTGCGCAGCTGGGGGAGCACTGGGACGCTGCTGCCAATGGCAGGGGATGACTCAGGGAGTGGAGGAGCTTGGCAGAGCCACCGATTTCTGCCTCCAAAGCGCAGGTCCACGTGATGTCTCAGACATCCGGCAAGAGATGAGTCCAGGCTCAGACTTCCCATCGGATAATAAATAAATCATTAATGAAATTAATTAAGTAAAAATCCTGGACTACTACAAAATTGTTTGAAATAAGCCTAGAGACTGAGGCAAGAAACTGGCTGATGTACAAATATCTGCACATAGACAACGTCTCCGCGTTATTTCTAATGCGACCAGCCCAACGGCAAGAGGTTGGGCAACTAGGAAGAAAATGTACAACCTACAGGGCCAGAACAGTGAGGGCCGCCCCCATTTTGCAGTTTAATGACTTTTAGCATCACGCTCACCTTTGCAGGACCTTGACCCTCCTCCTCTCCCCGGGGAGCACAGCACAGAAGCCGAGTTAAGTCTTTAAATGTGTTTTGCACAAAAAGTCCTTGCCGCTTGGCTTTCCGGGGGAGAAAAGGCGTGAATATGGACCGTGAAGTTTTTGAGGCAGCTGTGCTTGGAAATGGTCTCTCTAATGGTTTAGGGCGTAATGAAACCAAGCAGGCAGCGTCGGGGGTCTTTCCCTCCAAGGGATTAAGGGGGGTTTGACCCTTAGCAGTGAACAGCAGCTGACCCCGAAGGAATATACGGCGTGGGAGCCCCCACTCCTGCTCTCCCCGCCATGCCCGGTGCTCTCCCCTTACTCACATTGGATGAGGCTGTTGGGGTCCCCCCGACAAGCGCGGGTGACAGAGCTGGCAGGGAGGCAGAGGGCAGTGGCACTGCCGCAGCGGTGCTTCCCCGCCAGGTCCCCGTGTCCTGCCAGATCCCGGTGCTCCACCGGCAGCATCCCGATGCCGTGGGCTGGGATACAGCCAAACCCTTTCAGGGGACATTACCGTGGTGACAACCTGCTCCCGCATCGCAATACTGCCAGTTTCTGAACGCACTTTGATAGCACAACTTGAAGTCAAATTGCTGTTGATAACCTCGTGTAACACAGGTCTTACAATGATTTCATGTGAAATAACCCTTGAATGGCTAATCCTTCATAAATGTCATATCTCGCCTTCTGCAGGACCTGTGGATTGCCTTTCCCGTTGCAGATGGAGGCCAGCAGGAGCTGCTTCTTGTGAAGCTGCCGGATCCGTCCCCGTGAGCCCTCGTTCCTGTTCCAACATGTCACCGTTTCCCCCCCATCACCTCTCCCGTCACGGCACAGCTCATGCCATCGAGCACCTTTGCACGGGAGAGCCGACGCCAGCGCCAGGTGACGGGATGAGAAGGCTTTTCAGACGGGTACTCTTACGCGAAGGTGTTGTCCTTCCCTTAGACGCCCCAAGGACACTCAGAGGTTTCCCCACCCACCCCTCATCTGGTCACAAAATACATCGACGAGCTCGAGACGGATGCATTTGTAGGACTGGGATTGCTCAGTTTTACCCTGTCCTAAGGAAAACTGGGGACATCCCTTGAAATCTGTGAATGGTTGCTCTCCTTGACTTCCAAATAAAGATTAAGCTCTAAATTGCCCAAATCAGATACGAATGCATCGGGGTTGGAGCCAGGCGACAAGCTCCAGACCCAGACTCCAGCAACCAAAAATAACCTTGGGAAACAATCTCCTAAACTCCAAGTTTTAATCAAGAACATGTCCATCCCCACCCATATTCCAGGGGAATGGATCTAAATACATCTCTGGCTCTCTACTTGATGCTGTTCAACCCTGTATCAAACAAACATAAATCGTTGCGATGCCTTTTTTTAGACGTTTTCCCCACAAAAGCTAGCAAGGGATGCAGAGACCCTTAACCACAAAAAGGCTGAGATGAATTCTTTGTGCTCCAAATTTAGAGATATTTGGATCCAAGATTTCTATTGCGTTCTGCTTCAAAATGCAAATAAGAGTTCATGGTTCAGACAGCCCTTCCATGATCCTCTCATCCCGGTGTCCGATTTTAACTTATTAAATAAAACGAACGGAAAGAAGTGTTCTCTGCCCAAGCTCAGTTACTGCAGAATAATTCCAAAGCACATTGTATGACCCACAAAACTCCCATGCTCCGGTTTCCTCGGCTGCCAGCAGACATCTCCGCAGCCTGTGCCAGAACAGGATTCCCTGCTTATTTTAAGGGATAATTCGGCTGCTTTGCATCCCGCTTCCTAGAAATCCTACTTCCACCCCAACGTCCTTTGTCAATACCGACGCATCTCTCCACACCTCAGCCATTTGAGAGGTTGTTTCTGTTCGTAGGCTGCATCTGCAGTACGAATCGCCTTCAGCAGCGCAGGGCGCGATGGCAGGTAAGAGGCTGCTCCAAGCCTTTCCCAATTATGCTGAATAAACCCCAGCAGGAGCCACCAGGCCCGGCTAAGCCAGCAAAGCGCCGTGCCTGCTGTCCTGCTGTCGCACACCGCGCTGGAAAAGGGGGCTCGCACCCGGGGCTGCTTCTGCGGCTCATTCTGGCACGTGCCGGGTGTTGCTCGGCTGGGTTAACGCTGGGGACATGAAGCAAAATACCCAGGACTGCCTCGTATTGTCGCTTCCTTTCAGATCGATGCTGTGTGTAGGGCAGTAGCAGTACGTGATTTGGAGGGTCAGCACACTCCGTGGTAGTCTCAGAGAATTTAAAATTCCTTTTTGTGATTGCGCTTATCTTTTTTTCCAAATTGACTTGTATTGAAGGAACAAAAAGCAAAAATACCCCAATTTGCCAAGACTCCGAGGCAGCTATAAAGGAAGAAGAGTTGAAATGATCCCTGCGTCTCACCTCCACCCACTGACCACCCCTCCACGGGCCAGTCTACAGATGGTAACACTGAGGCTCCTACTCGAGACTGTCGTTAACAGCAGGATCCGCAGTTAAATATAGATGCATCCCTTGTTGTTTCCGGGGTCACGTCACTGCCTTTGCCACCACCCACACTCCTCCTCCCGTCACCCCAGCAGCTGCCGACTGACCCGGGCCCTTTGCTGGTGGCTCCGTTTCACGAGGAGGAGGTTGGCTGCTGGGGTGGCCTTGCAGTCCTGGCTGGGGACGGGGGTGCGGGCACCAGCCCAGCCCTGCTGCCCGCGAAGCTTCACGCCGCAAAATACCCCATATAACACCATTTTCACCGCGCGGCTGGGCTGCGGCTCCGAGGAGAGGGGTTGTGCTGTGTGCACTTCGGGGACTGTTCACCACCGTCGGAGCAGATGGGCACATAGACAGTCGGATTTAGGAATATCTTTTGCATGGTAAAAGCGCTGACTTTGCTCCCCTGTGATATCCGAGATCCTATTTGTTAGCTTTTGAGCACACGGCCAAAACCAGAGTCCCTCAATCCTTCGAGTTTCATAGATTGCTGTTTGCCTAGAAATTCACACCAGCCGTTAAGTACGTCTAAGTCATCTTCTCTTATTTCCCCAAAAGTGTTTACCCAGAGCTCAAGAATTAGGACCCATATTTCTAAATTCTAAAGTCCTGAGAATTATTCATAGGAATTAACGAACAACTCGGTAAATAAGGAACATACTAAAGAAAAATAAACTGCTCTCATGAATACTCATCAACCGAGGTGCGCCTGTAAGGAACCACCCCTGTGCCCGCACACAGCCTGACGGGCTGCTGCAGAAATAGCTTAGACGGTAAATACACGGGCTTCGGCTCTCAAATACAGAAATCTTAACCCTTAATCAAAATATGCAGCTTACTGAAAACTCACCTATATCAATCTGAAAGCACCGTACACCAGACAAGCGGGAAGAAGCTGAACTTCCATTAAAATCCTCAGCTTCCGAAAGGTTTCACTGTGCTAAATTCCGCTGTCTGAAGGAGAGCAGCTACACGCTGAGCATGAGGAAAGTGAGAAACTTTTAGCACTACAATTTGGCTTTAGACACTTTAAAAGACACCCCAAAGACATTTCAAACAGCAACGCTGGTGAAGAAAATAATCCGAGGTCAAAACTTCATGGGAGGAAGCAGAGAAAAAGCTGGTTTATATTTTTATATAGGTTCTCTTTATCACACTTACCCAGTTCAAACAGAAAACAGGGCTCCACAAACAGAGACGCAGCGAAGCTCCCAGCCTTCCTAAAGACAGCGGAACCGAGGACCTGCATTACACTACGGATACGTCCACCTGAAACTGCTAATGGTGAGACTGCGCTTCAGGTGGCAGAGATCAAAGCTAATTCCCCTTCAGACTCTGCTGCGTGCATCGGGAAGCCTCTCCCGAGATGAAAAGGATGGAAAAGCAAGAAGGGAGTTTGCTCAGAAATCTCAAAATACGACGTTAGCTGACCCTCCTCTGCTGAGTTGCTTTCATGTGATAGATAGCCAAATACTTGAAGGATGATAAATGATGAGCTGTGAGTGATTATTCTAATTCAGAGGAAGAGAAGAAGGCTTACGTCTGGCATTGAGGAAAATGTCATCGGATGTCCCTGACACATTAACCATCAAGCGTTTATCCTGGAATGAAGTCAAGTAGTTTAACCGGCGTTATCAAAACATGACATTTTTTTTCAGAATGACAAAAAGCCTCGACAATAGAACTCGCTTACTGGGAGAAATACATCAAGTCAGATCTATGAGTTAGGAGCGGGGCGTTGTGGGAAAAAGAAATCATACTGGTAATGGCGAAATATTATTACCATTTGGTAACTAAGAGGCAGGAAACATCTTACAAAGCGCGATCCTGTTTTAAAGGTGGGTGTTGCGGAAAGCTGGAATATCCTAGGAGGTTAACGCAGCCACAAGTTGCACCTTATGGAGAAATCAGAAAGGAAAGCAGTAGATGGAGGACCTGCAGAGACCAATCCTGCAGCTCGGTTGGGGAGGAGCAGGGGGTCCCTGCCTACCATCCTCTTCTTCACTTCACTTAGAGCCCAGTTCCCAGTTGTCCTGCCCGTTTGATCCGCGCTGTTTTGAGATTGTTCATGCAGCTCCCAGAAAACTTCTGCGTGGGTGAGTTATGAGTAAGTGAACTGGAATGAATTATTACTTTCAAATGAAAATAAAATCAGCAAAACATAACAGTGCTGCCTCTCCCTATCCCTCCGCTCTCCCGAGGCGCAGGATTTGTGGTGCTCAAGGTGCACCAATCTTCGTACCACAGAGCGAGCCCTCAGCTGCTCAGCCTGCCTGCACCCACCGCTGTGGGTCCTGCATTCACGCAGTCCCTGGAGGTGTCACGGCTTCTAACGGTGACCGTCGCTGGTGGCTGGAGGCGCCGTTGGCATAGACAAGCTGTGCGTGTGCTCCTGCAGCTCGGAGCCCACCCCCTCGTCCACCAAGAAGCCAGTGACCTGCATCGCCATGGGGTGATCCCCTTTGCCCTTACGGGACCACTTGTGTGGGGTCAGCCCGGGCAAAGCTTGCTTGCACGTTGTATTTGCTTGCCTTGCAATTGTCCATTTTGCCATATCAGATAGTAAAAAGTCCCCGACTCGCTGACTGTGAGCTGTGTGCGAGGCAGACGGGAGAGGCAGGTTTGGATTTGCTGGGCCGTGCATCTGTCGAGTGCTTGCGTGACCCCCCCCCCAAAGTCCCTTAAACTGAGACACGTGTGGTTAGAGAGCAGACACAGCACCACAGACACCAGCCAGGTCCTCCAGCCCCCGCGTAGCTACCAAACTCCTAAATACTGCAGTTTGGGACTGGGTAAAATGAGGCCGCTCCGTCGTTTGGATTTACGGCGGTAGGAGAGCCACGTTGCCTGTGGGATATTTGATAGGCGTCTCTGAGGCCTGTTGGTGCCACAATGGTAGACCTTAGCTCGGCTGGGAGTTAGCTTCTCTCCTTCGGCGCTGCTCCTCCACGCCTGCCTGACTGTTGTCCTTTCTCCTCTGGAATAATTATGATGGCTGAAAATAAATGTGTGGGACAACTCCTGCCAGTTTCCACAATTTAACAGCACATGGGCATTTGTGTGAAAGTGTGAGCCAGGATGTTTGTGTTCATTCTCTTAATTCTCTCGACAAAATGGTTTTATAAATAATCAGGCCTTAATTGTGTGATTCCAGTTAATGCAGAGGGAGTTAATTAACATCTGGAACAAGTTTCCTGGCCTGAGCTATTAGCTGTGTCTGGTGCAGAATTCAAACAATGTATGAAGTGAGGCCTATAGCCAAATGATTTTGTACATAGCTGAAATGAGAAATGACCAAAGATGGATGAGGTATGGCAGCTGTGCCAGGATAATGGCCGATTTTGGTAAACAAGTGCGGACTGAGTCAAGGCACGGTTGTTGTGCTGGTCCAAGGGGTGCCACTATGTGGCAAAGAACAGACATCACGTCTCGATTTATCCCCTCTTCAAACCCTCTGGCTCTTCCTACTTGTCTCCAAAAGCCTCACGGGTCAGTGATTCCGGACACTTTCACAGCTGGGGGAGGAACAATCCCACCAACACAAAGGCCAGGTCTCCTGTGCAACCTTGTGCATCCCTGCTGTGTTTCATCCCATCTGTTTGCGAAGTCAAAGAGGAGGATTTAATTTTGTGCCACTGAGAAGGAGAAAAATATCGAATCACGAGCAGGCAAACTCTGAACCTCCGCCCCATGCATCTGTGCCAAACAGAGAAACTGGGATGTGGCTTTTTACCTGCCGGCGTCCCGCCTGCAGAAAGGTGCTGGGCAAACCAAGGACAGAATGCAAAATTTTGGAAATCCTTTTTGTCCAACCTAAACTGATTTATTTTTTTTTAATTCTTTGCAAAGCTTTTTAATTGTCTTTCCAGCATTTTTAGTTTTAAGTAGAAAAATGAGTAAAAAAAAAAAAAAATCAAGAATTTTGCTTAATAAATGTCTAAAAGCTAGAGACCTGCCCGTGTTCTCCCTCCACTGTCTTTGAAGCCACGACCCCATGGGAGCAAAGGAGAAATAATATATCGTAGTGCTGAGTCGTGTGATATTACTCACAGTCAACCCTCAGACGGCCCTAGGGCTTCACAGGAGTGTGGAAAGCCCTCAGCTTGGCCGCCTGGAATTTCTGACAAAACCATTTTTTTGACCGATAGTCATGTCCCAGGAGGAGGTAGGAGAAATGGCTTTTCACCCTGAAAACCTTTCTTTTCCTATTTATCACTACCAAAACACACTGAGCATCTCTAGACATGGATTTTCACATATGCCTTGTGAATCTCCGTATCTTGCTAGGGCAGGGATAATATATCTGAGCTAGTTTCTGTAGTTGCTCTCTTATTACCACCTCTAATGTGATGAATTGTTATTGAAGGTTTCTTATTCACGTTCCTGTTTCGGTACAAACCCGTTCTGTGTTTTATGCATGAGTTCTACACTACTGCAGCTAGAAGGCATGCAGATGAGGAATGCCTCTCCAAACAACCCCCTTGCTAGGAACTATAAACAATTCTCACTAAGCTGCAGCAGAAAACCACAAATTGTGGTGCAAATTGTATTTCTGTGAAGTTCTATGTATGAACACATAAGAAAAGCGGAAGGGAAAGCAATTCAACAGGTGGCCATGGGTGAAGCAGAGAGCAATTTCGGATGAAATGGAGGTGGAGAGTGTAGCAAGACTCATTGCTTTCATAGAAATGAGGGTCCCTGAGTCGAATGTCAGAAGGTCTCTTATACGGGTATCAGGTGCCATCGCAGCCAAGCACCCAGCCAGGTCTGGGGAACTCTCCTTCTCCTTCTCTCATACCAGAGCAACTGGGAGAGTGATTGCCACCACCTTGATTTCCCCACCTTCTTCTTTGTTTGCCAAAGCTACAGATCTTGTACTAAAAATAAAGTCGTTTACTGGCGGTATAGACTACTGTTGAGTGACCCAAAGCCTGCTGAAGGTCACCGCTTGTTTCCGCTGATTCAGACTGAAGGAGGGCAGGTTTAGATTGAACACAAGGAAGAAGTTCTTTATGATGAGGGTAGCGCGACACTGGAACATGTTGCTGTGAAATTGTGGCTGCCCCATCCCTGGAGGTGTTCAAGGCCAGGCTGGATGAGGCATTAAGCGACCTGGGCTGGTGGGAGGTGTCCCTGCCCAGGGCAAGGGACAGAATTTGGACTGCATGATCTTTACAAGGTCCCCTACAACCCAAACCGTTCTATGATAAATGTAAAAGTTTTGGGATAAAGTCCTAAACTGCAACCAGCTCTGGCTCCCAAGTCAGTGAGAGAGCAGGAGAAGCCGTGCTGCTGGGAAACACCAGTGAGAGGACGGGGACGTCAGCGTGCAGTCCCACACACCGAGGTACCTGCTGTTGTTCTGAGGAGCTGTAATAATGAGTCACTCAGCCCTGTCTGGATTTATGGCTGGTCTGAATTTCATGCACGATTTTCATAATCTGTGTCATAATTACAAAAATTGCAAATAACTTTTTAATATCAATGTTAAAAAAGTAGGCAAATCTTTCACAGCATTTTTATGGCCTATTTACAATCTCAAATGAAATGGTTTACAACTCTGTGTTCTGAAAATATACAACGTAAGAAAACACTAGCCTGGCAAAATTATGCTTTTATGATAATGACAGGGATGAGTTATAGTTACTCTAGTTAAACTATAACGGCTGCACAGATGCTGGGAAAAAGCTATTGTACACCATGTTTTGCCACCGTAAGCGTGGCACCTGCTGGCTCCACCACGGTACATGTAAGAGCATGTTAGCTTTGCTTTATGAATATTATTTTCAAGGATTATAATTGGACCATAAACATTCACTTGGGGATAAAATATCAGTGTGCAGGCTTTAAAAAATACCTGCTAGTTTTGCATATCTGGATTTCAGAAGCGAGTTTACGAGAGACAATATATCATTTGTTTCTGATCCTGTAGGACTCAAAACCGGCCTGCGTTCTCCTTATGGTCTGTATGAATTTCTAGCAGGTGATATTTATTTTAGTGATATTTACAGAGCCAGAAACTAAATCCTCCAGCCCACTGCTGGCTATCAGGAAATAATAATATTTATGCACAGATTACGTGTGACACAAGTGGCAGTGGCAGGCGTTTCCTACGCATCACGCCAAGCTGCCCCTGCTCCCACCCGTGGTCCCGCTCGCCCCTGAGGTTTTGCTCAAGGACACCCGCGCTGGTTGTCATGACCCACCTCCTCTTGCTGGGTTTAGTCTCACAAACCAGCCGCTGAGGCGGGAATTGAATCTAAGTGTCGCTTTCCACGGAAACGGGCGCGGAAGAGAGCGGCCACGAGCACAGAGAGCAGAGCTGGCCACCAGCCCGAACGCACGTGCTGGACACGGGCGAGCTGATTGCACTCCCCGCTGCAGGAAAATACAGGAACTGAGGGAAATCACCTTGCCAAAACTATGCCGCTACAATCATCTGCTCTAATTCCCGTTACAGAAAACTTTACCTATTATATACTGTCAGTAAATATGTAAAGATTTTGGTCAAAGTCTATTGTCTGCCTTCCTTAGCAAGCCAATTTTCATAGAGTATGAAGAACCGTAAAAAAGGCGCGAACAGATTGTGTAAAGTCTGAGTCCACTAACCCACTTCTGCTTTTTAAAAATTGTTATAAATCAGAAGGAAGACTCTTTGAATTACCGCAATTTCAGTGAGGTAAAACACCTCCAAAGAGAGGAACCGCGGCTAAAAATCAAAGTGGACCTTTACTCGTGTCTCAAGGATCGTGGGTTTTAGCGAGGGAAAAATCTTCCCAAGTCTGTGGCCCAGCTTTGTCTTTACTTTTAACTTCCGCGGTGCAGCTGGACAGAGCGTGAGTGAAGATCAGGCATTATCTATTTCGTTCTCCTCCACCGATCCTGCTCTGTCTCCCTCAATACTAAAGCCCTGGTAACGCCGTAGGCAGCAGTAGCCGACCCTTCCCGTTAAGACCTCCTCTGCCGTGGGTGCCTCACGCACGTGCCTACTGATGGATTTTAGAGCGGAGACAATGTTTTATTTTGGGTGTCTGCTCTGGCTCCATATTCCCAAGAAAACACCTCTTGTATCTATTTTTTGTTTTGTGCCACGTATTTCCCCCTGCTCCCTGCTATAATGTATTGCTATATTCCACCGAAAAAGCTTCCAAATGTCCATCTTTGTCAAAACTCTAGGAGCCACTTAAGCGTCACTTTAAAGGGCTCTTTATCACTCGGAGGAATTTTCCCCTAACTGTATCCTTTAACTCCAAAAGGGGTTTGGGGACACGCTTTGTATGAAAGATGCTGTAGAAAACAGAAGTTGCACTGCTAGTGGTTCTGCTTTTGTATTTCCATGCAGGTATCTCCCTGCACACCAATTTGCTGTCTCTTTTCCAATACCCGTTTCCTCCTGGGGCTAGCTCCTGGGACAGAGCTGTCTTCAAATAATTTAATTATCATGTGGCATACACCTTTTCAGTCCCCCCTGAAATGGCGCGCGATGCCTTTGGTTTGCATCACTTGTTGGAAAACACTCCAAAGCATTGAAAAACTATTAAATTGTTACAGTATTGGATGCCAACACACAGGGCTATTAGTCTAATTCATCCTTCAGATCAAAGCCCACACAGGCAGCTCTCCTGCCTACAGCTATTTTCCTTTTACTTTCCTGCTTGACAGTAGTCCCTCATATCCCTCTGTTCTACTTTCTTTGAACGTACACATTTTCCTTTAGTCATGGAAATATAATTTATGTCTATTATACCGTATTATAGATTGCAGATCAGGACAAGCGTGCATTACTGCCTGGAACGTCTGTTTATTGTACGTCGGGTTTCTAAAAATAAATAAATAAGAAAGCCACCCGGCTTCGCTGGGGAGAGAAAAATAAGAAGGGGGAGGACTCGGGGGCTGGGGGGAGCCGCGCTCTGTTCTCGAAGTTTAATTTCCAAGCAGAGACCTTGCCGCATGATTTATTAACATCACGCTGTTTGCTTTTGTCACGTTGTGGATGTGGCGGGGGAAGCGTTGGCCCCTCTCCAGCCCGGACCACCCAGCGAGGCAGCGCGGCTACCGGCGGCGCACACCCCGCTCCACGGCTTCACCCCCAGTTCTCCTCCTCCCTCCGTCCCCGGCTCCCCCACCCCGTCCGAGCCAAGAGGAATAACAACAATAACACCACCAACACCCCCCTCCCCCCCAAAGAAAAAATAATATCCTAACAGACGGGCTGTCTGGGATGCGAGAATTGCAAAACCAGTCCCCACCCCATCACGGCGAGGGTGTGCGGGGAGGAGAGGGAGCGTGAGGAGGGGGCAGAGAGGATCGAGACAGACAGAGGGGAGGGAAGAAGGGAGGAGGGAGTCCAAGCGCTGAGGAACATCACTCCATCTCTCTCTCACTCCACAGGAGCTGAGCAAGGAGCAGGACGATGTTTGACAACACGCAGTACCCCTATAACTGCTTCAATTACGATGGGGACGATTATCCTACCTGTAGTTCTGACGAAGAGAAAAAATTCACCAGACCGGCGTACAGGTAAGATGAAGTTTTTCCAAGTCCCCCCATCCCTGGGGAGGCGGCAGAGCTCTGGGCTGGCAGGATGACAGCTCTCGGGGAGCGGGGCACCTCTCCCAGGTGTGCCCACTGCGGCGGGCAGGTCGCCCCCCCCCCCCCCCCCCCCCCATCGTTTGAAGAGTTCGGGATTTGTTCCCTCCCGTGCGGGGTCACAGCAACTCTGGCGTGCTGTTGAGCCACCAGGTCTCAGATGGTCTCCTCCGACCTCCAGGAGCCCCGGGAGACGTGGAATTAAATGTGCAGCGTGCCGATGGGCGAAGGGGATGCAGACGGTCCCGGGGTGGTGGGAGACGTGCGGTGTAGGTGTTCTCAGGGGCAACTAAGGTCCTCTCCACGAGCAGGCAGTGACAGTGACAGCGCCTCTGACCCTGGTCTGTCTCACTGCAGCCTTCCAGCTCAGGGAAACTTTCCTGGTGGGGTTCGAGAGGTGGGTGATGGTTCTGTAACCCTGGATCTAAGCCCTCTGCCGGGACAAGCAGCCGGGTCGGGGCTCCTTTGCCTGGACCTAACGCCCCCGAGGGGCCCCGGGGCTCGGGGTTGTGCCTGGGACGTCTCGGGTCAGGGCACAGATCCACCGGCAGAACTTTCGGAAGCAGGGTACAGGCACACGTGTACCCATGTGGTCCTAAAAACCGAGTATGTGAGTAAAGCAGCGGTGTAACAGCAAGTTTTCCTTTTTTCAGCTACATTGCCTTAATTGCAATGGCCATCCAGCAAAGTCCTTCAAATAAAGTCACCCTCTCTGGCATTTATGACTTTATAATGAAGAAATTTCCTTACTACAGATCAAATCAAAGAGCCTGGCAGAACTCCATCCGACATAACTTATCACTTAACAGTTGTTTTGTAAAGGTAAGATCAGTAACTGTATATTTACATACAGACTGTGCATGGCTAAAAAAATGTATGCAGGAATAATGTCATCACCAGGAAAGAAGGGAAACAAACAGCTGAGCTGGGAATCACTTAAAATCTCTCTGAGTTGTCAATTACAGAGATAAAGAGTGTCTCCTTGTGTGATGCGTGCTAATAGATAGCAAATCGAAGAGGATGGAGTTTACATCCTATTCGTATAATGAAAGAGAATAGGCTTAAAAGTCTTGTCATATGTGTTTACACCATTCCTGAATGTAAATGAATGCAGATGTGAAGCAGCAGCATCTGTAACACATACAAATGCTGAACTGCCTTTAAATAAATGCAGGTTCCCAGAACAGAAGGGAATGAGAAGGGGAAAGGAAACTACTGGAGCTTTGCGACGGGATGCGAATCCATGCTGGATCTCTTTGAAAATGGGAATTACAGGCGAAGGCGGAGGAGGAGGAACGTGAAAAGGGAACATAAGGAGCAGAGACCAAGCAGAGGGAAAAGTCCTTCATCCCCCAATCTGCCTTCTGTGGACTCTGCTTTGAACATTTCCTCTTCTGAAAGTAAACACGAAAGAATCGAGTCGGGCCCGAGACTACTGGAGCCTCGTGGGTTTGCTCCGAGCAGCATGACCCCCAGGCAGAGCCTGAGCAATTCCTCCTTAGCAAAATCGGATTCCGAAATCAAATTCAGCATCGATTACATCCTTTCAGCCCCCGACCCTTTGCCTGTCCTGAGATCTCAGTATAATGTGCAAGAAAATAAATATCACCTACTGGAGGCTCAGCAAATTAATCTCCAGTTCTGGACAATGTGATGGTATTTGGTGGTGGTGCCGAAGCCCGAGTCGCAGCGTGTTCAGCAGCCTCACGCCACCGACACCAGCCGCCTGCCTCCCCCATTCCTCCCCACGCAGCCCCCGGAAAGGGTTACCCACTCTCCGGCTCGTTCCCTGCCGGTACCCAAAGAACTGTGCCAAGATTGAAGCGTAAATAACAGTTACCAATATCGGTTTTCACTACGCTGAACTTCATGAAATTCTAGCTCTGTTTGCTGAACTGTCGTGGACATCGTTTAACACCACAAGGAATTTCCTCTCTCAAGCAGAATCTGACAGAAAAGAGACTTACTTATCACCCCTTGCTTTGTTAAAGACAAAGTGAATTTGATTCCACTTTCACTGGTGGAAATTAGGATTAATTCCACTGAAGTATATAGGTCAGAACTTAAGCTGATCTAAAGCAGTGTAATTCTGTCGATTTACACTGGCTGAGAATGTAAGGGGGGGGGGCTTTGTTTTCTTAAAAGGAATCACAGAAAATCACTGTCTTCCCTTATTTTTTATTTTAACATCATATTTCAAACAGTTTTGCAGCTTTAATTCATCATTAATTAGAAAACATAGTTGTTAATAAGCGTTTAAAGTATATTTTTGTTGCTATTCGGGGCAGAGTTGTTTAAACTGTTGAAGTGAAGCCGTATTCAAAATAACGCCAAGAAAGCTAATTGCAGGGCTGCTGAACTCGGGGAGACTTCGGTGGGAAACGTGACAGAGGCGTAGGGCTTCTCCTGCCTTGGCTTTACACAAAAACCCCCAACTTCTCCCCTTGTGCTACCGTAAAGCTCCCTGGGATGCTGCAGGGAAGCCCCTGAACGTATTTCGTTCAGCAAGCGTGAGGGCAGACCGGGCTTTGCAGGAAGCTGGATCCAGTGTTGACCAAAGCTAAAATTCCAGCTCCCGGCTTTGAGACAAGTTGTATGTTCCTGTTCAATAGATCTTTACTGATCCTTCTTGCAAGCAATTACCAAAGTGATACTTGATACGATTGCAGCAAAGCTGCTGAGGTTTATCATTTCCAGGCAGCGATGTTACACCATGAGCCCCGTTTCTGTAGAAAGCCTTTTCATTTCGTCACCATTTCCGTGGTATTCCAGAACGGAACCTGACGGACAATGATGAACTGTAACCAGCATTTAAGAACTTGCTTTTACACAACTCGTTCAGGATGAATTGCTTCCCAGCACCTAACGGCAGCATTAGAAAAGACTCCGCAAAGCCTTGGGTTCGGCTTGGCAGCTACAATCTTCGCCTCGTGCGGATGAAAGGAAGACAGACAAGGATTCTGGTGGTTTTAAGCAATTATATACAGAGAGATAAAATTATCTTTGCAACATGAACTAAAGGTAAATGAAGGTATACGAGATAAGACTAAGCAAAATTGTGCTAGAGGTATTGCTCAGGCATGACTTGAATTTTTATGCAGAAGCTTTGACATTTCACTAAGTTATTTTACGTTGTGTCTAATATATACTGTACATTTATACTATATATTCTTATATAATGTTATTGAGAAAGGGAGCAATATCACTGCACTTATATGTTGTAAAACTGCATGATGTATGTTGTCACGATGCTGAAACTCCTGCCGTATACTTAAAATTTACCATCAGTGGTATTTCACACTGATTGGTAATAAATGCTCATTTTTTGGAAAACTATAAAACTTGCTATCTTCGGGCATTTCCACAGCATGCAAAACTCGGCGCTTCTTCTTCAGAAAAGACAAAAATGGAAAATCCCCTCAGTTACATCGCTGCATGTCTTCCAAACTTTGAAGGTATGATTTCTTGTGACCGGATTCTGCCTTCAAACGGGAGCTTTCTGTGAATCCGTGGTTACTCTGGGCGACAATCTGAAAGCAAAATTTGGCTCATTAGACCTGATTCATCTGCTGTTTACATTGACGTCAGAAAAACCTCTGGGGTCACTGGGCAGATGGATTCTCATTTGAAGAGGGACGAGAATTTGCTCCTTTAGTATTTATGGTAGTACGTAGATGTGGGAAGGGCATGTCCTCATTTAGTCCTTCGATGTGTGCATGCGCTCCCTGGTGGGTTGGGATGTGTGCCCCTCCAGCGTCCTGCCTGCATTTATATATTCATGCTTTATACGCGGATTCTTTTCGTGATTGTTTTAAACATGGCAATGCTGCTGTTAGGCTGATAGCTATTGTCCCCATCTGCAGTATATTGAAATATATATATATTTTGCCGTGAAATGTGCGAATATGATTCTTACTGTGTGTTCTTCGTTAATGCTGTTAGCAAAAAGGTAACTCAGTGACAGCAAAAGTTCCTCCTAAGGAACCCCTTACCCGGGTGACCACGGCGGGCTGCCGAGACCAGCGGAGATACAATTATGGCTACTAAGCGATATGGGATTAATGTATTAGGAAAGGCAGAAATACACCCAGGTGGATTTACAGCAGAGATCCCAAACCATTTTCAGTGAGAGGAATTAATATTCACAAATAGCCATGTCCTTTGCTCACAGTAAAGTGCCTGCTGGGAGAGACTGTCATACTTGAGCTTTCCTACCATATAATCAAAGAAATTTGTGTACAAATAGGTGTTAACATTTGTTTTGCAAAGGATATCAATCATATTTCAAAAAATGAAGGGACATATTTCAATTTACCCAGTATATTATATTCTGACGACTCCAGAAAGGTTTCCAGCACTTAAAGTGAATGGCATTTAATATAGAACAACATAACAGGGGTGAGGGCTAGACGTGACCTTATTCAAATGTCGTAGCCATTACAAAGCCATTCCCAATGTAATTATAATTAAATACTTTATGCCTTTCTTGCAAATCCTCTGATCGATCATTGATATTAACATTAATATTGTATTACCCCCGAGCAAATGTCTCCCACACAAGTGTTATGGATCACCAGGTTTCCATTAACAAAGTTGTGAGCTATTGCCGTATGCTGGTCGTGGATAAATTTACGTAAATTACCTTTTCTCAGGGAAGGGGGGAAAAAGTCTGTGTTTTTTTCCTTTTATCCCTGCACTTTGAGTCAGGAGCTATTTCTTCAGCTCCATCACAGCCTGTCAGCCGCTCACATAGAGCCGTAAGGAAAGAAAAAAGGAGAATCTCACAGGAACACCCTCTCTGCCCTGTGGTGAAGCAGGTGAGTGTTCTCCCGACGCGGCTGGTTTGGTCCCGGGTGGAAGGCTGAGCTGAAGGCAGGGCAGGGCTCTGCGCCCACCGGCGCCACACCGGGCTGTGCACAGCACCCGAAGCCAGAAAAGGTACTGGTGTTTGGCTCAATTCCTCACCTCGAGGGTCTTCCTGACTGCGAGGTGACACCCAGAACCAGCCATGGGTTTCCCAACCCCAAAAGAGTTGCGTCCTCAGGGGCCTGACGCGGCCTGTCCAGCGGCCAGGGGACAGCGAGCCTTTTGTCCTCTCCTGTTAGCGCCATAAATACCTTTGCAAAGGAAAGATGAAAGGTTTCTTTCTGGGGAGAAGCTAGACTCGGCCTCGCCGAGGGCCCCTGGGGTGCTTTGTTTGTTTATCCTTTTAAAGGAAGGCTTCCCGTGATAAAGCAAAGATTTGGATGGAGCTACGCCAGGTTATTCTGCAGCGATTTTACGTCTAATGATTTAATTTCTTCGGGTTTTGCCATTGGTGTCGCAGGAGTGGGTTTTGCACAGCAAGACGGTGCTCTGCCTCTGATAACACCCGATGCAGGCCAGTGGCTGACCTCACCACGGGAACCCTCCCTCAGCAGAACCCCCTCCTCATTATGGGAGCGTTAATGCGAATCAGGATAGACGAAAACAAACCTTTTCTTTGTCAGTAAAGCCAAGTTCCCCTGTTTTTCTGCCAATCAGATAGATCTTATTACTTGAGACCCATTAACTACCCATCTAAACAGAAGCTGCGTTCAAGGAGCATTTGGAGGTCAACCCACACTGGGGAGCTGACTCTGCCCACCCCTTTGCTTTCTTGTGCTCCATCTTGTTGCTTGGGCTGCCAGAACCTTCCTCAACCACACGGCAGGTTGGTCCTGCTGCCTTGCAGAGCAATCTGCATGCTCCCTTGAAGCAAAATTGAGATTTTTGCACCATTTTCTGGTCACAGGGGGTTTTCCTTTTGGGTAGCAATTGCCTGTTCCAGTCCAAATCTTATGTGTCCTCTCCACTCTCTACTGATAGAAGGGACACAGCGGGAGGAGAAGGGGGTCGGAGGGACAAACCTTGGGGAAAAAGCTCTGCTACACGTCTTCTAGTAGTAGAGAGCTGGTTGGGACTCTGTGAATGGGTCCTTGGGCCCCTGGGGCTGTGCATCAAGTCTCCGTACCGTACATCGAGGGCGACATCTCCCCAGCGTCCCACCACACTCAAGCTCGGTAGGAAGTGGGAACCTAGCCCACATGCCCCTAAGCAATCAGGTCCTTAATCTTCGCCTCTGGCAGCATTAACACAAATCCCTGTCCGTGATCAGCACTTCAGATCCCAAACCCAAGAGGTGGAAATCCTGCGCTGCTTATTCCATCTGGCCTCTCCCCTCTCGGGCTCCTCCGGGGCGTGTTCTCCTCCCAGCTGTGGGGGTGTAAATCCTTGCAAATCCATTAACTTTGGTACAATTGCTTTTGGAATTGAAATAGCACGTGTGAAACTGAGCTCCACGTATTATACCCAACGCCTCTACTCACACAGTCTGCCAAACGGTGCCAGCAACTCATCTCCTAGGTAGCATTCTCACAGCGACAAAAGGTCCCGCCTTTCCATTTTGCCTCGGCCTCCAGCTTCTAATTGCTTTCTCCAGAACGTGGGTACCATATGCACTGCAATGCACAAAGAACCTAGTACATACCCTCTGTCTCTGTTTTACTGGGAGTGTCTTTCTTATGGCACTTAGGGTCATGAAATTAAAGACCAGGGTAGGTCCAAGTCCTATGGAACTTGCACTGGAATTTTTTTACCCAGAGAGCTAACATAAAATAACAAAGTAAGTTGTGCTCCCTCCCACCCTAGCTACAACGGTTGGAGGCAAATCCAACTGTGAGAATTTTGCCTGAGAAAGAACTGCCGGATTTCTCCCACTGTGAAATCCAGCTGTTAATTCAAACAGAAGGGATGGACCTGACCAGATAGGCCAACTGGCTTGTTTCCATCCTGAAGTCCATTGTGTTCCACAAGTTCCTAAATTTATGGTCATGAAGGTCTTCCAAGCCCTGTAACGAAGTATGGCATGCAATGTTTTTGTTATGGAATGTGCGCTGCAAAGGAAAAACAAGGTTTGAATTTATCTTTCAAATGAAGATCCTGGAATCCCTCAGGATAAACAGGCTAAATTAGGAATCAAAACACACCATGTTTCTCACCATAACTATGAAACTGAAAATAAGCACTTGCAGAGTACCATCAGAGAAGAAAAGTAGAAGTTGCAGTGAGCCCCACCAACTCTCTTTTTGTCACGAGCCTTTCCCTGTGTGTTCATTGTCACTTCACAGCAGGGGTCGGCAGCGTGCGGCAACGGGAACAACCTTTCATCTTTTGGGGGTTGTCGTTCAGCTGGAGTATTTCAGAAAAAAGTTTTGCACTTCAAGATTGAGCTGTCGTTCTCCATCATCAGCGTTTACCTTGGGCACATACTGTCCTGTCTTGCTCTGGGCAGGTTGGAGATAAGGTACCAAAATGCTCTTTGACTCGTCAGCCTGGATGGCGCAGCTCAGCGCAGCTTTCTTGTTGCTACGGCTCCAAAAAATAATTGTTCTGCACAAAAGCGGCTCCCTATTAGGTCTTTGTTGAAGACATGGTGAAGACTTAATAGGCTTGCAAGTTTGTTCAACTTTCATACTGATATCAGTGGCTCTAGTTAAAAAAATTAGACATCCTGAAATTTGCAGAGCTACAACAATGCTACTCTTTCCCTGGGTCATTAAAACCTTTTGCTAGCACTAGCACTTGGCCTTACAGCCCCATGCGCACTATTCTGACTGTCCCCCAGAAGCTGCAGTTTCCATAGCTGCTAATGGTGAAACACTGCCACGTTTTCTTTTGTCCAGGAAAAATTTCGGATAGAATCAACTTCCCTCTAGAGCCCAAAGGCTCCGCTGACCATTAGCCATCTGTCCCAAGCAAGATCTGCTCTAGCTGAAAATCCTTTTTGAGGTTTCATGCCACGTATATTTATTCCTACGTCAAAATTGCTCCCCGTCTTCCCCTCTTTGCCCGGAGGCGTTACGCTGTGCTAATATTGACTGCAGCCAGCCTCCCCGGCTGCCATCCTCTCCTTCCAGCATGGCCTCTCTGAGGGTGGGGAAAAGAACCAGCTCTTTCCATAAAAGTGGATGGAATGTGGAAAATAACAGGTGCAATGAGCTGCGTTTTGTGATTAATCCTTTTCCGAGGCTGAGGGCTCCATGAGCAATTACCAAGCCCTGGGAGGCATTTCAGTACGAATCAGCCCATAACATTGTTCTGCGTTGGAGCATCTGGGACCGGCTCCATGGGTTGAATCCTGACTCTCATGAAATGAATGGGAGCTTTGCCATTGGGTTCAAGGGACCAAAACTTCATCTTCTGTTGCCAGGACCAGAGATTAATCAGATTAAAGGCCATGTGGACCACAGAGAAAATTAAATACCTTCTAGCAGTTATTTGGTGTCTTCTCGAGACAAAATAGCAGCTTGTTTCCACAGGTTTCTTTGGCTCTGTCTTTCAGCCAGACAAAATACTTCCTGGATTCAATGGGAAACGTGTCCAAATAGGGAAGAAGTTCCCCAAAGCCCAAGGGCTGAACACAGCAAACGCAGCAGAACCAGATGTTGGCATCTGGGGTGAGATTCCTGGTGCAAAGATGTTTGTGTGTTCTTTAAGAGCACCTCTCTTCTGGGGCTGGTGTACACACTCAAATAAACGAGTTACGCTGAGCTAATACCCGGACTTGGGATCTCACATTTTCTTTCAACAGGAAACCGTCCCGAGATCTGCTACAGTTTGGCAAAGGGATGACACTGAATTACTTTCTATTTTGTTTTGCTGTTGTTGAAATTACAGGAAAATAAATATTTTCAAGATGATACATTGTGTATCCCTAATAAATACCAAGGGCATTTAATATAAACTCTGGACACATGGTTTGCTTTGTTGTTCTAAGTAACCATTTCCTTTTAACCAAATGAAAAGCTAGTTGTGCTGTGATGCTGCAGATTATAAATTAGCAGCTCTCATATGGTTTTGTGCAATTGTTTCTGGAAGAGCTTTAGGCTACTTCAGACAAAAATTTCAAATAAAATGTGAATTCATTGAACTGTAACTTGTGGTATTAGATTTATAATAAACAAAGGTAGGTCACATAATCATGTCATGGAAAACAACATTTTAAAATTCAAGCAGCAACACTTTAATCCGGTTTAGGTGCCGGTCCTGAAGTCAAGAGGAAGCTGGGCTCTTTCTGCTTCCCGATGTGTGAAACGGAGACGAGCCTGGGCCGGGCGGAGAGCACCCCGCCAGGCACGTGCTCCCAGACAGGTTTGCCGAGGTGGGAGAAGAGAAGACACATTTCTGGTCAACCAGAGAAGAACCGACCCAAAGGCAGTTGCAGCCTGTTCCCGCGCCAGGCCGGGACGGGAGGGTCAGGTGAAGAGAGAGGGGCCCGATTCGGTCCTTCTTCAAGTGGTTCGTCGGGGCTGGTCCTTGCCTGCGCTTGGGGGAGCATCTGGGGAAGAGCTGGAATCAGGGCTGGCCACAGCGGGAGGGCGAGGAGCCCCCACGGCAGCAGGTCGCTCGGGGATTTCCAACCTCAGCTACACGAAGGAAGGACTGATAGCAGAGTATCTCTGTCCTCTGCCGATGCACGCTTACTTGACATGGCAGAGGTGGCGCCATTTTCTAGAAAAGGTCCCCCTTGCCTTTAAGGGAACTTCATATCTGGGATGGGAAACGCATATTTTCCACAGACATGGTCTCCTGTGCTGTTTTATAAAGACACCTGGGATGATCTTTGCCACCCAGGACATGTATACCCCAAAGACCATCCCTTAGCCCGGTCTCACCTGACTTGTCTCCCAGGGGTGGATGGAGGGGACAAGCCAGATGAGCCGCTCCTAGGCAATACCCGCTCCCAGCAGCCTGCTCTCTCCCACGTCCCTCCCCATCAGGTGACAGCAGAAGGGACACGGGGCTGCTGGGGAAGACACGTGAGGAGCAGACCGCCTCCTCTCTGGAGACCACCACCTAATTTGTGCCTGTGTCTGAGTTCCTCGGGGAAAAATTGGTAGCACATGTGGCATGGTTGAAAGCAGTGTAGGATCTCCTCCTCCTGGGATGTTTTCTGCCCACGTGCTGTGTATCCATGCCCCGTCCCCTCCCGTGGTGGGGACAGGTGGCGGAGCTCGTGTGGGTGCCACCAGCGTGTCCGCTGCCAGTGACTGGCAGAGGAGGTTTGGTAACGAAGTGCCCTCACCTGAAACACTCCTTGTTTGGCAGACGTTTAGTTGAGAGGAGGCTCCGTTCTCCGGTTGGCGGATGTTCTGTAACGCAAAATGAATAACCACGGCAGGTCTGTGCTACAGCATCATAAAGCTGTAGCTTACTACCCTACACCAGACATTCGTTTCAGAGAGAAGAAATGAATATACCTTAATGTATAGGAACTTTTTTCTTTACTCCCAAGCCTGGCTGAATCTGAATCACTTACACCAAGACAACAGCATAAACTGAATTTGGAGAGCTGCAAACCCAACTGCAATTTATTCCTGTAAGTAAAATTCCCATTAGCCAGTGAGTTTTCTGTGTACTGGGCTCTACAGGCACGTGGGCACGTGTACAGCACATATGAAATGGATATCTCTCTCTTAATTCTGGGTTGCAATTACTGGAACTGAAGTTTAAAATTTTTCCAACTGCCGAACTCACAAGCTAAATGAGTGCAGAGCTACCGAAATTGATTATCAGGCTTCCTGTTCCCTCGCTTGTGATCCAGTAATATTGACATACGGTACAAGGAAATTGCAATCTGAACTACTAGTAGCAATAGCTGGAGGCAATTACAAAAGGAGCGTTGCTGGTGGTGGCACATGGACTCCTGTATTAGATTTAACCATACGCTGATTATAATGCACTCGTGCGAGATAGCAGGAAATTATATATTTCTTTTTTAAACCACAGCCAAGAAAACATTTTTGTTTGATTCCGTGTTTCAGCCTTTTCTCTGGAATAGCCTAAGAAGAAAACCTTCTGGCTCTGGAGATTGGGTCTATTTTGTCTCCAATGTGGGCAATGCCTTGGGCCGAGTCATTTTATGTCTCTGTGCCTCCACATCCCCGTTTGCAAGGCAGCGGAGGGAGTTCACATTTGGAAAGCATTTTGTTAGGAATATGCAATATCAGCAAGCTTATGTTGTTGACCACCTACATTCTCTTCATTTGCTGTCACCTTTCCTGGCTCCGCTTTAATCTTCTCTAGGGCTTGGACATGTCCTCCACCCTGGGACTGGCCAGTAGCCACAGATGAGTTTTGCAGAGGACTGAGTTATGCATAATTGTGTAAAAACTACCAGCTCTCCCACTTTCACATGACTCCAGGAGCGGGAGTTTTAGGAAACATAAAAAAAATACAAAGATAACTGGGATCTGGTCACAAGGCTTGGAAGTGATGTTACTTTTTTAAAAATAACCTTCTTGCCCCTCGTTTTCGTGATGAGGTAACGCCTGCCCATGTCTCCAGCTGAATGAAAGGAACTTTCCAACTT
The DNA here is from genome assembly GCF_028500815.1 of Rissa tridactyla. Classification (NCBI taxonomy): domain Eukaryota; kingdom Metazoa; phylum Chordata; class Aves; order Charadriiformes; family Laridae; genus Rissa; species Rissa tridactyla. The sequence continues at coordinate 1,602,285 of NC_071473.1, forward strand.
GCGCCGCCTGTTAACTCACCCTGCCAGCGGCATTAGCAAACCTCGTGCCAGTAGAGCAAGTGGAAGCATTTTACACCCAGTTCTTTCCAAAAAGGTGCCCAAAACAAACTCGTGCAGTAAAAATGAGCACACAATTTCGGTAATTTCAAGAGGAGTCTCTAGCGCTGGTGACAACGGTATTGCAACGGGCTATTGAACCACGCTCTCCAAAGGGTTGCTCTACTCCCAGGGCGTTTGTTCAAATCCGAGGAGTCCCTGCAGGACCTTAAAACTATTTTGCCACAGTGGATGCTACCTGGATGCAAAACCTCCTGGCGAATCCAGCCTAGCTCTTGCGATATTCCCAGCCCTGTGAATAAGAGGGGGGAGTATCCAATATCCCAATTATACAGGCTTGACAAGAAGAGAGTTTTGATTTTTTCCTTCAGAGAAATTTCCCAGGGCAAAACAAGCTCGTCACTTGCATTTGCTACCAACCCAGCCTGGGTGCCATCCTGAAGTAATGATCCATGGCCATCCGTTACGCAGAGGCTGAGAAAAAGTGGATTGTCACGGATCGTGGCTTCTCGACAGGCCAACCTTTTCAGAAGGAAAGTTCAGCAGAAGTGGGAAAGTTGACTGGTGGGTTTTTTTTTTTACTTGCCTGTGTGAGTTGTGAGAAAAGAGCTTTTACTCACGAGCTCTGCCCTCCTCTGTCCTTCAGAAGGCCAATCTGGGGCATTGCCTGTATGACTAAGCCGCGGCAAAAACTAGCTGTGAGCGTGAGTAAACCAGATAAAACTGCAGCGTAATTACAGCAATCCTCCGCATGCGAGCGCTGCTGAAGGTGTACCGTAGCATCTGTTGGGGCCACTAGGAGCTGTAACGAAGATGCAGCGTAGGACTTTCTGTCTCTTCGCAGTGCCCAGGTGTTTGGAATTCAAACGAAAGCTTAGCTATAACGAACCCTGACTTTTAAGGCTTGGAAACCTTCCGTGAACCTTAAGAAAAATGAATAATTAAGAGAGCGAGGAAGCAGACACACCAAAATACGATGAGAGTGACTTTTCTTGGTGAACTTTTCCTTCCTCCAGATGGGACAGAGTGGAAATTTCGCCACTGCCATGAGGTGTTTAGGACAAATAGAAGAGAAAATCAGAAGAGTTGTACGAATGTAACCAAATCTGTCAGTTTTCTCAAAGCTCTTAAGCTCAGTCTATCTTTGCTCACGACGAACTGGAAGAGGAGAGTACCTGGCCGTTGGACAAGCCTGTCATACCTTCTCCATGGCTTGTGTGGAGCCAGACTGTGTTATACCCAACCAGGTGCTAATCCCTTTTTGCTTGCAATACAAAAGTTAATGGGAATTTCATGTTGATTAAATGCGTGTAAAATGATGCTTGAAACGAGAAGTCCCCGATTAACTGACTTTTCATCAGTAAAATCAGTGTAAGTCGCATAATGTTTTTCTTGTTAAAATAATTAGTCCTCAGTCAGGGTAACTTGAAGGACTGGCTGGGTTATTTTAAGGCAGTGTGATGCTTTCTTCAAGAAAGCTCTTTTGTATTTGAATTATTTCCACAAAGTGATGCAGATAATTGCTTAATGCTTTGTCATTCTAATACATAATCCCTCAGCATCTGAATGATATTAATGGGAGCAGAACTTGGCAAAACTACCTGTAATATTTTTTTCCCAATCTTTTCCATGCCAAAGAGAGGACATCTCGGACAATGAGGTATGCAAACTTGCTATTTTTTGCCTGCAAACTGATCCTGAAATAAAATGTATTCCTCTGGCTGCCCCTTTGGGATTGCTTTCACGTCACTTTGCTTTTAATACATTACATTTTAGCCAGGTTTAACCCAGTCAATAGGTGCACCTTGGTTTCCCAAGATAAATAACTTTACTGAGCAGAATCAGGACCCAAGACTCATTTGTCCTTCATAAAGGTTTGTTTTGTTTGTTTAAATATTAGCATCCACCAGCTGTGCCAAATAGACCTTTTTCATTAGTTGTTTGATCATGGTGGGAAAAGCTATTAATTTAGTCAGTTCCCTGCAATGAGCTCTGGGGTTGCTACCAAACCCCGAACTGATGAAAACAATAAATGCTAGACTGTATTAACTGTAAAGGTTAATCCATAAATCAAAAGGAAAATGTCAGATGCCTTTTAACATTGATTGAGATGTAATTTGGTGTTGGTAGTGATATGTTTGTTACATAAATTCACAAATGCACTCAATTCCCGTTAGGAGTCCTGGTCTTTGTAACTTAAAACAAATTAAGTAGTTTGTTTTATTTATATAACCATATAAAGATTGATTACTTCATTCTGTTTAAGTTACGACACATCACCGATTTTAAAAAAAGTGAATATTAATACCCAGATCTTCTTCCAGGGTACGTTTGACTTGGTATGAAAATGAATATGCTGTTGTGTTTCCTGAAAGTATGCCATTGCCTTAAATACGCGTAAGGCAGTCGTTCCTTTTAATTTTTGGTTTCGATTCATGTTTTTCAAATTACAGCCTAAGAATTAGCCTTTGTATAGATGTGCTCAGAAGTATACAACATATTTTCTATATTATGGATACCTCATATTTAAATATGTAATATAAAACAACAAATATGAGGGGGAAATGCCACAAATTAGATCAGAATGGAACGCAGTAACTGACGCCAAAACAGCAAGGCAAAGATCATTACGGTGGTTCATGGAAACGTTTCTTTCCACTACTTTTCATGAAAGAAATGTGAGGCCAGGGAATTCTTCACTCGGTGCAGTGGAGAATCAGGTCAGCAGGCCTCAGAGTATAAACAAACACCACCAACCTTCTGAGCTGCATAGACCCAAGGAAATTGCAGAAGAAAGTCCTCAAGAACAGGAGCATCACTCCCAGGTCACTGTTAGCCAGAAATGGAAGCCACCGGGCTTTTTCCCTGGCTGTCACCTGGGTGGGCAGGGTGCTGGAGCTGCCAAAGCTTCCAAACACTGCGGAGTCCATGGCTCAATCTTTACATCACGTGTCTTTCTTAGAGAGAATCACAAATGATACAGTTTAATAGGATAATCGCTGCGCGAAGTCCGTGGGAGTAATATTTTAAAGGCAGTCAGGTAGAAGATCACAATCATTTTCTTCTGCTTAATTGAGCAGAGCCAACAGCGTGAATGCTTTCCCCCGAATTCCTGAAGGGCATCGATCCAAACAGGCATCCAGAATGCTTCTAGTGAGATTAAGACGTATAAGGACACAAGACTCGGTCAATTTAAAAATGCCCCAAAAGTTCTTCATTCCACCGTAACGGGACTCTTGGGAGCTTGGCAAAGGCAGGCGGGTATTTCACCAATGGAGACGGGCCGGGCAGCACCCTCCCGGGTGGACATGCCGGTTAACTCGTCATGGCTCTAAGCCCTGAGCCACCTCCTGATCAACCTTAAAAAGGAGATTTTGTTGTCTGTCTCCCTCCATCTGTGCACACAGATTGCAATGAGAGAAAACACCTTCTTTCCTTACCTGGATTTCATATTTGCTTGCAAACGCCTCATGAATGTAATGAGACATTGCAGGAACGGTTGGCTTACCTCCAACAAGTCTTGGCCTATATATGAAATTTTAGGAGGGAAATTCCCGGACTCGCGTGAATCCCTCTCTGCAGCTCCTGGCAGAGGCCGTGGTGGGCACAGGTAGACACCTAGGTAAGAGGGCAGCAAATAAAGGCAATATCCTCAAGCTCAGTTGGCTGCACCTTCTGCTTCTGCCCTCCCATGGCAGCTCAGAGGAGCGTGTGGAGGCCACAAGGGCTGGGGAAAGGCAGAGAGCGTGGGGACGGAGGGTGACGTGCCCCAGCGTCGCTCTGCAAGCAGGGGGGGGATCCGCACGGTGCTGGCATTCCCCAAGCCCTGGGGACAGTCTGCCGTGGCTATCTAAATTAGGTCCTCAGAAGAAGGCAGAGAAGGAAAGATGCAGAAGGAGATTAAGACCACCCCTGACCTCCGACTGACTCCCACGGCTCTGCGTTTTGTCCTCAGAAGGAAGCGGAAGAATGTCTTTGTAATCTGAAGCAATGCAGTCGAACATGACCCACAGATCTGCACGCAGGAAAGGCATTCTGGCAAACATTGCCATGTATTTTGCTGGGAAGAGCAAATCTCTGTGCTAACATAAGTCCGTCTCTCTGTCCACACTCTGTCTGGGGCTTTCTTTTATTACGGGCTTTTCCTCTTAACGGAAGATTACAATTTACGGATTTTTTCAGCTACATTTACTCTATTTATATACAGTGCTCTAATCAAACGTTCAATACTCCTCATCTTCAAGGATGGAATCGTAATGAGTGTATAATGAACTACGCCACAGACACTAGTTCCCATGCCTTTTAAACTAGCTTCAACAACTCTGAAATCTTTGGCGTAGATTAATGGAGCCCTGCTGATTCACATGGCTATTGTCTCTGGAAATAAATGAAAATCATATTAATATTCACAATGTCATTCACTTGTATGCTAATAGGAAGGATTGCAGAATAAACTACAAAGACAAACACAAAAAGATGCGTGGCTATGGTAAATCTCAAGGACAGGAATAATAAAGAGTGTTGGATGGAGAAGGACCTCTCAAACCATCAACTTTGGGGAATTCTTCCTACTATCCAACTATCACTCACATTAAATACAGAGGCCAACTCGCTTACCAGTTATCATGGCCACATTCTTGTCCCATGGGCCAGTGCAAATGGCAAGGAAAACAAAAAGAGGGCAAGAAAGTCTGCAGAGGCTGAGGTCCCCTTGCTGGTGGGGAGAGGAGTGACCTGCTGGGAGCTGAGCTGCATCCCTACCCATGGCGACGAGTTTGATCGGCCACAGCTGGGGGTCATCAGACTTTCATAGCAGTCAGCAGCAGGTGACGAAAAATTCCTTCCTGCTCCGCCTTCACCCCTGGATCATCTCAGGTGAAACATTTTGATCAGTGCAATGCTTCAGGGAGATTTTCCAAGTCAAATGTCACCGGACTTTTTCTCGTCTTTGCTTTCTTTTTTTTTAAATTTTTTTTTGAAAATCGTTTCCTTGATTTCTCTGGCACTGATTCAACCCCTTGGACTTGCCATCTCAGGACTAGAAAGCGTAGGTTCCTCCTGTAGGGATCTGTACCCAGTACATTGCTTACATCTGGCCGCTTGTAAAGAAAAAGGAGCTATACAACAAATTACACACTCATCCCTGGACTAGTCCTCCTATCTCACGCTAGACACCAGGAATGATATCACCTACTTCGCTGAACCTGCTCTGGTGGGACCCTGTTCAATCATGTGCAGAACTCCCCGTCTGAAGTTCCCGCTGGTGTGGCAATACCAGCATCAGCGGGCTGCGAAGACAGGAGTAACACTGGGCTTTGCCCTGCTGCTGTCATCTTGGGATGCTTGAATACAAATATCCAGAACATTTTCCCTTTAGAACAAACCATGCATTCCTCTGTCTAGCTGAATTATTTTCTATATTAAATAAATCAATGAGCAAAAAAAAAAAAAAAAAAAACCAAAAACATAAAAAACCCACAAAGGAAAGAGAACAGAACACACAGACACAGAAGCTAGGAGCTGGGGGACTGCTAATTCCCCGTTTCTTTTTTATAGCCTGGTCACAGAAGAGTTGAATTGGATCTCAATTATTCATTAGGAATTAAAACAAAGGTGGATCTTTTTTTTTTTCCCCTTCTATTTGCTAATTCTTTTCTCTGAGCTGTTGTTTCCCCTGTACTGCTGATGGCATCTACAGCACCGAAGGCCAGAGCCAGGCCAGGTGTGAGAAGACACCACAACACCGAGGTCCAGCCCCTTCTCCACGTCCGAGTTCAGTGCGGGCAGCAGGGTCCCTCGCCCGGTTTTAGATGTGAGAGCTGCTGCATGAAAACCACGGAGCGCACAATAAACATGTGGAGAGGGCAGGGCAGGTATGCAGTCCTTCGGCCTTAGGAATGTTTTAGCTCCCATTTTAGACTAATTCCCATATAGTAATAGGGTGACATCCCGGCAGAGGGGCTTGTCTTGCGTGTAAGCAGAGCTTCCTGGAGCCTTCCCACACCTCAGGCTTTTTTTTTTCCCACACGCAAGCCTGAAGCACTGAAGACCTTACTTTCCTCGCCAGCCAAGAAGTCCTCATAGAAGCCTCGCAGCAACAACTTGGGTGAAACGCTGTTTTACGGCGGAGGGAAGCTGTCTGAACTGAGCTATTTAAGATACAATTCAGCCGGATGAGTTTGAAAAGCTCTTGAGTTCATCTGTATCTTAACTGGTCCAAGATCCTGTCCCTTAACCCCTGGCTAGTCTCATAGACGATTTCCAAAATCTGCTGTTGAGTGGGGAAAAAGTTCTGACTCAGTCTGGTTTTGGTCCTCCCCTTGGCAGGAGACACATCTCGTCACTTGCCAGCACTGCGACCTGGTTAGGGCAGCAGCGCTGAAGTCCCCGAGCAGAGCTGACGAGTATAAATAAGGGACAGTTGTCACATTTGGTTACAGGAGGGCAGCAGAGAGGAAGGTTGCCTGCAGCAAGAACAGCCAGGCTGAGACAAACTCTCCCATTGTTTGGGGTCATCTGGTCTACAAACTGTTTCACATGAGAAAATTAGATTATGCCAAACCAACTTCTTTGGAGTACTTTTTTTTTTTTTTTTTTAGTCCTGCATTAAAAGGATGGAAGCAATCGTAAATCTGGAAGCAATCACACACACATCACTTAGAAATGCTCTGCCTCAGTGCAAGAGAAACAGAATACATCAGTGCTGATTGGCCTGAGGTATCTCTCCCCCCACCAAGCCCATGTCCCAGACAAGTTAAATGTTTCATTAATTAGGCGCTAACTATGGTTAAAATTAGGAGAGCTGCAAGGATCTCTCCTCCTCCTCCTTCAGACTAATCCCCTGATTAAAAGCAGGGCCCCCGGTTTGGGCTCTCAGGGTCGCTCTGCATTGCTGGTTTGCATTTGCTGAGTTTGGGGTTTGAGTCATTCTGGTGGGGTCTGTGGGGCAGAAAGGGATTTGGGTTTGGTGCCAGAGCAGGGCACAAATGGTGGGAGCAGGCTGGAGGAAGGGGACACGGCTGTGTCCAGAGGACCATGCTGTGTGTGATGGGTGTGCACACACCCAACCGCCCTCATGAGCCTGTGGAAAATCCCAACCGTGTATCAACAGAAACTGGGCAAAACCCACCATCGTCCTCAAAGGAAAGTGTCTCTGGGGAGGGACACTCTAGGACATCCACCATGTCCTTTACTCACACATGGAGAAATGGCAGAGGCCACAACCCACCTCAAGCCCTCACAGGCACCCATCTCCTCCATGATCCTCCTGGAGCTGGGACACCATCCCCAGCTCCTCCATGATCCTCCTGGAGCTGCAACACCATCCCCAGCTCCTCCACAGCTCTGCAAGGGAAAATGCAAAGAAAGACAATGCTCCAGCCGGGAGAAGTCTACCTTTGAGGGTGCTGTCTTATTCCCCTGGGGAGGCTGAAAGCTCCTTACTCCTCCCAGGCTCTTGGGTTTGACTCTGACTGTACGCAAAGCCGGCTGTTTTGCAGCACCATTCGCCTAAAAGGGATCAGCATGGGGATCTCAGGGCTGTTTTCTTTTTAAGAAACAGAGAGAAGATCTCCTCCATCTATCCATCCAAAGGGCTGTCAGACTGTGATATTAATCAGAAAACAATGGTTTTGGCAAGCCATTCTGTCAAGAAACAAAAGCAAACCTGGCCATTGAAGGCGAGCGGTGAGGGAAGCACACCAGAAAACAATGGGGATATTCTCTACTAACCACAAAACCCCAAGTTTTCTGCCATATTCTGTTTTCCATAAATATTGGCCTCGTTTTAATGTAGAGCAGCCAAGAGTTGCTTGTATGAATTCAGCCTCCCTAACCAAGAGCTTTAATCAGCTATAAATAAAGTTACCATGACAGACAATAACAAATCTAAATTAACAGTGCTGAGGTACATTCTAGCACCTTTCAACAAACCAGAAAACCAGGAAAGGGTGCTGTGAGGCTGTTGCTTCCAGGCAAGAAACCAGTACCTCATTAGGTGTAGTGAACAACGCACAGGGAATAGCCGGGGGAAGGATGGAGCCTTGCCTGCCTTACAGCATCCAACGCTTCAAGAATCAAACCCCCAAATTGCTTAAAATACCTGCAATTTTGCTCAAACCCATCCCCCCTGGTCAATACCTTCTCCATATTTCGGTTTTTCTCTATTTGCCTTTCAGCTTTTGACAACGAGGGGTGACTTGGGACATATCGAGCAAGTTTTGTTCCCCATAAGTCCAGAGGTTTGAAGATGATGTTCTCATAATGAAAAGCTGAAATTGTCACATGGTGACTCAGCTCCAGGAGCTGGGGCATTTTTATACATCAACTACAATGAGACTGGCATTAAGGTCCAAAGAGCTGGAAGGTCTGAGGATGCCACAAGCACCGGTGAAATGTTGTGAAGCCCCCATGCGCTGGTCCTTGGCTAGCAAACGTGCTTTCTCAAGAAGTACCAGGGGACGAATATTTACAAGCAAAGAGCACCTTATTTTTAGCTTTGAACGGGAGGTGCCGGGGAGTAACTTCCCAAAGCAGAGAATCAACATTATGCAAAGGAAAGCGCCCACCTACCAGAGCTCCAGGACTATTCCCTCTGGGAAGCAGGACTGCCATACGAAGTTGTAGAAAGGGACTTCAGTTTTTGGACCAGCCCTACAAGTTGATGTTCCATCTGATTTTTTAACATACACGATCTGGAACTGGAAAAAAATACCTTAAATTTCACTCAAACAAAACATTCCAAGGAAAAATCAACCACAAAATATTCAATTTCCATTATTCCTCTCTCCTTGAAGCACAAGCATGTTTAGATCCACCTCTACACAAAAGTTCCAACAAAAATGCTGGAAGCGAAGCGAAGAAAAGCTTCATCTTGAGAACCTTGCAAAGTGAAGATCAGAGCATTTTGAATTATTATTCTGAATTAGTGTTAGCTATCATCTTCTCTTGGCTGAAGCACCTGAGAAATGTGATTTAATTTACAAGCCTGTCAGACGGACTCGCATCCACGTTTTTTTCTTTTTTTTGCTAATGAAATACTTGGCCACGAACATTCACCCAGTTCACATCCCAACACCTCGCCAGCTTTGACCCTGTTTACCTCGTGCGAGCTGATTTCCTCCCAGCCCGAAGTGGGGATGGCTGGAGGCAGGGGAGATACCAAATAAACAATGTTTGTAATATTACCCCCCAGCAAAAGGAGCTACGATACATTATTTTAACTCTCCCACTGTGCCAGGGAACTTCATCAAAGTGCGTGACCTTGGGAATCATGTGCTATGGCACCCTGCCAGAAACAAACAGCGAGTTTAAAGTCAAGCAGTGGTTTCAATGCTTTTTTTTCTGTTTGTTTTTTCTTTCTTTTTTTTTTTTTTTGCTTTTACTGGCATTGAACTCTTAATGTTAGTTTAACATACTTTTTGTCTCTAATATTAATATGTACGGATATTTACAGAAAAAACAGGGTGAATTACAGTGGAAGGGAAGATGCTGGAGTCACGCTGCTGAAGTTCAGCTCGTAAAGAGGAAAAAGAAAGTCCTAATGTTATTTCAGCTGGAATAGCTGCTAAAATCACTACTAGCAGCTTTCCGTGCTGAGAACAGTATCTTTAGCCTGGTCGATGCTTCTGAGATCCTGGGATAAAATGAATTGCAAGGAACTTTTTTCTAACTGGGAAACTGGACCTGAGTTTCCATCATGAGCCTCAGTGACTGTCATTACAACCTGCCAAAAATCCAGCCTAAAGAAGACTAAAGCCTGGAGAAAGCAGCGGCGCTCTCATTACCACGGATAGGAAGGGAAATATGTTTTTTCATTGGCTGCTCAATAAGATCATACGCAGTTTGGCATCTGGCGACTAGAGATTCCATCTCTCCCAACAACGGAGCAACCAAAAAAAAAAAACACCCCTTATAGTAAAAAATCCCACCAGCCTGAGAGAGCGAGAGCTGGGGCTCACGCTCGGGAGGCCAAGCCGTGGAGCGCTCTGAAGTTTTTCCATGTAGATGTGCCAAAGACTGTGTTTGCCTCATGTACTTTTTTTTTGCTCAAGAGCGGAGTTCAAAAGGGTGAGTCTTGCTGTGATTAAAGCCCTATTATCTTTTGACGAGACTTGTGGCAGGCTTTCTCCGTAAATTGACGGGGTTTTGTGGTTGTTATAAGTACTCGGAGGGTTCCATGGATACATTTGACAAAATGAGAGGGAAAACATCCATCCCCCACCCCAAGCTTTAGGGGTGGGGAGCCGATGCGGGCAGAAGCGCGATTGCTGGTGGGCAGAGGTAGCAGCGCAACACGGGTCATAAAAAAGGCACCGCTGGAGTCAGTGGACAAGGGAGGGTGAGGGCAGCAGAGCAACTGTTCTGGCCAAACGGCCGCGCGTTAGGACGCGGGGGAGCCACCTGCTACGGCTGAGAAGGGATCAGCAGCTCTGAAACAGGTGAACGAGGCAGCACAGAAAAAGGTTGTTCCAGTAGCAACGGTGCACGGATGACAGCACCCATCAACAGACAAACCCAGGACAGCGGAGGTTTTCTTTTCCCCATAGCCGATTCTTCTGCTGTTTTGCGCCTCTGACGGGCTATGACACAGACGTCTGCCTGGATAAAGGACGGGCGGGTTTAGACCCTCCCAATCTGGTCATTTTTCAAACAGCTCAGTTAATATTTTTTCAATGAGCGAAAAATAAACTACAGGACAAAAACTGTTCTGAAATATTTTCAGTCACGAAAAAAAAACAACCCCAAGGAATAAAGACAAGGCAATAATTTTGATTAAATAGATTCTTTCAGTGTTTCTTATATGAGATGTTTTATTCTGAAAACCTTTGCAATTCATGTTTTGATGCTTCCCAAAGCTGAACTCTTTGATTTCTTGTTTTGCAAAAAGTGGTTTTCTTCTCATAAAAATCACTTCACAAGCCTCGTGAAGGATAAATAGCCTGAAAATGAAAGACAACGCTGCATTTTCAGTCAGACAAAAACATGCCTGGTTAACCAAAATGAAAAATTTCGGGGAGGGGGGAGTGTTTTGCTTCATTTCATTCAAAAATTTCCACAAGCCTCTTCCACTTCAACGGGCTTCTCCCTCGGCTTCGCTTGGTTTTTCCCGGTTTGGCCTCAGAACCACCCCAGGTCCTTCGTGGCGCAGGTCTATCAGTCAGGGTCTCCTCTCCCGCCTGGGAGCCGCTGAAGCGGGAGGAGGGCCGTGGCTGGGCTGCCTGGCGGCGAGGGGGACGGGCTGTTCCCACGGCGGGCAGCAGCGTGGCAGCCCAGGAGCCACCCTTGGCCCATGCCCGGAGGAGCTCTTTGTTCAGGAGAGGGACAGGCAGCTCCAGCGTGGTCTGGTCTGGTCTGAGTTAAGCCAAAGTTGAAGCAGCCAACATTTCTAGTGACGTCCCTCGCAAAGGAGGGGAGGGGAAGGCTGACTGGAGATGGGGCTCATTGCAGTGGACGGCATGCAGATGCACATATATATATATATATGGTGAGCCACACATCTCTGTGGTGTCTACATAGGAGATTGCCCTTTGGGTTTCCTTCACTACCAAGCAAGACATAGTCAAGATACTCATTGCTGTCTAAGCATGACTTGTGTCTGTTGATGCAGCTTTCTCAGTTGGGTCAGATGAATGTAAGCGCTCGTTTCTATAAGCGGACCGTGGCAGGGATGTAGGATGTAGGGTGAATACCGTAGACACTGAACCGTGGACACAAAATGGGGATGAATTTAGTTCCCACCCAAAAACCCCCTGTGAGGAATCATTAAACAGAGCCTGAATTGGAAATGGCTAAATAAATCTGCATTGTGAATGGGGCTAACAGTAGATGCATTAGACCACCGGTAGGGACAGGGGCACCAGACGTGTTAGATGGTAGTTGTATTCTCAGACCTAACCCGTAGCACAGGAAAATACGGACACTGGCCACAATCCCTGCTCTTACCCTTGCTCTCAGGACAGGAGAAAGGGAGAAAGGCAAAACTGGTACCCCATGTTAAATGTTTGAAACCAGGCTGGTTTAAATGACTGAGGAAAAAAAAAAAGGCAGGACAGAGGCCAGGGTTAACTGGAAGGAAAATGGCATGGGGATAGGTATGGATCAAATGCTTGGCCCCTGTTTTATCTGCTCAAATGTGCTCAATAGCAGTGGAGGAACCAGACCCGAGGGGAACCGGACACGATAGCCCAACTGGGACATGCATTGTAGGAGGATTCCCCAACACTGCTTAAAATATTAGGCAAACTGCTGAAATAACCAAAATACAGGCTTTGTGACCTTAAAAAAAAACAACCCTGTAGGTTTGCATTAGTAGTAAGGCATCTGGGTTCTCTTCTCCTCTCTGAAAAATCTCTACTAGACATATTTTAAGGGGAAGCTGCATAGAGCTCTGCAGACAGCTACCAGAGTTGCCCTGCGGTACCGGTCCCATCGGGTTACCTTTCATCCAATGTCTTTTCATCCAAGCAGCACAACACGGCGTTGTGTGTGATAGGGGTTGTGGCATCAGCTGAAATTCTCCCGCCCGGTCGCGAGTCCCCACGACGGGTGCCAGGGGCTTAGCAGAGGAGCGGCTGCTCGCTGTGTCCGTCTGCGCCTTCGGGGAAAGTAGGTTAGGGGAGTTCTCCCGGATGGAAACGCGTGGGTTTTTTGTCGCAATACCCATGACATTGCTGGTTAGAGGGGGATCACCGACAGCCTGAGGCACTCGGTAAGAGGCTGGGAATGTTGCGGGAAAGCTGGAGGGTCCCTCGTCCCCAGAGCTCAGGTCCAGCTGAAAATGCCAACTCCTTTGGGGTAACTTTACTACAGATTCTGTGACTTAAACCGCAGAGGAGCTTACTGCACCCCGTGCAAGGCTTTCTCTGAGAAGCCAAAATAAAGACTGTAATTCCTGTCATTATGAAAAATATAGCGGTCTCTAAATCTCGCCGAATACAGTTGATATGAGACAAATCAAACTGAACAAACAGATTTTGTGGCAGCTACAGGAGCCTTTTGTCGGGTTTCACCACATGGTGGCAATAGCAGTAAAGGTTTGACGCAAAAGATTTTTCTGGAAGCTCCCAAGCCACTTAAACTGTAAACTGGGCTGCTGTTCAGTCTACCTTGTGGCATAATACAGCTCTATTTTTCTGTGCGGAGAAATCAACTGTCACAGCTCCCGTATCAGAACTTGTGTACACTTCTCCTTCTCACGCATCTGGTGAGGACTACAGACAATTCCCAGATTTCTTTCAGTATCTTACTCACTTCTTTTTTTCCCTCCCACCTTTTCCTCCTCCAAAACACATAATTGCAGCTTCTGTGAAATGTTAATTCACAGAAGGTTGTATTCTCAGAACTGGGAAAATTGCAACATTCAAGTTTTCTTTAGCAAATGAGGGAGACTTCAAAACAGAAAAGTTGCCTAAATCTTCCAGTAAGGTCAGATATTTGTCTACCAGTTTAATTGCCAGCAGAAATAAAATGAAAAAAAAAAAAAATAAAATTAAGCAAAACAAAACCAAAACAAACAAAAAAACCCCAACCACCAAGCAGTATGAAAACACAGTATTTTGGAGATGAAGTATGACTTCATCTGTAAAGTGCTGCTTTGCCGTCCATTCCTCCCAAAACAAGAAAGGAGAATAAATGCGGAGTCAGTTGCTAGTGGTGACTGACCAATGTTGCAACACCATTTCTAGAGGTAACAATAAACTCCTATCATCCTTCATCCTGCAGAAACACAAATTCGGTGCCGACACTCGCCCCGCTGTGGGGTGGAGGGGGGCGGCGGGTTTGCACCAGCCACCGCGCGCACCTTTTGCAGGGGGGAAACAAGCCAGAAGGAACGCCGGGGTGCAGGTCGTGGTTTAGCCAGTCAAATAATTGTGCATATGTGGCTCGTCTGAGAGACTTGTGCCCCTTAAAACCACTCTACAGCCACGGCCAAGGGCTCCGAGGGCGCCCATCGCAGTCGTGCCGGGGCGTCGGTCGTTGCATGATAAGAAGCAGAGAGCAGGAGCTCGCTCTCGTGCCGCAATGACAACAGGACAGCACACACGCGCGAGTTAACACCCCGTTCCCGTGAGACGTGCCGGGGATTTATGTCTCTCCCGGGGGATTTGCTGCCGCTGCGGCCACGCTCCGGAAGCCCCGTGCAGCGATGTCTGCAGCGCCGGATCAGCGGCGGCATTTCCTGGAGCACCTGTGTTTGTCTTGGATGTCTCTCATCTCCGTACTGACCAGACCTGATGTTGCTTATCTTCGGTGATTAGATCAGCTCATATCTCCCGGACTGGAAAGAATGATATAAAAACATACCATCCTACACCATCTCGAATGACCTGCCAGGAAGCGGTTTATTTATATGTCCCAGGCACTCAACCCGCCGTGTGGATGTGTGCAAGCAGACGGGCGCAGGTTTAGCAGGAAAGCCCCCAGTAAAGGACTTTAACCCTGCTGTCACCCCTTTGCACCGACAGGGAGGGTCGCACCCTCCACCACATCACCGGGGACCACCTGGCAGCTGCCCAGTCTCTTTTGCCACCGTTTCGGTGGTGGCCACGGACATCCTGGCTGGCAGAATATGGTTGTCACACCTCTTCCTGCCATCACCTTCTGGGGGTAACCCAGGTGCTGGGTGAAATAAGATGTCACCTGAGTCAGGCTTTTAAAAATGGCCCTTGAATAAAACCCAGGACAGGTGTCTCCGTGCTGACACCTCTGCTGCCTTTGCTTGGAGGCAAACACATGAGCCACCAGTCCCGACCGCACCATCTGGGGCAGCTCCCGGCACATCACTCTGCCGTGACTGTCCGCCACTTCTCCTCCCTGAAGAAGTCGAACAGCCCCTGAAAACTGCAGTCGCATCACAGCAGCGAGTAGGACCGTGCCAGTTTGCCTCGGCTGAGCCCTTAGTCCGAGCATCCCTGACCGCGTCCCGCGCGGAGCCTTCCCTGCAGTAGCGGTGCCCGCGTGCGCCACCCGCGCCGTCCCCCAGCACCGTCAGCAGCAAAGCTCTTTGCAGTTCAGATGTTCGATGCAACATGATTCCAAGAAAGGAGCCATCAGTTAAATTGATCTCTGTGTCTGAGGAGGAATCTTGGCTGAAATCTTTCCCTGCGAGTCCAACAACAACAGCACATCAGTTACTCCAGTGGATTTCATTTCTCAACCCTTTAACATGTAATTCCTGGATAGATGCCCTAAACTGAAAGAGTAAAATACTCCGCTCCTGCCCACTTGGATTGCATAAGAGTGCGTGCCCGCTGCTAAGCCGTACACAACCAGCCATTTGTACTCTGCTTGGGACTGCCACAAAGCCTGCAGTCCCAAGGGACCAGTATTTTTATATTGGTTTTCCTGAACAATTAATATAAATCACTCAGGAAGGACCAGAAAGAAATAGCGCTGGAACCTCCTACCGAAACTGCCTCGTTTAACCAGGTTAACAATTATGACACATGAAAATAATTTGTAAGAGCTGAAACTCTGGGGTATGCCTTCAGGATTTTATGGCTGCTTTTTGAATAAGGAGGGGTAAGATCCTACTAGGCTTGGACATCCCTGGAGACATCCTTTGCTTCAGAGCTTTGGAGTCTTTCGTCCTTGACCAGGACAGAACAAATCCCTCAGGCACATCTTTTTTGTGTGCCCTTGATCTAGTATTCGTGCTTTAAATGAATCCTTTCCTTCTCCAAGGGCTGTGAACATCCTGGGGAGCTTACACGGATGGTCTCCAACTAGCAGAAGAAATCAGGAAGGCAATTTAGTGGGCTATTACCTTCTATCACACTTTAACAGGTGTCTGATGGTCTATTTGTCATTTAGCTAACTGAACAACACATTCATGGAAGATGTAGAGCTTATCCTCATTTCCTCCTCAGACACTTTAATCATTACTGTAGGAGCCCTTATAAATCCATCAAGGAGAAAACTAGTCAACAGTCGCAACCCAAATGGTAAGGGGAGCAGCTTACCAGGCAGACATAGTAGGAGCTGCCTCTCCCTTTCCAGGGAGGGCTGGATACAATTCAGCCCCAAAAGTGGACAGTAAGGAGGAATTGAGGGTTCGCTGTTGTGCCTACTATTTTTTTTTTTTTTTTTAATGCATCGAATTATATTGTGCCTTGAACTGGTGCTGGTAGGAGCAGCAGTGCCTTTATATGCCTGGAACATTTGCCTCACAGTCCTTTCAGCGTCCACCAGTGCTGTGTGTCAGCAATGTGCGCCCAGTTTCTGCATCCCGACAGAGAGTCGACGAGGGTCACAGTCTTCAGTGTTATATCCCTTAACGAACACCTTATCTGCTTGGCCATCACATAGGGCATTAGAAAATCCTGATTTCCTTGGGCATTTCTCTTAGTTTTGCTCTCGTCTCAGCTGTGTTTGACAGAACGTGTTTCAGGCAGCAGGAAACGTTTAGGTGTATTAGAACTTCCTTACAGCAAATATGTTTAGTTAACATAGCGATAAAAGAGTAAAGAGGGTCAGGCTGACACCAGGCGCGCGCGGCGCCCGGTTATTCCCATTGTTAGTAGCTGGCGTCTCAGCCAATTCCTGCAGGGACAAGGGACACGGCTGTGAAACCTAAACAGGGACAGTGTGCAGATAAACCCGATTACCATGTTCCCCCCGAACAACATCCGCTTGTTAACACAGTTGTAACTGAGCGCATGCCAGCGCATACTATTCTCTCTGACGCAGTGATTTCTTCTGCCCCACGCCTTGTTCAGCTCCAGAGCCCGGCTTCTCCGCCCGTCCCTCCTTGCCCCAAAGAAGGGAGGTAGAAGCTGCTGAACAAAGCCAAGCACAGCCCGTAGTTCTGCTTTTTATCTCGCTTTTGAAGACTTGCTGCTTAATCTCTTTCTGAACAGGAGCCAGTTCCAAGAAAGCAAGACAGCAAGGTCCTTAGGACAAGATGATGGATGGAGCCATGGAGTTCAGAGCACTTTGTTCAGCCACTCGAGTTCTTTCTTTAGATAATGATAAAGTTAACCGGATCAATTTTAGAGCTTTATAACAGAAGAATGGCTATGGATTGACAAGTCATGAAGTGCATAACCCACTTAGATGTCATCAGGCTGACACAACACAGACTGTACCCGGAATATCCAGTTCTAGTATATTTTTAATAAACTAATTATCTTGCAGATTACATGCCTTGAATAGTACTAAAATCATGGCTTACCTCTTCAATGTTATCCTGGTTTTATTTTTAATATCACCACCTACTAACCGGGACGATACTCAGGCTTTCCCAAGTCCATGCCAAAGCCGCCATTAACTACTGTGAGCTGATCCTTCTGAGAAAGGAGCAAATCCCCATGGAATTGAATTAGTGTAACTCCATTAACTTGAATGGAGCTTTATTTTCTCACAGCAAGCAAGTAGCTCCCTCCCTTGGTTTCTGAATTAGTCCCACATGTAAAGCAGCACCTCTTCAATGAGTTAAATCGACTCATTTTGTTCTGGTGCAAAATCGACCATAGAGGAATGGTAGAGCCATGTCAAGTTTCACTGGGCTACGGACTCTAAAGACACGTTCTCTTTGCCATGCTCCTCTCCAGCGTGCTCTTCTAGTGAATGTGAAACTAGGAAACCGCGAAAGAAGCTGCCGTGGGAGTGTATTGTCCTTGCAACTCGACCAATATTTTACCTGCCCGACTGGAAACCCAGGTGTTCTTCTAAAAGCAGATAGTAGCCCACCATTTTACAGAGTAATGGTATTTTCAGCCCTTAATATAAACTTTGTGATCTACCAGTCGAGAATCATCTTGAAAATTCCTCTCCATCGAGGTGTACTGGTGGGAACTGCCAAGGAAATGGCGCAGAGGAGAGACACTAAAGGAGAGGGGAAGTCAGAGGGGAAACCCTTGGTTTTGAACGAAAGCATTGTAAATTGTGCTGTAAATTGTGCTGTTTGTACAAGTTTGTACAACTTTTCATCTTGAAGTAGTCGGTTCATTGCTTCCGGAAGAAAAAGCAATGGAGTGAAACTTTGATATTGTTTAACAAAGCAACCTGTGTGTGTAAGTCAGGGCGAGGTCTTGGCTTTCAAGTTGGTTCCTGGCATGCAAGGAAATCCAAGAAAAAGCAACCTTTCCCAAATCAGGGGATTGCTGCTCAATTTTCAGCCCTGGATTTGGAAGAGAGATGACTGCCCAGGGGTTATTTTAAATAGCCACCCTGGTTATAGCGGTCGTGTTAGGATTCAGGACAGCAAAGTGAGACGAGACCAAGGCTTGCGGAAACACCATGCCGACACAATTCTGCGTATCGCTCACGCTGAAAGGAAATGACACAGAGATTGGGTGCAACCTTCACAAACTGAGAAGGTATAAATTCAGCATATTGAAATAGCACAGGTGAATTCTGATGCCTGTCACAACCGGAGAATTCTAAAAGCTGAAGCAGCGCCGTAAAGGCAGTGTATTGCCGAAGGTCATCTTTGGACCAGAAGGTCTCATCTGCCCATCTCAGTTGTGCACTGGGTTTGTAGTGGTGTAAGTCACCACCTGAACTCAGTCCACTCATTGGTGCTCATTCCAGCCTTCCCTGTAGAGCCAGGCAAGATCACTCTTTGTTCGCTCGTCATTATTTCTTGGTTTGTGCCTCTGATGATTTCATAAAACAATATTGAAATTAATGGCTCAACCCAGAAAACAAAGATTTATATATTTTAGCCAGCTGAAAAAGCAAATAAATTTTACAGTTAGCTCTGAGACCAACACAATAACTTGTCTGGGACAAAATGTTATGTTTCCCTTCAAGTTTGAGAAATTTCATTAAAATTTTATTTTTTTAATTGGCATTAAGGATGGTGGCAAGTGTTAAGATATTTGTTCTGACTGGAAAATCAAAACATTCTGTTTTGAAGGATGCTTTTTCTGAATGTTTGTTTGTTTGCCTCAGCAGGAACAATTCAGCAGAAATGAGGCAAATTCACAAAACGTTTTCATGTTACTGAATCCATGTTTTTGCCAAAAAAAAAAAAAAAAAAAAGCAGCTAGAGCCTTTCCCAGCGCTACTTCCAAACTATTACAGAAATTAGAGTGAAATGGTACTGATTAAGATGGGGTGGGGGGGCATCACCCTTGCGGTAACTCTATCCAAGGCAATGGATTTACGCGAGAGCTGACTCTTGGCTCTTGGTATTTATAAAGCCTATAGTCTTCAGCGGGTCATTTTCAGAACATTCTTCTTCAATGACATGAGAGCGGAATATTGCAGATAATAGCCCCAATGTTTATAAAAGACAAAAGAAACAAGATTTACTCAGACAACACCATGCGGCCTGGGCGATACTGAGGTGTGGATGCAGAGGGGCAGTAGGTTCATGGAATCTACAGCCAACTGGTCAGGAGACCAATGTCAACACGTGCCTGATAGGGGCCTGAATTTTGCTTCCTCTTCCTCCTCTCACTTCTTTTGTTATTTTTGTTTATCGGGCATGTCAGGTCCTTCATCTATTAACTTCAACGTATCATTAACCCGCATCTTAGAGGTTTCACCCTTCTATTTTGCCAACCTGTGGCAGCTCCGCTTCCCATGCAACCCAGTTAGGTTACCCAGGAGCCAAACTTCGTACATGGGAGTGATTGAGAGGACACCCATGTGAAAAGACCATGAAACTTTCAGACAGGGGCATGTGTCCTTCCAAAGAGTGCACGTGGTTCCAAAGGGGATGCAGAAGAATTAGCATTAAAATAATGTGTTGCTTATGGGAGATAAAAAATACACATAGCTGGAAAACACTCTCCCCCATAAACTGGAAAAATATCAGCTATTATGGGCTATTTGCCAAGGATTCAAATTCTCATGAACAAGCTCCTCTGAGCTCATTTGAAAATCCTCATGAACTCTGCTGCCATTCACCCATTAGGTTCAGGATGAGAAGAAAGCCTGGAAGCTGCTGAGAAACCAGAGGGCTGCCAGCCCTCCCAGATCTGACCGTGGGACTCAGCCGAGCACTCTCCACCCCACAGAAAGTAGATGACATAACATATGGGCTCGTTCTGTCCATCCCTCATGTGGTAGAAGCAGAGGCAGGAACCAGCTTGCTTTTCTTTGCAAGCTTTCACAACACAAAAGGGGTTGGGAGAAAACTAGATGTCTGCAGCCACATTTGCAGGTAAGCCCAGGCCCACGGCTGGTCTCCAGTTCCAACTTGTCAGCTGTCCACATCATGGGCACACAAACACACAGCCCATCTGCATGGTCTGCTCATGTGGTGGCTTCAGTCCATCTTCAGGTCCTTGGGCCCTTTTCTTCCTGTGTCTGGCTTTTGACAGAAGCTAGAGTTGGTGACGTGCTGTAGAAGCACATGGATCATGAGGCTGGGTGAAGTGAAACCCTTTCCCAGGTCCTCACAGCACGGTCAGAGTTGTGAGAGCCCAGCTGGGTGCTCTGCAGAGCTTGCTTTTGTGTGAATCACGAGGATGGGCTCCTGCTTGCATCTTGCCGTGTGGTCTTGACTAGGGTCATTATAAATATGCTTTGCGTTTTTATAGGTATTTCACTTTGCTTGGATAGCTGTCCGTGAGCTTAATGGCACCCACAGCCATCCTTACCTGCACCTGGAGGCTGGGAAACCCGCGCTGGTGTAAACTGATGGCCATGAATAGTGTATGTTACCGGCCACACGCACATGTGGCACCACGTGTAGGTAGACGCGTACGTGTGTCAACTTCGGTGAACTGATGAAGCGCGCAGCAGTGGGGCAAACGCTGCACATTGCACAAGCTCCCTCAGGTGAGGAGGGAGTGTAGGACCCCTGCCACAAAGTGCTTATTTGATTTCATTTTAGATAAAGACATTCCGAAGTTAAAATCCAAACCTTGATAATGGTGGTGAAAAATGAAACTAGCGTTGAATGCTCACCGCCATTCCTTCTTTTTTCTTTTTTTCCCACAAAGACATGAGCAAGATCTTTCCAAATTTAAAATAAAATATGATACCTGGGAAAGAAGGAAAATTCGGAGGTAAGGCTGAGCCTCGTGACCTCCTTGCTGTGCAGCTGAACGGCCAGCACTGGGGCATGATTCAGAGACATGATTCAGCTGAGAAAACAAAAGACCCTCAGCTGGGACAATAACCCAGATAAAGCATCACCTTCCCCCCGACTCCAGCAGCCAGGGGTGTCGCTGACTTCCCAAAGCCACAGACCGGAGCCTGGTGTCACCCCCCAATAACGGCAGTGGGACACGCGGGTGGCAGTAGCACACGCCTCTGAGATGTGCTCAGAAAGTCAGTCCCCTCCTGGTTTTCTGTTGAGTTGATTTTCACCCACTTCGGCTGCAAAACTCCAACGTCCTGTGTGTTTCCCCTGGGGCGGGATGGGACCGGGGGCACTGCTGGGGCTCCCACAGTGACCCCACTGCTGTTTCCAGGGGAGAGCTGCTGAGGAAGGGTTTGGAACACCTCGCGTCCATCCGTGGCTGTCAGTGCCCAGGAAGGCAGAGATCGTTTGGGGGATTTGATTTGTTTTGTTTTGTTTAAGAGAAACATTCTTTTAAGTCGTTTTTTCGAAGGGCTGCTGATAAACCTCAACACTGAAATCCAGGTTAATGGAGGAGGGGAGGTTTGCGCGGCAGAGCCTGACTCTTGGAAGAAAACCAATAAAGATCAACCTGCTTTAGCCACAGATCTCACACTGGCTTACAGCGAACCGTTTCAGGCTGCTGTCTGCACAAAGGAGGTTTGATCTTTCAAAACCTGCTTTGGCAAAATCCCTTTTGCAGTTTGCAAGGGAAAAGCGGTGATTATTTTCGATGCAGTTTGCTGGGGAGGCCGCAAACCTCTGCCACTGCTTTCTTCCCGCCGTCCCCATCCGCAGGGGAAGGTAACTCGGGGAGAGGCATATTGGTGTTTTTTTTGCTGCTATTTCAGTGTGTGGTTTGCAAATTTTAATTCCAGCGGTGGCCTGATGGTGTTGTCCAGTGACACACAACCAGAACTGTGTCATCTGCAGTGTGGGGGGGAAGAGCCACTTGTGGGGCGGCTCTCGAGACGTCCCACGTTAGAAGCCCACAGTCACGGTGCCTTTCTGGGCAGGAAAAGTTGGGGAGAGTGATTTAAAGGCAAGGGGCAGACACTGGCTCGTTCAGGGAGAACCACTCTGCCCCTTCCCTGAGCCTGCCTTTAATATCTAATTATCGGGACTAATGACTGATTATGTGTCTCCAGTCTTTTCGACCTTTAATAATTTCTGTACCAACATGCTTTACCGCTTTCCGGGGGAAATGTTATCTGAAGTGTGAAATTAACCATTCTTTTGTTATGAACTCACCACTTGGCCATAGCTGCTAAATAGTTTCAAACCTGAAACATATTTGAACTGTTTCCAAGTTCATCTAGAGCGTGACCTTGTGTGTTTTAATAATTATAATTTCCTCAGTAAAATACAACTCTAGAACCAGAGAAAAAATGTACAGACAGCTGCAGGGGTGGGGATGGCTGGCTGTAATGATGAGCTTTACAAATATAGCAGGAGGAAAGCAATAAATCTCCAAAAACAAAGTGCCTCCTCGTTTTAACCCCTAGTGTGCGGCAGTGCCCCGATGGCACAGAGCAGCAGACCTTCCCTGCTGCCCCGAAGGCAGTGGAGACGGGAAACGTGGAGGAGAATGAGGAGGAAGAATAGGTACCAGGTTGATCTTCCTTTTCCCAGCGAGCCGCTCCTGTTTCAGATCTTTATCTCCGGCATACTGGTGTAAATCAGCTGAAAGCAGCAGGATTTAGCCCTGCTTTGCAGAGAGGCGAGCTGCGACCGGGCGCAGCCGCGGTATGCGTGCACAAGTGAGTAATCCCATCGGAATCACCGACTTGAAAGAGGAGCGCGCACATGAGTAATGTTTTGTAGATACAAGGGCTGGAATCTGGGCCACATGGCTCAGGACAAAGAGACGTGTCAGTCCTGCACAAATAACACAGGCGTTCGGCTTCGAAACTTCACCCTCCTTGGCCGCCCGTTCCGCCCCAGGTCGGGGAAGCGGGGAGCAGCGGGGTGGCCGCGCGGCATGGCGGGACGGGCTGAACCCCAGTGATGGGTGCTCCCGGGGAGAGGTGGGTGCCCAGCAGCCCTTTGCCCACCGCCGGCACGCTGCCATGGGGCAGGGGACGCCATCCTCCCCGCGCAGGCAGGAACGTGCTGCCACTGGGAGAAGAGCCTGCCGTAGCCTGCGGTAGGTGCCATCCCTGCTGCAGGGGAACAGCGCGAGGAAACGGCCTCTCTTCCTCCTCCGAGCACTTTCCCCTCTGTACAGCAATCACCTCCTAAAGCCTCAATGAAACGGGGTTAAAAAACAATAAAAGGAGAAAGCCAGAGCCGCAGACCACCCAGGTCAGGGTGCGTTTATCAGGCAAGCATCGCTCCGTGCGATGCAAGGCTTCTCTCAGCCGCTTCTGGGAGATTTGACCAGGAATATGACTAACACAACACTTGGCAAAGCAAAGACTAATAGTGTGATTGTTCTGCCGGCTTCTCCCCTTCTTGAGTAATATCGTGCTGAGCAGTGTTCGAGTTAGCGATCTGAAAGGCCTTTTCATTATTGTATCGAAAACTCCTCTGACTGCAGATCTCTTAATCAAAGGACTTTTATGTAAAGTCACATTTTTTCCAAAACCAGAAAAGTTCAGGCTCAGAGCATAAACATTAGACTCATTATTTAGAAATAGCAACTAAGTCCTTTGGGTTCTGGTATCAGATCAAAGCTAAAAAATTAAATTGCTTCAGAAAAAAAAAATTAGTTCTTTTTGGGAATCAGCATATTTCTTGTTTGCTTTTTCATTATGTAGCTAAAAAAAGGAATAGTGAGATTCTGTCGGTGGTTTTCAAGTGTTTTCCAAAACTGGATGGATGGTGCATGCTAAGTACTTCCACAGTCTGTGGAGGCAGAAAACATTTTGTTGACATGACAATAAAAACATTCTGCAGACTTATCGAGTTATTTTCTCCTTCGCCATCCGTAGCCACAAGAAAGCAGCGTGATCACCACACTCCCGGGGAACAGAAACCTGCGCTCGGCTGATGTTGCCTTTGAACCGAAGCGCTGGATCCTGCCCCGACACGTGGAGCAGGAGATTTCCAGCCAGGTGGTGGGTGAGACTTGGGAAGTGGCCTCAGTTCAGCAATGTCCCATGCCAACACGTGGCCCGGCCACGCTGTCCCAAAGAAATCGCCCCTTTTGGGGCTGTCCAGTGGTAACTGGTTTGCTAATGGTGGTTTGGGCAAAGATTATTAGTTTATTATTGCTAAGGAGTTTAGCCCCACTGCTCTGGTCACCAATACTATCCTATCTTCCACACCAAGCCTACCGATCCTCCCATCTTCTCCCTGCTTGTGGCCTCCACCTGCTTTTTTAGGCTATGGACACACAGATGAAGGAATTGGCTCTTGGCACAGGAGCGGGATGGAGACGTGGGGATGGGGGAGAGCCATGTCACACAGGTCAGCCGCTGCCAAGACAGGCGCTTTCTCCATGCAAGGCAAATCCCACCCTGGAACCCGCTGCTGCCGACCGCAGTTCCCACCCTTCTGGTGGTGGTGAACCCCGAGTCCATGGTGCCGACTGCCATGCTGGCCATCGGCACCTCAGGAGGTGCAATGTGGGAGCAAGGGTACAGACAAGACTAATATTTGGGATTGCTTTTTTTTTTTTTTCCCCATTTCCTTCCTCATTATTTTTTTTCCCCCAACAACAATTACCGGTCGTGCTCGCAAGGCAAATGTGACCAACCTTAATTCCTGCTGATTTCTGTGAAGTTTGCAAGTGCCTCAGAGAGAGGTGGGACTCTCGAGAAGTACCAAAGAGAGCCGGCTGCCAAGGGCTGAGGAATGGCAGAAATGCCCACATGTTTTCTGTTTGTGACACCGCCGCTGATGGGAATCGTCTGATCACACGGTGAGACCGGTTCACGCTACCTTTACACCAGTCCTTAAGATGTTTCCCTTATCTCTGACTTTCTGTGGCCTGCTAGGGTTTTCCCTGCCCGGTTCCTCTGTCACCTCGAAATGGTTTTAAGAGTTTATTCCTCAGGAAATGTGAGTTGCCTCCATGACTCGGCCACAGTTTCCCTGCTTGGCTATCATACGGCATTTCATCTTTTCACTGCTCAGGTCCCCAGCTGTACAAAGAAGTTAATAACCAGAGGAAAACAAGCGTAGCAGGGCCAGCTACACAGAGATCGCCAAGTGTTGAGGGCCCATATAATTTCTTAAATGAATCGGTCACATGATACTCTTTTTTTTTTCCTCCTTTACAGGGTAATCGAAACTTTATAGACATTAGGAATCTGAAACATGCGTAGCAGTTATTTATGTACAAATAGCCTTTTCACTGCAAACTGAGGTTCTTGTAGGGAAGAGAGTCCATCTGTGAACACTGGAGCAACCAAGCACCTGTTTCCACAAGTGTTACGATTCCCACAACTGGCGCGAACAGTTGATATTCAGGGTATAAAAGCAAATTTTCCATCTCTGCATTGCAACATTAGCTGTGGTGTTCCCAGCTAAGATCTCCTCAACCAACAAATAAATAAAGCTTTCCAAATGACCATCCCCTGCACCCTCTAATAAGGTCTGCCTTCATCTGAGCTAACATCTACCCAAGTCTTTGCGATGAGCGTTTCCTATGGGCTTGGCACTTGGAGACCTGCACCTAGTCTCCTAGACTTGAAGGTCCCCAACTAGTAGGAGATAGGAGGCCCAAGAGGGCAGATGGATGAGCTTGGGCCTCCAGGTCTTATCGAATGGGAGACTCGTGGCGGTCAGAATCGGCACCAAAAGAAAAGGTGCCTGCTAAGGCGAGGGGATGAAATTTGACCTTGTAAATTCCGTAACATGGGAACCAACTACACAGAAATCCAAGCTTTGGCAGGCAAGGCTGCTCTCTGGTGTTAGCTGCTCCCTGGCAAATGGCTGCTCGATGCGCAGGAAAGGTTAGGATTGAGCTGATGCTGAGTTGGCAGCAAAACTGAATCCTCTGGAGTTTATTATCTGTCTTCAGTAAGGAAGAACAATATATATAAATGTCTTCTGGCAGCCCACTTCCATGCTCTCATTCAGCCCCTGACCCGTTATTTGGGAAACCGCTACTTGAGAAAGCAGAAGATAAATCAGTGTACAGTAGGAAAATAATTTGAAGGTCTGGCTCAAGGCAGGGAATAGGAGGACAACAGAGTCCAAGCTTATCTGCCAGCTCAGTAAAATGGTGAGATATTGCATATTAAGCAGGGGAAAGGAGAAGGACAAACTCTGCTGCAGGCATTGCTGGCCAAGGTGAAGAGACAGGCTGGGGGAAAGAACGGGGCTCAGGGAGGTAAAAGTGGTTCTTTCTTAGATGTCCTTTCCTTAACTACACACAGCACGGTCCCATGGAGCTCACTGATACCACCAGATCCTTTCCACCGCAGGGAGATGGTGCCTTAAAGATACTCAAACATGGTAAGCTGGTGCTGCAAGCCAAACGAGGAGCCATCAAAACGCAGCGTAGGTGATGGAGCTCCACCGAGGCACCACCATCCTCCGCCTGGGTCTGGCCATGGAGCCCCACTGCAGTGATAACACAGCATCGCCTCCGTGCTGCTGCCTTCATGTCATCGCAGAAAAGACGTTTTCGAGGAAACGGGAATAACACCAAAATGAATCGTTCCCTTCTGAATTGTTTATGGACCTTCAGACACCATCAAAGTCAGAAATACAGTGTGTTCATGGACAAAATCACTCACTCCATTCTCACACTGGGAGAGGGAAGGGTCAGCAGTAAAGAGATATTATTCTGTGTTTCAGGGAAAAACTCAACCAGAGACATATTTTTTTTTCTGTAGTGGAGTTAATTGTCCATATCTGCAAGTAAACTGCAGTGATCCACTTCAGACCAGGACAAAAAATTTTGTTTCATTGTAATCAGAAATTTCAGAATTTTATTTCAGAATTTTATTTCAGAAAATTTTATTTCATTGTAATCAGAAATTTCAGAATTGATGGGATAGAGAGCACTGATCAAAAAAATTAAACACTGCAAGATTTTAAAACCTTATACTTAAAAGTACAAGGTTCTAAACATCTGTAAAGTTGGTCTGTAAAGATGGCAAAAAAAGGACATTTTGAGCCTTTGAGGAGCACAAAGGATTCTAAGACCTAGGGAGACTTCTGGTTGTCTGAAAGTCTTAAGTGGTCGCCTAAATACCTTTTGAACCCTGTCCTGCCTGCGTTTTTGCAGGTAGTGGAGACGCTCCACTTGCTTTTCAAGCCCAGGCTTCACCCTTCAGTCCCCCACTTGTTCCCTGCACACCTTGAGCCCTGGCCCTCATTTTTTGCCTCTGTGTCCTGAGCCCCTTTGAGCAATTTTCAAATGTCTCTGGGCTACAGTCTCTGTTTCGTATCTGAACCTATCCCTTCCCTTCCATATCTACACTTCTAAGTATCTCTTCTTTTCTGGTATTACTTACTCCTAATAACTCTATAATTATATTGTGGAGCCCTGTCAAGCTTTTAGGAACAAAGCTCATATGAAGGATGCTATACAAAAATGGACCTCTATCACAGGGGAATTTGCGCTATGGCAAAGAGACGAGGAAGTTGTTTGATCATTACTCTTATCTGGAACAAATTGCACATAATAACTGTTAGTATTTTCTATCAGATTTTGTTCCTCAGACAGACGCAATTTTTTGGAAAATTAATCTGTGTTTAACTGAATCATCTAAGTATATCTGAGTCCCCAAAATAAGATACTTAAATGTGCATTAAAAAGTAAACAAATGACTAGTTCACTGAATGCGGCCCTTGTTTCACTGCCCTTGACATAGGCTTAGGAACTCAAAACTTCTGTATTGACATAAGATAAATGCTGCAAGACCATTAAGCAATCCATTGTTCTTATGGTACCCAATAATCTAGTCTTTTTATTTAAATATGATAGTAAGTAATCCCAGAGCCAATGAAAGCATGGAACGGACTAGGTGCTACGTTCCACAAATACTATATTGCATAGAAGAGTTTAACTCCTTATCTGAAAAACAGTTGGCTGTGACCGTATTAACAATTATATTATCAGTTTTACTTGGCAACATTTATGTGTCAAAACGCATCATGGGTTTCACAGCTTAGTTCCAGAAATAGGCTGAGATCTGGGTGACATCATACCTCCCCGTAAAACCCTATTTTCTCTTTTCTTCCTTCCATAAACACTCGTGCTCCCAGCCTTGCTCTGAACCCACTCAGGCCATTAAGGTATAACGAGCTCTTCCCACCGTTCAGCTCTCCGGCAGGTCAGGAAGGTTGAAAAGTTTACCAAAACAGGAGGGTTTGCTGCTGGAGGACAGGAGTCTCTGTGGCTCTGCTATGGCAGAGCAGGAAGAACGCCGAGGCCGCAATAAAACCACAACCATTACGCAAGGAAGAGACTCCGAAGGCTGTCGATGACTGAATGGGGCTGTCGGTTGGTTGCGTGATGTAAAAGGACAAGAATGTGTTATGCTCGGGAGGTGCCACTGCCTTACCCAACCCCAGCCCTGGAAGCGCCGTGCTGAGCCCAGCCTGGGGCGGGCAGCGGAGCTGTGCCGGGTAAGGGTTATGAAAAACCAGGATTGGGCAGAACGGAAAGTCCTCTCGCAGAAGTCCGACTGGGATGTTTTAAATAGTAAGCAACCGGATTCTTAAAAACGAAGTGGTAGAAAGTGGCGTTGTGAAATTGCATTGCAAAATCCAATTAAGTGAAGTTGCAAATAGCTACGCAACTGTCTGCTGTGTTGGGGCAGGGAGTTCTGGGTGCCGTTTTGATGATTCATGATCAATTATTACACCGTCTTCAGTTTTTTCACAAGTGTACATTAGGAAAAAAAAATTAAATTCTAGAATTCTTTCCTAACGTTCAAAGAAGAACAGATATAAGGCATTCTCCCCTCTCCTTGAAAAAAATAAAGAAGGATGGAGTGTAATTAAAAATATGTAATAAGTTGCCATGGTCAACTCAGTGTCTTCATGGACTATGCCATAGACCATAACATTATCCTTTATTTTGAAGGACCAGTTTCCCAGATCTCAGCATAACCTTCAAAATCTAGAAAAACATCCTGGAAGTTATGAGCTGAGGAAAAAAAATAAATAAAAAAGAATTCCACTACTGAATTGAAAAGTTGTCTCAGGAATCACTCAGGAAAACTAAAACAACTAACCTAAATTTTGAAATTGAGTGTTTGGACCACATTAAACTCTGGGGCAGCGTTACTCAAGTTTTAGCCATTCCAGCTTTGATTTCATTTACTTTGGAAAAGAGTTAAGCAACAGTGAAGTTAAGGCACTTCAGTCAGAAGCTGAAGAGAAGCTTTATAGTGTACTTTAAGGTCTTTAGGTTTTTTTGGAAGTTCCTGTGAGTTTCTCCAGGCAAACAGCTCTTCACTCAACAAATAACATCTGAATATTGGGATGTTCCTATCAATTCCTACAGAAGTT
Source organism: Rissa tridactyla (assembly GCF_028500815.1). Classification (NCBI taxonomy): domain Eukaryota; kingdom Metazoa; phylum Chordata; class Aves; order Charadriiformes; family Laridae; genus Rissa; species Rissa tridactyla. The sequence goes on from NC_071473.1 coordinate 1,631,782, forward strand.
TGGAAGTGACACAAAACCCCAAATAAAGATACATTTAAGAATTTCTTGGGGTTTGTTTTGGTGTGTTTTTTTTTTTCTTTTCCATTTCCTTTTTTTCCCCCAAAAAGCCAGAGGCAAAATAAAAAAAATAAAAAAAAAAAGAGAGGGGGAAAAATACGGTGGAATTGCAGAACAAACAAGATGGCAAAATAACAGAACTATTTTTTAATAAGCTGGGAATTCGCCTCAGTATGCTGTTCTTGGAGGAGAGGCAGTTTCTGCAAGCTGGCCAGATTCCCCGTTGCAGACATGGGGACACCTGGAAGAAAAGACAACAGAAAGTTTTATTCTTGTATAATCCTTAAGTTACATTTTTGTGACAAGAGTAAGTACTCCTTATTAAGGAAAGCTTGAAAGATTGCAGAACCTGTAAACTGCAGCTTTTACTGGTTAAAAGATAAAGAGGTTTAAAACTGGGCTCTTTACTCTCCCTACAAAGGCAGGATAACTGCCTTAACATCAGTGGAGTCACACAGTCAGAAAGTTGTTTTTGAGAGGATAGTCTAGCTGGTGAAAACAAAATATACTGAAAAAAGTGATGTGGAGATGGGGAGGGATAGGAGAGGGAAATGCTATAAATAAAACCTATATTTGAATTAAATTCTTCTTGATCTTTAATGAGTTATGTTTCCTAAGGGAAGAGAGGAATAAGAACGGTGATGAGGGAAACAAATGCTTGTTGAAGATTCAGAAGATATTGTCCAGGGTCCGAGCCTTGAGGCTGAATGGGAACAGAGCTGGGCTCACTCGGGGAAAAACACAAGATTTGTGAGGAAAACTACAAAATCTTGAAAAGAAGAGACATGCAAAGGTACGCTTCTCTCACTGAGACTGAGCAAGGGACAGAGGAGGATTAGAAGCTAGATATTGTTTCTGTGTCAACTTTTTTCCAAACCTAAGCTACGGAAATCTTCTTAGCTCTTTGATGATTTGCAGGTCTTTCTAAACCTCAATTAGTTAGTTATTAATTCTCTATCTTGATTATTTATTTTAATCTATTAAACGGAGGCTAGGACTAGCTGTGAGGCTGATGGGAGGGAGCTCTGGAGCACCACAGCACCTCCTGGAGAGGTGACACAGAGCATGTTCCAGTGGCGTGATGTCGTGGGGGTCCAGGAGAGGCTGGGCAAAGGGAAGAGGTAGCGCTTGATGCAGTTTATCCTCGGCTCTTTTTTAGGTGACCTGAATTACGCCTAAATATTGGCAATTGGCCTCAGCTGCTTTACAGGGTTCTCTGGTAGCTCTGGGCACTCTTGCTGGGGACATCTGTGGTGAATAAGCAACAGCAAAAGAGCCGGCCTGCTTCGTCAAACGTTCTCTGAGCTAAGTGTGCTATTAAATACATTGATTTTGTTAGTCGTCTGTTGTTGGGATCCAATGGGGGACTGCACGGAACACAGGAGGTCTGGAAAAGGACATTCAGTGCTGGCTGTGTTTTTAACAGGAGCTGAATTTCTAGAAACAAGTGGGAGAGCGGGGAAATCTCGAGCCTTCTCAGTGCACCAAAAAGGAAGGAGGGTATCTCCTTCCCTTCCCTTGCAGAGATTTTCTTTAAAATGGAGTGGTTCTATTTTGGGCAACATATGTGCTAATGTGTGTGGAAGTGCGTCACTCCGCTAGATTTCATCCACCACTTGTGACATTCATTTTTTAAGGGAATTGTGTCTTGCCATCAGGACTTACAGCAGTAATATTACCAGTACGCATTTTCATACTCCATGAGCTGCAACTGCACCAGCTTAAACAGCAAGGTAGCTATTACAAGGCAGTATGTGATTATCTAAAGGCAATATAAAACAGCCGTACAGGTTGCAGGTGTTTTGTTGGAGTGCTTTGGAGGCACTTTCTCATTAGGGGTTGACACCGATGCGTTTGTACATTTTAGAATTCATATTGGGTTACCAAACCTCTTAACACGTGCTTGCCGGAGGCATTAGAAACCCTACCATCCCCCTCGTGAAGCGCTTGGATAGGCTGTGTCTCTGTCTCGGGGTAAGTACAGCTCCTGAGCTGCTGTTTGTGTGCTCCCGCGTCAGGATTTAGACTGCTTGTACCCTTTTGTAAAGACCCATAGAGCACGTTTCTGAAGTCACCACCAGCCTGTGCCACAAGTTTGTCAGAGCGCTGCTCAGCCTCTGGGGCGGCCCTGTATCTGGCAGTGGTAAGGACGGGGAACGCGACCACCTAAATGGCATCTTTAAGCATTGGGCTTTGTTTCTCACACACGGCCCGAGAAAAACACGGAATCTACCAGGAAAAGACATTTCTCTTTGCAGTTAGAAACAAATATTTTTATGATATCTCCCAAGTATTCGGTGAAGGCAAAAATACTGAATAACCTACAACAATGAATAGTCCACAACACTGAATAACGGGACTTTTGAAGGCATCTTCTTCCCACTGGCACACTGAAAACAGGCATTGTGGGAACTGGTAGGACTTTAGCTCCATAGATCCAGAATTCAATTGGCCACACGGTAAAGGCAAAGCTGAACATCTTCATACTCTGAATATAGTGAAAAAGAAGGAGGTGGAATAAAGTCAGACGTGTCCCCTCTTAGAAGGACCTGCCACACTCAGCTAAAATTGATGCAAGACCCAGTCTTACTAAGTCTCTATTTGGAATAGAAACGCAATGGTGGACACTGATGCAGAAGAGCAAAAAAGATGTTTCTGCCCACCTAGTTGCCACGGTTTGCTTCACGCCGCGTCAGTAGTGCAGTAGGGCACCTCTGACCCATAGATCGCTCCCACACTTCGTACCAGAAGTGGAGCTGTAGGGGACAGGCAGCAGCACTCATGATCTGTCATGAACATCGGATTTATGCAGTCACTTACATCCTGTCCTTGAATGTCGCAAGGCAACATGTGTCAAGAAAATGCATTTGTCAAACGTATCTGTTGACTTTTCTGAACAAGTTGCACAGATGCTCACCTCTTCTTTCTAAAAAAAGGATTGTGTTGCAGCCAACGTTGCTATCAGAGCTCAGGAACAAATAAATGTGTGGCTCACCTCCAAGGGGTTTTCCCCCTTGTTTCCTCACAATTGACAAAGAAGCCAATGTTGTTTAAAAGTAAGGCAGGATGACAAATCCATGCATGTGCTCTACTTTGTAGCTGTCTGAGCCTGCTGCTGCAGAGTTTTCTTAAGAATGACAGCATTATTATATATTTCCTGGCAGAGACAATTTAAACTGATGCCCATTTTCTTCCTTCTGCCCTGGGAACTGAAAGGAAAAAAAAAAACACAATTGTACCCTGGATGGGTTTAAAACAGGAAATAACATCTAAAATGTTGGAAAAGCTGGTTGACAAGCAAAAAAAAAAAATAAATTAAAATAATAATTCAAATCTTTCCAGTGGACAGATTTCTGTTGTAGTTTCATAAGTGGATGTAAAACTGGAATAATCTCAGCAGAGTAATTGTGTTCTGTTATGCCAAGTAGTATTACTACCCAAATTACTTCAGTTCATTCAATGGCATTCTTTGGGATGTCTATCAGCATGAAATAGTTGAGTGGGGACTGATTTTATAGCAGTTTGAAATACGTATCCAGCAGAGGAAATCTTAGCCAATTAGAAAAAACACAGACAGGTGCCCATCAAACATTCACAGCATGGTCTTGAGCTTTGTCAGGATTTTCCTAGTCACAGATGACAAATGAACCTAGTCCACCTCACTGGGGAACCTGCAGGGCTTGTACGCAAAAGAAACCAAGCTGCGTCATGGAGGGATCCCACGCAGTTCATTGCAGCCAGAAAGAACTGCTCCTCTGCATCACTAGATGCTCTCTTGTGTCGGAAATTTCCCATCTCTAGGGAGTCAGGCTTGAATGCCAGTCTGGAAGGCTACAAGGAGTTTGCCGTGCAAGTTGCTGCTGTGAAGTTATGATCTGATAAGAGGGAGAGACAAACCAGAGCCGACTAACAGCTCGCTTCCTCCTCCTGGTTCTGCCACTTACCCCTGGCTGCCCTTCTCCCAGATTGTGTGTTAGGATGAAGAAATATGGATTTGCAATTTCACGAAAACTCCTTGTAACCTCTGACATGATTGCCGGTTTCTCATATCTTAGAAGCCTACTTAAATTACAATAAAACACTCTGAAAGTCACCCCTTCTTCCTCCTGTTTCCTGTAATTAGAGTTATTCTCTGCCCTGACTCTCGTAATGACGGTGGGTTTATTAGCTACCCACATGTCAAGCCATTCCTGCTGGAAGATTCATGGGATCTTCCATGAGAAAGAGCAGTACTGAGAAAGCTGCAGAAGAGTTTGCATGTAGAAGAGATGTCTGATGGCATCATTGTTGAAATTTGATGGGGAAGAGTGGAATATGTCCTTGGATGTTTCTGTGAAAAGGAACCATCTGGATATAGTCCTGGGCAACCTGCTTTAGATGACCCTGCTTGAGCAGGTGGGTTGGACATGATGACCTCCAGAGATCCCTTCCAACCTCAACCATTCTGTGGTGATGGGAACCCACTGATGAGCTTTGTTTTGTCCAATCTATGCAATTTCTCACTCTCTTAGTTACCCATTGTATGTGTTTGAAATAAAAAGAACTACTTCACACGTCTTCTGCTGAGACTTGCCTCGCACATCTCTTGTGCTGAGACAGACCAGTAAATCTGATGTCACTCTCCATTTGGCCCATATCACTGGTATGAGGGGGGAGGGTCTGAGGGGAGATTGCATCCTGGGGTTAAATATCTTGTATCATTTTCTCTTGTTTTAAACTGGCAATTTTCCCATTGACACACTGGGTGGTAACACCGCCCCACTGAATTCAAACTCCCTCTTGGGCTCAGTGGAGCCAGAATTTTGTCCAGTGTCTTCTGTCACATTGTCCTAGGTCAGCTCTAACATTTGGGTCTTTTAAAAATGACTTGTAGGTCCCCTGCACCCCCTCTTCCCACTGAAATAACTGATTTAGGAAGATCTGGTCTTTGGCTCTTGGAAAATTATTCTCTGTGTTCAGAGGGATGCATATTCTAACAACTGAAGATTTCGTTAGATGTTCTGGTCTGATCTACTGTATGACTCACTCAATGTCATTTCAACTACGGAGTTCTCTAACTCCTTGATTAAAAATGTCTTATCTGTAGGCATCTAGTCACCATCCAAAGACTTCAGGAGACAGACAGATAAAAACCAGTCCTTCATCCTTTCGCTGTAATTTTCTTCTTAGACATCCTTCTGTGATGTCCTCTTTACAACCTGTCAGTGCATACGGTAATGGGAGAATATGAAATATAGGGAGAGCTTAGTAATTTAGGATCAAAATGAATGATATCCCTCAAAACTTGGGACATGTGAAACTTATCAGTATGTACTAGAATGTTTTTAATTTGGGGAGAGAATTTCAGTAGGGTCATTTGGGAAAACAAACAAACACGCTTCTTTTCACATCCCTGAGATTTTGACTTTGTTTTTCAGTTATCAAAACGTGTCAACCAGCTCAGAGCCTAATGAGAATTCCACCCACCAAAACCAAATTATGTTTATAATGAATAGAAATGGTTGAAAATTCTGAATTCTGAGTGCTTGATGGAAGTGTGTTGATCACTTCATTTTTCAAAGGGGAAAGAACAGATTCTGATGTAAATATTGTCAAAGGCTCTTTTCTGTAACAGTTTTCTGTGTAATTAACAACACGTTGGTTGGGTTTGCTCATTTTTTTAAGTACAGAGGTCTTCACAAAAGTTGTGGTTCATCCTGAAGGAGGTTTGTATACATATAACACTCAGAGAATGGAAGCCACAAATCAGACAGTCTCGTTCACGACTGTAAAAAAGAGATCACCTTTGCGCAAATGCTATCTCTTCACTAGAGGAAAAAAAAAAGTAAAGCAGCTAATTTATAAATCATTGAAATAAGAAATCCATGGAGACAACAAAAAATTTTTACTTCAAAATGAGTTAGTCGCAACTACTACACCTACCCAGACTCCTCTAGCAGTTGACTATTTTGGTGTAAAAACATATAAATTTTTTCCTCCTGTTGAGACATACACTAAGATCAGGAGGGAGATATGGAGAAAGGTCAGCAAGGATCAGTCTTTAAGAGGGACAGATTGCTCATTAGTGAACGCAATAGACTTATCACCACAGAAAGAATAAAATTCAGTGATTGTATCTAAGAAGTATGAATGTTTTCCTTGTCAAATGTCATTCCCTTTAGAATTTGGCAATAGTAACTTAACGTAATTTTCTTTCATGTGAAATTCAGCTGGGCTGTGACTCCGTGCGTAATCTTTTTCTCATGATGGTAGTATAATTTGACATATCACCTGTATATTTATAATGGAAATAAACTTCATTATGACTCCCCAAAGGGATCTGATCTAAATCTCATTGAAAGAAAAATGGAAAGACTCCCATTGACTTCTCTGATCTTTGGTCAAACTATTGTAGCCGTAGAATTCTCTCGCTTTCCCCCTTTAAGCTTTGCATCCGGAAACCACACATATTTGAAATCTATGTATTCGAGTCATCTCTTGTTTTGTTCCCATTGTTTCACAGAGTGTTAGAGGTGCACTTGCAATGTAAAACTGAACAATTATCGTCTTGTTTCGGTGTTATTATCTTGGCAGCAGAGTGCACAAGTATGACAACGCTAAAATCTCAAGTTTACATTAGGTTGCATGGAGCAAATTTTGCAGGCAGGTAACTGTGCTGACTTTTGTAGCATTGCAGGCAGTTACAGGGGAGCAGAATTTGGCCCCATTTCTGCAAAATAACTGTGGCTTTCCTTAGCAGTCTGATCATGTCATAACTCACTTTAATGCTCATGTATACTAGCCCAAGGGCTTATATAATTATTACGCCTGTCTCATCATGAAAGATGGATAAATCACACCTGAATACAAGAGTAGGAACTTGTTGTTTTGTTTAAATTTTAAACATTTTAAAATCATTATTAAATGAGCAAATTACGTATGCCCTGCAGTAGAGGGTGCAAGTCAAAGCTATCTGGGTAGTTCTTACTACTGCTGCTACGGATCTTGAGGAGTATGATCTCATTTGAAGCAAACAGTGATTGACAGGGTTGTGAAGAGTTTGTCTGAATAGAGTGCAAGGAGTAAAACAAAAAGAAAATGGAAAAAGTCATTGGACACACACTACAGAATGGTTGGGGTTTAGACTATTTCATAGATCAATTAATACTTTATCCTAAGCCACAAAACACCATGTTCATGAGGGACTCTAATTATGCAGACATCTGTCAGGAGTGTTATTTGCATAAAGGTTTCTCAATAACCCAGACAATCATTTCTAGTTAAGGTAAAGCCCCAGAAGGTGGGTCTCCCCTGACTGGGGAAGCAGAGATTTCCACATTAGCTGGGCCTGTGACACACAAGGAAGTAATGAGAAATCAAATATTCTATGAAAGCAAATGTCAGGGAGATGAAGATACCTAGGGCCTGGTTTGAACCCTAGGGAAGTGAGCAAAATGGATCGCTTTAACTTCTATGGCCTTAAATCCAGGCCTTCTGAGCTATGCAAATGGAAGCGTTAAAGCCCTGGAGTGTGGTAGAATGAAGAAGATGCTGCAGACATGGGATGATACAAGATTTCTTATTAAGGAAACATGCCGTGCTGCTGGAAAAGCGCTCAGAAGCACTGCACAAGCTGTTTCCAATCACTCCACAGTTAGAGTAAATCGCACAATTCCCTCCCTACACCAGTCCCGGATACATTCAGACCTTTGCTGTTAGCAGGTATATATTTAACTCTGTGATTTTTTTCTGATTCATTTAATACTTGTGCAGATAACTCTTATAAACACCACAAGTATTGGTTGAGGTAGGAACTGTGAGGAGTGGGAGTATGGGGCTGTAAAAGGCAGTTTCTTTCTTTTGTTTTCCTTATATTTTATGTCAATAATCTTAATATTCTTTCTTCTACAGCCAAATCAGCAGCATTTGTATTAATATAGATACTAAATGGCTGCATTATTCAGGGCCAGTTCCACTCCTTGGGTCACTGTTACAGCCAACTGTATAGTTATAACATTCTCCTTCTTCGTAATGAACATGTAATAATGAGACCGGTTTTACCTCCTGTGAGGAAGAGGACGAGATAAGGGCTGACTGTTAACATCCTGCCTTCTCCATCTCAGGAAAAGCCAAGTTTTGAGCTGCCGTGTCCACTCACGCAACTTCTGCTACTTTGCTTTCACGCCAACTCCCGCTGGCACCGTTTCAGATAATTCTGAGATCTACAGCTTTTCTTTTTCACTCGCCACCATGGTAGATGCCACGTGCAAAAGACTCGGGGAGTCACGGATATTGTAAAAATCCAAAGTCCTCCCCTGTTGCAAGACTTGTGCAAGCAAAAGGAGATAAAAGCTGAGGAGGCCACAAACTCCCCACTACCTGCTGTGCTGATTCAGTTATTCGCATCAGCCAGGCTCCTGTCTTTGTCCTTTCCCATGCTAGGGAAGACCTTTCCTTGTGACAACGGCAAGGGGAGGGATTGGTACCTCCGTTCTGAGGTTCCTACCGATCTTCCCACACCCTGAAGCAAGGCAGGAGGTGGCAGGGAGAGGAGGAGAGAAGGGAGATTCACCCGTCTCAGAAGTGTGCTGCCTGTTTGTTTGTCAGAGAAAGTGTTTATTTACAATGCGGTTAGGTTTAGTTTGTTGCTAATTTAATTGCGAGGGTCCCTAATTTAGATAACACAACTGGTACAAAGTAGGGCTTAGAGCAGGTCTCGGGGCAGGAGGGAGAGGAAGGGGCCGAGCTGTGCCTCGGGGAGAGGCAGGGCTCCAGCCTGCGGGGCAGCGGGGATGCTCACGGGCTATTCGGGTGAAACAAGTGCAAATCGAGAGAGGAAGGACCGTAGGGAGCCGGGCAGAAGCATTTCCCACTGTTCAGCGCAGTGACAAGGACGTTATACACCCACGTTCAAGCCCTGGCTCAAACTTCAGGTCCAACGCTGTCACATGGCTTTAGACACGGTGTCTAAGGCTCTGACCATGGTTTTAGCTGGAAGATACTTGAGTTGATGCTAATGATGCTTGACCCATCCTGGATGCAAGACCTTTTGTCTTTGTGGCAAAGCTAATCCCAAATGAATATCGTCAGTCGGGCATTTACTTTCACCACAGCCCAAACCGGAACCTCAGACTTAGGTAGGGTTGTGCTCTGCTGTCCGCTGTATTGCGGTGTTCAGGCAGGTACAGCAATATTCCTGAACCCAGCTCCCTGGAACCCCGTCACCTGCTTAAATCCAAGCCAAAGTGTCACCTCTAGCATCTGCTACAGTATTTTATAAGTTAAACTCAATAAACTGAGTTTATACCAGTTGTTCCCTACAGTTTTCCTCATGACAGTTAGCTTGCATTTTTTTCTGAATGCTCCCCCCACTTCCCATCATACTCCAGCGGGAATAAAACACGGCTCAGTCCTGTCATCTGCTTAATCTTTTTCTACCATTATGGTGACCGTGGCTGACCAACCTTAATCCTTATCTTTTGTCAGAAGTTTGTTCTTTTGGAGTGAAATCTCTAGGTGTATCTTATGAAATAAGTCCAAGATCATTAGGATTTGTAGGAAAGTGGAGGGAAATTTCAGACTGAAAGCAGTGGAGCTCTGGCTGGAAACTTGGGAGGATGGCAGGGAGTAAACGGGGCGATTTGTCCCACTAAAAAAATTTAACCAAGTTTTCAAAATCATGGTTGGCAACTGTGGAGCATGCAAGTATCAAAGGGAAGTACGGGTTAAAGGGAGAAATCTAGTAAAAGAATGTATCCTTTGTGCAGGGAGGTTATGCATTTAACAGATCTCTACTGAGTTACTTAATAACATACCAGATGCCAGCGACTTTACAGAAAAATGGAATTACTTAGAACTTCAATGTTAAAGCGCTAGCAGGCATTCCTCCTGACTGACCGTACATCGCTAGTGTATGAGACGTGCCTTCTGCCACAATAGTTCAAGTTTTGCGTTCCCTCTTTTCAGTGTTTTTATTGTGGATCTATGAAATTGTTCCGGCTCTGTTTGCCATGCAACAAACGGACATTCATGTTCCATGAAATCACGAGCTGAGGACAGAGCCCTGCCATTCTGCCACAGCTGTAAATAGGGGAGCTTTTAGTGAACCCTCCTTTCTCCATCACCAAGTCTCGCACTCTACTGGGGGCTGTGAGTGAATCTGAGGAGGAGGAAAATTGTTTCCCCAGCACTAATCACGTTAAGAATTTCAAGCCTGGATGCCAGGAGGGTGATGAATGAGCGCTAAACTATCTTGATGGACCTTGAAGTTTCACTAGAATTTCCCTTGCCTTGAAAACAGAGCCCAGCCACGTTAAGAAGTGCCATATCTTCACTGATGGACCTTCAAAGAGATTCCTCCTTCAAGGTATATCAGACATGAGACCCCAAGGAGAAGGAGGGTATTGGGGCTTCATTGAGGTAGTCGTGAAAATTTTAGTTTTATCTCTTGTCATTAAGACGAGATTAATTACATTAAGCTGTAATGGCTGCACTGCTGATACAGCTCTGTCAGGCCATTTCAGAGACAGGCTGGGGCTGAAGCCACCCACTCCATCTCCTGCAACCCTCCCTCTAAAAGTCTCTGCATCAGAACAGTCTGTGAAGCAGCTGCCCCAAGTTCTCCATCAGCACCTGCCCATTTCTGTCCTTAGCCCAGCACTTTTAGGAGCTTTTACAAATCTTAACGCAGGACTAAACATCTGCTATGACCTTATTGGGAAACTGAACTGAAAGTTATAATTTGTTTGCAATTTTTAATATGTCTTTTGCAAAATTTTTGTATTTCTTCATGAACCATGGGGTATTAAACTTTAATTCATTAGGAGATTCTTGATGAGTGACTCACACAAATGGTCGAGGCAAAAGAAACAAGACTTTTTGTCCTTCTAAAGTCCACTTTGTCGATAAATTGGCTTTTCTTCAGTAATGTGATGTTAATTTTCCAGCACACTTAGGAGACACTTCCACCAGTCCTTTCAGTGCTTGCAAATATTTTGCAAACAGAGCAGCGGTGTTTGCTGCTCTGTGTGGTGACTGCTGGACTACCTGAGAGAAGAGGATGGCTTCATAGTTAAATTCACTGGATAGGGACCAAAACGTCCAAAACCTGCAGGGATTTCCTGCGTGAGCTTGCACAAAACACTTAATCCCTTTTCCCCTCAGGCTACAACTGCGCCGAACCCCCGAGACACTAACGGTGTTCTCTGAACAGTCTGTAACATCTTCCCAGCCACGTCTCCAGCAGATTTCCAGCCCAGACTGGCGACACGTGCTGAATCCAAGGCACAAACCCGGACTCACCACCACTCACCCCCCAACCCCTGCCCTGCCTGGGGCAAGGCTGGGGTTTATCCACAGGAGCTGACCTTGATTCTCCCAGCAAGTTCCACAGCAGCAAGAGCTCTGTCCTCTGCTCTCAGCTCGAGAGACCTTTTTACCCTCACTCAGGTCCGTCCTCAGGACTTTGGTAAAATAAATTCCCCTTCAGTTACTGTTTGAGCTGCGCAGGATTTCATGTGGATTAAGTTTTTTATTTTGCACCATGCAGACCACTTTGGCTTTCTGATTTCAAATGTGATCTAGATGTAGGGACAGTCTTATTCTTGCATGGTTTTACTACCAGATTGTGAAAGCTACTAATGGAATAGAAATGGTGTTAAACAACAAATAAAGACTAATCCCATGTCAGCACAACCTTTTAAAGAGCACCTAAGAAAACACAGTTGTTTTTTATATGAAATAGATTGGTATATTTACTAAAAGGAAAATTACACAAGACATGCATGCACTTCCAAACAACTGACCTTTGAGCACATCGCCTCGTGGTCATGTACATGAAAGCAAGGAAAGAGGTATTTTCTTCACTGACTTGACTGAGATGTTAATAGGCACCTGGTTAACGAACCGGCACACTTTCACTGGACTCGAAGCGCATCGGGGATGGATTCTGTTCAGTAAACAGAGGTCTGCGGGAGCAGAAAGGTTGCCAAATTTGCCTAGCTTTTCCCAAGTGCATTCATGTTTCTCTCTAAATTCTGGAGTCCTCTTCTGAAAAGTTTTCAGGAAGACCAAATGGAAACAATATTTTTTTTGCAGGTGAGAGGAAATCCAAACTAGAGAGATCCCATCCACGCTACGTGCTTTGACTGTTCTCTTACCTGGTCGAGTAACAGCTCTGTTGTAAGCAGACCCCTTGCGTTGTATTTGTGTCGTAGGTGAGCCCTCATTGCAAAGGAAGAGCATGACTTATGTGAGTCATCAGCTTAAGTACCTTAGTGGTTTAATGCTTTCAAGTTGCTTTGAACCAAAGGTGCGAGGATCTAATTAGGTCTTTAATTTCAGTGACTGAGTCTACTGGCTGGAAGAGCCATCTACTTCTGGTCTCCTAAGCAATCAAAAGGAGTGGAACAATAGGAGTGGTGATTAGCTCTCCCCAGGAACACTGGCAGGGATATTATCTACCTAATGGGATTAGTACGATGAATACCTTTATAGTGTAAAGCTAAATAAGAAGATGCTGATACTGTGAAATAAATAAATAAATACATTTTTTAAGAGTCCGTGAGACTGAAGTAGAAACCTCCCTGGCCGTCTGCACATTTAATCTTATATTGCCAAGTGGTTCATGGTCCTGTATAAAAGAAGGGGTTTTGAAAGCTTTTGTATCCTGTACATTCGTTCCACCTCCTCCCCAGCTCCTCGCCTCAGGTGACTTACAACAAGCACCATCTACCCTACCTAGAAGGAAAATAAACAGTTCTTGGGCCCTCATGGTACAACCGCAAGTTTAGCTGGTGCTCCAAAGCCCTGAACTGGGAGAAATGGATTGATTTACAGGATGAGGAATTTCAGAAGGGGTCTCTTACAGCAGTAGGTTGTAGACTTAATTCTATTGAAAATAACTTTCTCATCCCCCAAGCATAAATTAATGAATCAGTAATTTACTGAGTCAGTCAAATGCTAAATTTTTCAATAGAAGGGGAGAGGTGAAATAGAAGTATGCTTCAGAGGAGCATTAATGTGTTATCCTCTTTATTTGGTGCAATAATCACACTAATTAGGGAAACTTTTAATTAAACCATTTTCATCTAGATTGACTCACAAAATTGCAGTTATTAACAATAAGAAAGTGAATGCCTCACATGTGCTGTAGTGGATTTTAATAACAGCCGTGTTAACTACGAGAACTTGCACCCCACAAGTTTTTCGGAATAAGCGAGTGGGTGTGTTGCACCCACTGGACTGACAGAAATGTCACTATTGTCCACATTGTTTTTATTTATCTCTTTCTCCACAATAGCCTAACTCACTGTATACTTGCCTTCTTTGTCTAGCTTGACATTTGGTCCCACACGACCAAATTGTGTCTGGTCTGAGGTAACCAAGTAGGAGTTGGTTGTACTTCAGGCTTTTTTTTTCTTTCTTTCCTAAACAGATCCACTTGATAAGAGAGCAGTGAGGCATTTCTGAATGCCACAGGGGCACCACTGTGGAAAAGAAGCCCCTACCTACATTTTTATGGTCTGTCCACACATGAAAAGGTGCCTTTACAAGATGTCCTTCTTCATACTCTAAACATGAAACCTGTAATTAAATAGGAAAAACGAAGTTACCAAGCGGCAAGCACTAAAAAGGCTCATGCTTCAATAGCGTTCTGTTTCTAGGAGCTCAGGTTAGCCTGAAAGGATAGAAATGGTGCAAAAAAGCAGGTCACAGCTATTTCTAGAAATTGTGGAAGTGACTTGAGCCCCTCGACGCCAGGAACTGGAATTTCCGGGTGCTAAAGTAGCACTAAGGTAGAATATACGTGATGCCAAGGAGCTCACAATTATCATTAATTCAACCACAAGTAAGTGCGTTTCAGGTAGCATTAAAAGGCTGGATTAAGACTACAATAGCAAGGACAGTCAGTTGAGGACACAAGTCCAGAGTGACGACCCAAGCTCTGCCCATCGGAATGGCTTGTGGAAAAGAGGCACAATGACATAAATACAGATTAAAACGATTTATCTCTTAAAGGTCTTGTTTTTCCTCTGTTTCGCAAATGAAGACATTTAAAAACGTAGAAATTCTTGTGATGAGATTAGATTAGGTTTTTAATTACTTTTGCAATCTCCCTTAAAAAAAGCCCTGAAATAGAACAGTAACTATTACTTACGTATAATAGACTTTTTATAGTCTTCCTAATTACATGTATTTCACCAATAGCTATTATGTACAGTCAATTAAATGTGCAGTTAAAACACCTTAAATTGCATAGCATGGACCATACTGAGTAAATAAATAATTAGGGAATTATTAAAATGCAAATTCCTAACATAAAGGAGCAATTACGGAAGAAGAAAGTATTTCAGTTCATGACCATATCAGCTTTTCTGGTGGGTTCTTCTGCATTAATATGAATGTTGCTGACACAACAGACACAGCAGCAAAATGGCTTTTTTCAGTCAATGCCTAATTACTTACAGCTTTTAGATCCTGAGGTCTTGACTTAATGGATTGTAATGACTCAGAAGGGAAAAGGAAGCTCCCTGCATGCCCAAAGACTTCATAACATTCTGGAAAATGAAAACTTTATATATTTTCTCTGTATCTATCTTTGCCTCTTATTCAAAATTGGCCAATTTTTTCTTTATTTTTTCAAATTTAGCTAACAGAAAAGGAACCACCCTGTTTGGCAGCCTCATGTCAGTGGAAGCTGAGATCTCATGGAGCTTGGTTATCAGAAACTGGTGTAGATCCTGTCAGCGTTGTGATCTTTCAAGCTACAGATGAGTCCTAGCTGCTGCATGGACTCCTGCTTTGGGTTCTTGGAGCTGCCTTTCACCTCCAGCTTCAGACGTGCCTCCTGGCTTTTGAACACAAAGCCCAGCAATTTGACCACCCTGCCCCAGGCCCTATCCAAAGCAACATCAGGGCTTATTTCTTATAGGCACACACATTTTAATCTCTTCAAAAGTAAGTCTTTGGATGTTCACAGCTGGAGGTGTCTCAAAAATGCTGTCCAGGGAGGTCTTCGCAGTGTTTTGTTTCAGAGTCACTTGTGTCCTGTTTAAATCGCAAAGAGACAAATTACGGCTCAGGAGCTGTTTCCCTTGGATCAGCGAAAAAGTCCGGTAACTATATATATAGTTTCTCTGTGCTAATAATCAAATACAGAAACAAGTCCCTAGCGCCACACAAAGCAGTGAAGGCTGTAGACCCTGAAAATAGCTCAGGAAGCTGACAGAGTGTCTGTCCACTGGCGGCTGTTAAACAGGAAGGTTCTCGTGCTGCCTGCAGTTCAGTGGTCCCAAAGCCACAGCTCAGCCCAAACCTGAAGGAGAACTGAGGAAGGACGATGCTCTGCTCTGCCCTTGCTACATGTGTGCTTGTAGGACACAACGATGGGCAAGATGGTCCTTTTGGTCTGACCCACTGCAGGTCTTCTTCTGCCATGTGGGTCATGGCCATCCAGGGCTGGACTTGGCTCCACAGAAGGGGCTGTCACAGAATCATAGAATGTCGAGATTGGAAGGGACCTTTAAGGTCATTGAGTCCAACCATCAACCTAACGCTGCCAAAGCCACCACTAAGCCATGTCCCTCAGCGCCACGTCTTAGAAGACCTGGAGGTCTTTTAAATACCTCCAGGGATGGTGACTCCACCACTTCCCCGGGCAGCGTCCCCCCAGGGAGTGCTCATGCAACTCACACTTTTTGCTATGTGGAGTTAGCAGCTGCTTTTCTATCATGAACTAGGAGATCTATGCTATTTCTGAAACACAGCACGTTTTGTTTGCTTTCTTGTCCCTACAGAGACCAGACCAGTGAACTTGCTGCATAAATCAGAGAAACCGTTGCCCTTTAGAGTATGTACAGTGGAGCTGTGTGTGTGCATTACTACAATATATATGCTTTGCCATCAACTTCTTTTGTCTCTTTCCAAGTGAAAACTAATATGTAATGTATTAAGGATCATTTTCCTTTGCAGTAAGGCATGCTGTGTACACTGAATGAATTTTATTCATATAAGGAACTGACTCAGATTTCTTAAACTGATAGTGTTTTCAATATTACCCTAAAAGTCCTCTATAAAAAATGTTTAAAATTAATTTTGAGTCCTCCGGTTTCTTACAAGTACTTTTTTTTTTTCAAGATTTAGGAGGAAATTCCTATGCATTTCTGCTCCTAACAAATGACGTTGGCATTATTTTATTGACGTTGATTCCAGCTTTGTTGCAATAACTTTCTTCTGATGCTGTGTTCTTTGCTATGACTTGGCTAGACTTGCCTAGAAAATCAAAATTAGAGGAAGAGTTACAGTTCAGAAAATATTCATTGCTATACTAATTGCATATAAAAGTAATTTTTACAAATCACATACTGCAAAATTCCTCCAGGAAAAAAACCCACCATAGCGGTTGGAAGAAAACAGCTGGTTACCTTTCAGTATTATTGGCATGTATAATGTGACTGCATCAAGCCAGATCCTCAGCTAGTGAAAGCTAGCAAAGCTGTGCTGCCTCCAGTATGCACTGCTTTAACCAGAAATAAATAAATATTTGGCTGTTTTATTGTATGCGCAAGGCAAATAAAATTAGGGGTATGTTTTTAAAGATCATTGCTTAGTGAGGAGGAAAAAGACAAAAAATACTGGCTGAAAGTATTCCCGTTTAGGGAAGTAATGCACCCCAGGGCGGGCATCTCATGGAGTCTGTTTAGCAGACGCACGGTATGGTGGCTGAGTTAAAAGCGTGGGATATGGGGTGGAAACCACGCAGTGAACCGGAGATGACACCACACCTTATGGACCGCAGAGTCTCTGCAAATCTTGAGAACGTTACCACAGTGTACCGAGGTATTGCTTATAAGCTTTTCTGATTGATCGTGGCTGCACAAGGCCCCACCTTTAGCCATCAGAGCTTCCCCTAAGTACAACCAATGCTGCTTCTTAAAGCCCCTGCGAGGTTGGAGACACAGGCTTAAGCAAGGCAGGACAAAGAGGAAAATTAATGAAAAAGGAAAAAACATGACTTTGTACACGTACTATTTTCTCTCCAACAATTTCAACTTAACAAGTTTCAAGAGGAAAGCCATCTAAATATTGTAAATTTTTCCTATTTAAAAAGAATGAATAGTTCCTCACAAAACCATGAGAATTAATTTGGTATGCAATGTTACTAGCTTCAGTAAATTAAGGAAATCATGTGTGGCATTCTTTTGTGAAAAAAAAAATAAAAATCCATATTCACCACTCTGCTTTTCCTTAGCTCTCAATTTTCAGCTCTATACTTTGAAAAACCACGTGGGTCATATCAAATTAAATGTGGACTCCTCCAGTAAAGCATCTTTTCCTTGTTTTAGGTAACAGCAGCAGCAAATACCTCTCATCTGATCAAGAACCGCCCCCTGCACGGTTCTTGTCTGCCCTGTTTGGGTTTTCCCTATGTATAAAATAACTGCCCCATGTCACGGCACTCTTGGCTGGCTAAAATCTATTAATGAATATAAGTATGTGGATAAATAAGTGAAAGGAGGATTAAAACTCGTTATTTCATTTGTGTCGCAGTCTTTAACTGTCGCTCCGCACTACGAAAAAGTTAGAAATACATAATGTGCTCACGCCATGTTATCTTGCAAGCAAACGTTAAAGGCGCCACAGTAACCAATTTAAAATATGTGTGAATACATATAGTATGTTTAGATTGGTAAACCCAGCCTGTTTGTACTAGGAAATATTTTTAGCAAATAATTTTATTTATAACTTCTGTGCAAGCATTCCAGACATAGGTGGTCTGTAAATTCCAGAAGACACTACTTGAAAGCGAATTCTTCAGCTGAAAAAGAAAAGTAGTAATATCCTCTTGAGGTGCTAGATACTGCTCCAGCTGGTACCAAGCGTTAATCTTTGGAGAAGTGAACTCGTTTTTGTTTTGACACTAAGATAATGCTCTACGATTTCACAGTGAAAACATTATCTATCCCTGCTCTTTCTACCTCCAATAAAGTTTTACAAGCAATAAACTGGCCTGGAGATCAGCTGTCTTCCTGTTGGTGCCTTTGACTGGTCCCTTTTGATGCCCACCGCACAGAAACCTCCCCGCTGAATTATTGCAGAGAATACTTCAATAGCACTCCTCAGTTTGGGTGTGCAGTCGGAGCTATGGAGTCTGGGGGATAGACGGGCACTGGGAATGGCAAGAATATTCCCAGCTAGGAGGAAATCCAGGTTAAATCTGGATTAAATGCAACTTTTGCTTTCTGAGTTCTGGATGTTTTCTCCTTGGCTTCCCCTGACTTGTTGCCTCCAGAGGCTGAGAAGGTGCTTTTCCCCTGTGCCCAGCGGCGGGTGCCTTCCCCAGGTGGCACAGCACGAGCGGAGGATCAGCTTCGCTCTGCGGTGCTTTGTAATAGGCTCCGCTCTAAACATATAATGACACTGGAGACGGAGGAACTCCCACTTCCTACCCTAAATAACTCTCTTGGGGATGATCCAGTTTGTTCTCAGCCAAGCACCGTGTCCTTTCTAACTGGTACCACTTTCTTACTAAAGTAGCAATTAGGAGAAACATTGCCAATTAGCTAATTGCATTTCTGACTGCTGCCTCAGTACAGATTGCCTTATATGTCATAAACTTCTCGTCGCTTTACAAATGACTTATCTCGGAAGTATTTTTTTATAAGCAATGTGTTCATTTATATTTTAATTCCAGGAAAGTTTTTGGCTTTCCTGTCCCAGCCCGTGTAGAACAATGCACCCATCCAGATTTCCTCACGGGTTTTGACAGCCCTGCACTCATAGAGACCTGAGCAAGAGCCTCAGCACCCTCCAGCTCTAGAAATCCCAGTTGCTGCTGCATAGGGGATAATATCCAGGGGGACACATCTCCATAAAGCCATCCTGCTTCTAGTCCCTCGTAAGCATCTGCCTCTGCCCACCGTCAGGAACAGGATGTGGCTGTATATGGCCTGTGAGAGTGGAACTACCCAAAATGGCAATTCTTGGCTTATTACGCTCTTCAGCTTTT
This sequence comes from Rissa tridactyla, assembly GCF_028500815.1. NCBI lineage: Eukaryota > Metazoa > Chordata > Aves > Charadriiformes > Laridae > Rissa > Rissa tridactyla. The sequence goes on from NC_071473.1 coordinate 1,650,827, forward strand.
AGCTGGAGTGCACGAAGCCATGTTAGTCACTTCCTCCCCTTCCTCCTGGACCCCGTTCCAGGAAAGGAGGAACAATGCGCCCTTGTGCAATTCAGCCCTTGCCCGGTGGGCGACACGAGGCAGTGGTGGCACGTGGCACCGGGACACTCGCCCAAGCATGGCTGCCCAGGGATGGAGCAGCAGCAATGGTGGAAGAGCCAAATCTGATGGAATGTTCAAGATGATGTCATTCAGGCTTTCTAAGATTAACTTGAACTCATAGGCATCCTTATGTCTGCTTGTTCCAGTATAACAAAAGCTGTGGTTGCATGGTTTTGTTCACAATCTGGAGCCATAAGGACGTGGCATATTTTTTAACCAACATCTGCCCTACTTCTGCTCATGTTTATTTACACCATTGTGCAGAAAGACTCTTCTCCAGAGAAATATTCCCATCCCATGACTCCCTGTGGGCATAAACCAGACCTCTGCAGTTCTGATTGGCTCGAGGCAGTGATCAAAGCAGAGGGATTGAACTAAACTGCTAACAAAATAGATCTTCCACTAGAATAAAATGGCCTAAGCTTTGTGCGCAATAAAGTCCAGCCTGTGCTGCAAAGGAATTTTTTGGTGCAAGTCTACCAACAAGTAGCAGTTGTTTTCAAAGTGGACCAGTGTTCACTCAAAAGGTCTGAACTGCCACCAAGCCCAGGCCAAGCTGTAATGAGACCCAAACTTTGCAGGACTTTTTAGAGGACGATTATTCATGGGCTGCTGACATGGAGTTGCAGAGGTCTAGGGAAATTAGACATTCCTTCAGGTAAATAACGGGGAAAACATCTACTCCGTCTTCACTAATTCTATTGTTGCCTCCAATGGAAAATATAGACCCTCCCATGGCTTATTTCTTCTTTCTAGACTACATAAACTGAGTTACTATCAGGGCAGATCAAGAATTTCACATGAGGAATTATGGGACAAGAAATACATATAAACCAAGTGCCAGATATTTTTGCTCATCATCACAAACCGTCACAAGCCCATATCCTGCGGGAACTGAAGGAGTTAAACTTCTTTGTTCCGTCCAAGAATGAGCATAAACGGTCTTCTTTAACTAAATTGTCCAAAGATATATTCTTTAATTCCAGGAAGAATTACCATGTTTTCCAGAATTGTGCTGCCTAACCTTTTTTACCTCCTTGCACTGTATCTTTTTAAATTGCATTTTAGCGGCAAAGATATTTTTGTTATTTTGGGCGAGTTCAGCTCCTGCCAATGTTTCAGAGCAATTGCTAAGTCCTGCACATACTTAAAATGATAGGCTTGTGCCGTCTTTCATCTGGAGCCAAATGGGTTCTAATATAGTTATCTCTTTAAAAGCAGTTTTCCCCCCTCCTTTGCTGCTTCACCAAAGCAGGGCAGGCAGGAAATTCTTCATCCAACTTTCATTCACGAGCTGGTTTGTAGTAGTTGACGACCAGATCCAAAGCTCGTTGAAATCAATACAAAAAAATCCCATTTGCCTAAATGGATCTTGGATCAGGCCCAAATAGCTTTCTGGACCTTTATCTAAGTTCTGGGATTTTCCAAAATATTTATAGAGTAATGCCACTCCTTGGCTGGCTGAAATGTAACCTTTCACATTTGTGGAGACTCTGTTCTTTACGTAGATGGATAAAAAGTATTGGAGACGATGCTGGAGGTTCCTAAAGGCAGAACGAAGGACTTCAATGTCAAATCTGCTTGTTAAGAGGGAGTGTTTGGGCCGTGCCTCCCCATGCCGGCGGATTCTCCCTGTCTGGAGCGGGCGGCGGGTTCAGACAGCGCTGTTGCTGCTCCGGACCCACTCCTTCAGCTTCTGTGCAAATATTGACCCTGGGTCAAGATGACAGAAAAGGTCGTGTCTCAAACCATCCTTTCTGCAAAGAGCCCACAAAGGGCCTACGGGAGAACAGAGCTAAGGCCCATGCCTCTCCGCCCACTGCCGGGCTCCATCTGGACTGGAGAGAGGGAAGAGAAGGCACGAGTGACGGGGAGGGGAGAAACTGTCCTGTTTACCAGAGAGAAACATCGGGATAAACTACTTGCTTCTCGCATAAGCCAACTCATAAAGGGACCTTGTCCACAGAGCTGTGTTAGCGCGGAGTCTCAGGAGCACGTAGCTACCACACCCCCAGAAGAAAGGGCCTAAGCAGTAAAAAACAAGACGGCTGTCCTGTATTGGGGTTTTTTTTGCTGAATTGGGTGAGATTTTAAACGTCGTTTCCAGGAAAGAGAGGGCACCGACATCTGCTTATAGAATGGAAAAGAAAGGATGCCAAATAAATGGCTTGCATTCGGGAGGGAAGGGAAATGTCCTTAAACCATGGTGTAGGCCCCGCTGCTTCCCTCCCTCCCCCCCCCAGAGCCCAGACCTGCTCCTTGCTCACCCGGGTCCAGTTTTCCAGGCCTGCAAAGGCTGGAGTTACTCACATTCTGATTTTCGGTTCAGATGACAAATTCCGCTTTATTCCCGGGGTATATTACTAAATCACTTTGTGCCACATTCCGAGTGAGTTGGCCTTTTCAGACGCCCTGCGCTCCAAGGAGAGAGCCATTTGTACGAAAGTCTGTGCAGTGTACATAGGCATTTAGTGGGGAGATTAATATTAAAATACTCAGCTATCCAATGAACTTATTAGGATAATGCAATGACTTGAGTCTAGATGTTGGAGTTCACTTAAAGTTCACTGACTGTTATGGGACTGATGGTATATAGAATAGCTTAATCTTACCGTGGGAAAACTAAAATCATGTAGGGGAAAATTAGGCAAGACATGGAGGATAAACTTCCATTCCTATGAGAGATACCACGGGACATGCCAAAAAAGGCAGCAGAGGAACCATTTACTTCCAGCGCAGTGGGAAAGGCTGCGGTGTCACCAGTACGTACAGTAGCCATTTGCAATCCCGGTCGGTTTTGTAGACATTTTGCAAAAGCGGGGAGGGCAAAAAGAGCTGCTTTATGTTTCTTTTTCAGACGCACAATGCAGAGGGGAAACCAGAGATTCAAAAGGCAGCTCTGTTTTGCAGGCCAAAGATTCCTGCTTCGTTTACTGACAGGACCTTTCTATGCATAAGAGGAGACCTCCCACACCTTAAATTACTGCACTGAATGGATTTACATTCTGCTTTATCCTCTGCATTCCAGCTCCTGCCCTTAGCCTTATGATTCTGTGCATGCGACTCCGCCGGCTGCACGCTCAGGTCCCCCCACCAATAAATCCCAGACCCAAACCCGTAGGAAAAAAAGAATCCTCATTTAGCTATATCCTTCCCAAGCAGCACTGCTTCCCCCAGTGAAATTAAACTTGCAGAAGAAAACATTTGAGAGAAAGTTGGAGGTAATGAAAACTACACAAGGTTCTTTGGCTTCGCTCGCCTGGAGAAGAAAAGTATAGCTCTAGGCAAGCAGCAGCTTGTTGAGCTTTAAGAAATGTTACCTGCTTAAAGGCAGGTAAAATCTGGCATAAGCTGTTCATCCATCATTCAGGTTTTTACATGCCAAACTCCTGTAAATGTTTTTCTACCACATCCTGTCTCCTCCTTCCCCAGCTGAAAAATAATAATAATTTTGGAAGGGCATGAATTAGGCCTGTCATTCTTTTTTTTTTCCCCTTTTTTTTCCCTTATCCTTAAACTACATAATACAAACTCCCCATCTCTCAGGGGACTTGATCCTGCACTCCTAGTCTGGGGCCAAAATTCATCACCATTTCAATTAGAAGTGAGACTCTAATTTTTTGTTTTCTTCCAAGAGAGAAAAACTAAGCTCCCCTCCTGCCCGTCACATACTCTTGCCCATCGTCAGGACGCTGCTTTTGTCGGCTACTGGTGACCCAGACGGGGCTTTCCAGCAAGTGACCCTGAAGAGGTTCCCTGGGCGGAGGCAGGAGGGACAGGGGAAGGGAGAGGGAGGTTGATATTGATATGAAAAATGGGGCATGGCCAGATTTGAGTAGCCTCAGCATCGGCAAGGAGAAGTGTTGACAAAGCAGTCAGCCGGCTGCCAAGGCGTTATTCCAGATGAGCCGTCCCTGCCAGCGGGTCCCAGCGCTGCCGGCAGCAGGAGGGGACTCCTGCTGTGGCCACGCTCCTTTGGGCGTCACTGACGCTGTATCCTCTGCACCTTCCATCTCCCGGTGTGTGCACACAGGCACGTCCAGTCCCCTCCGGGTAAGAGGGAAGATGACTTTTTTTCTTTTTACTATGAATAAGAGGGATGTTGTGAAGGATTTCGCCCCCTGTGTTTGCACAGAGATTAGCAGGGAGGCATCCAGCGTGCATTGCTCTAAACCCATGCAGTATTTTAGGGTCCAGTCTCACTGTCTAATGGCAGGCTGGGTCACTACCTGATGGTTTGCACGCTGAGACCAGTGACCCAAGACATCCCCAGTTGGTCTCTCCGGCATTGCCCCTGCGACAGACTCCATTCCCCTTTGCAGGGGTTGAGTCTTATGGCAGAGGTGCCACCCCAAAGCCCAGGGAAGCCCCCTCCCTCCCAGGCATCCCCGGGTGCCAGCCACTGTCCTCTTGCGGGTCTGGGGTGTTGCAGGGTCCCTGGATCCCAGTTTCCCTCTCCAGATGTGGGGAACAGCTGAAGCACACAACACCTGGACTTTGTAACACAACTCTGCTGCAAGCCAGACACTAAAAGAAATATGCAGATCTAACAAAACATCCGAACTCCCCAGTGCACCTGCAAGCCCTGAGTTTCCTTATCGCTCCTTAGCATTCCTTGGTCAGAGTCCTCAAGGGTGCTTGTTGTCTCTCCACCTGCACAGGGCTTTCCCCTCGACTCAGCCTTGGTTCTCTTTGCTTAAGGTCTTCTCTCCTCTGCAAGATACCTCGTAAGATGGCGTTCCTTTCTGCTCTCACCCTAAACAGCGTCACTAATTTTGTCTAATTTCCAGGGATGAGGTGTGCTGTGCAGTGCCACATTGGCTGGGCAGGCTGGTTTCACTGGGGGACTCCCCGACCCGTAGCACTCCCGGGTGCTCACAGCATCGCCCATGTGTAGGGCCTTCTGCCACTGCGAGGAGATAAAGACTGCCGAGAAAGTCAGACTCCCACACGGAAAACACAGTTGGCAGAGTCGTATAAAATACGCACCCTCTATTTAGATTCTTTGGCTTGTCAAATTATGCTTCTTTTCCACAAATTTTACTTTCCCCAGAAGTAAGATAGTTATGTATAACACCTTTTACAAGGCATGTGACATTTACCATATCTATGGAAATATGAGTTGCCTCCCTGATTTCCTGTTTACAGTGTCACCCCGCTGAGGAATGCATAATCGCACAGAGGCATCGGTCTGTTGCAGAACATTTTTCTTTTAAGATTTGTACGCACAGAAGAGAGCATTGACACATTCTAACTTTAGGTCTAACTCAAGACCAAGCTCCCGATAGTGTCAATGCAGCCCCCAGAGAGCAATTCAGGATACCTGAGCTGAAAGTCCTAAATTAAGGCACGTGAATACTTCCCACAGTGTCAAGGACTCCACACTCAGCCTAAGGAGAGATCCCTGAATGAACCAAGAGGAGCCATTGACCTTAAGAAGACCAGGATTTTCATTCACAAATTTAATGACCTTTTGTTAAAGTGAATTCTGGGGTTTTTTAAGCCACTTACGAACTTCCTTCAGAGCTTTATGAAGCTGCACGGAATAATTAAGCAAACAAATCTAGTCCCATGCTAAGTTAATTACATGCCTTGTGGTTTCATATATATTTTTCTCCCTTTCATACTTACCTTTTAATATCTCCCCATATTTCTTTCTGACTTTTCTGTATTACTGTCTTTAGTCTTCAGGAAACCCATTATTACTCATGGGACCAAGTAATCAAATAAGTCTCACTGAGTGCAATTAATCTCTTCAGCCAGGAGGCTGGCTGGGAGATGGCTTTCACCTTTATATTTTTCAGTTGCCATGGATCGGCACAGCTTCCTACTGAACTCACGTGTCCGTGTCCCTCTGGACCTTGCGACATGTAGGACTCACGTCAGGGAGAGCTTCTAGCACTCCTGGAAACCATGAATTGACCTCTCGCATTTGACTATGTTGAGGAAGGAGGGAAGGGAGGACTTATTTCGGTATTTCAGTGATACCCTTAATGAGGCAAATGATTTATCTTCAGGAAGGACAGATTAATGCCAATTCTATTAAAGATGTGGATTTAAAATGTTAATACTGCAGCAGAATTATAGCTAAGTGCATTTTTATGCAGCTTGGCAGAGCCTCCCCCCTGGGGATAAGGCATTTGGTCTGAGCTCAGAAGACCAATTCTGGGGCCAAAAATGATCATGTGCCCTACAGAAACATTAGAAATAAAAGATTTAAATCTTCCAGACTGTTTGGAGATATACCTTGACTTAAGTGAAATTTTGATAGTTTCTTGTGGTATTCTTATTGGCAAGTTTGAGAAACAGATTGAAAATAAACTTATGCAAGATGGGAACACAAAGTGTGAAAAACGGTTCTCAGGAAAACCTATCTACAGATCACTCTTAGAAAAGAAGGGTAAGGGTTACGATATTCTAAAAGCCTGTTACTGGTCTGGTACTTTAAATAATAACTTGTACAATTGACTAGATGAATATGCGTATTAAATTTGGAAACAGCATCAAGCTAGAAGGTCTGCAATATGCTGAAAATTCGTAACGATCTTACAGATTGGGCAAATGGCCAAGAAAGGATGAAAGTCAATAAGAACAAATAGAATTTTCTGCAACTAGTTATAAATAATTGATTGCACAAATACAGGATGTGACTGACCCTGGACCTACCAGTTCTGCATGCAAGGACTCGAGGTTTATAGCGGACCACAAGTTAAGCATGGGTCAGGAACGGCCACAACAAATGCACTCGTGAGATGTAATGCCCAGGAGTCTTGTCTCCATCACACACAAAATCATTTCCATCCACATCGTGCTGGGACGGCCTCAGCTGGGAGATTTCGTCCTATTTTAGCACTGCAGTTTAAAAAAGATGTGGGCCATTGGCGAGAGTCCAGAGGACAGCAGGGATGAGCAAAGGTCTTGAAAACAAGGACCACTGAAGTTCAAGGATTGTTTAGTCTAGAGAAGGAGGCAGAAAGTCTTCAAGTATGTGAGAGCTATAGGGAGGGAAGACACACATTCTTGTCCTTTTCCTTTACAGATGGGACAAGAAGTGTTCACGAGTTGCAGGAAGGGACATCCTGCTTAGGCATTAGGAAAACTTTCCAGTGGTAAGGATAACTGGCACTGGAAGAGACTGCCCAGGGAAGCTGTGAAGTTCCCATTTATTGGAGGTTTTTAAACTGCTAGCAGAGCACAGAGGTCGAGTAATCCTCCCCTGGGGCAGAGGGATGAACCGGACGACCTCTTGAGGTCCTTCCACTCTGTTTCTGTGCCTCTGTGTAAGCAAGACAAGAAACAAATGAGTAGGGGAAAATATCCTGTAGCAAAATACTATAGATCCAGTTCACATAGCTTTGAAGGGCAAGTCAGAAATTAATTGATCTTTAAGGAATTTTAAGAAAAAATTATGCTATTGCTCTCCTAAAGGCATTACATGGATTTTTGACAGCACCGTAGTACTTATAAATAATTCCACTATAGTGTTGAAGTGAGTGGGAGGACAGTGGTGTGCATACCGCCAGTATTTGAGCCAGTATCGAGTGTTTGAGTCCTTAGACAATTAGTCAAAAGAAGTTAACCTGGGAGACATTCATAGGCAGAACCATCAGGAAAACTGGCCAGACAAACGGCAAATTGAGAGGTTTACAAGCTGCTATGTCTGACCATGAGCAGTTAAGTTCTGAAGATGTAACCTTTTCTACATTGCTCTTGTAAGCTATTTAGCTGCATAAAAATTGAATAAAACATGAGTATTTCTGACTGCACAATCTGATGTTCATCGTACCCTATGGGAAGGATAGGCTTGCAGACCTCTCTGAGCGGAGCTCATGCTAATTAAATTGTCATGAAGATAAATATTAAAGTAACAACTCAAAGGAAAAAGTTAGGCTGGGCTGTTTATAGATGGCAGCACAGTGACTAATCATTATTTGTAACCTTCCCACCGCTCCTATTGGACTAAATACCTCTGGAAAGCTGTTCATGCAAACTCATGCCGTTTACAGAGCTTTCTCGAATTAATGAGACATACGTGCTGATAGCCATACAGGAAAGTAGAACACAAGACCGCAGGAAAGAGAATATAATACAACTACAGGGATATTCTGAAACTGAAAAAATGGGAATAAGAGAGAAGAAAAGATCACCCTTCAGAATTACCCACTGCAAAGATGATGCTCATTATGTAATTGAAGAGCTCGCTGCATTTCAGGCATTTAATTTTTATTTTGGCTTCTTTCTGCAGCAAATATTTATAGCCCTCTCTTTCACTCGCAAGAACATCCAGTGGCATTTTAAAAGGATTTAAATAAGCAGCG